>NC_045963.1:22937865-23274115 GCF_010909765.2 Amblyraja radiata
CACTCCTTTTCCAGTGGAAAATTTTCAACAATATTACGGTGTAGAAAGAACTAATTAAAAAGCAACTCAAATATTGGTTTGTATAACCTTTGGATATCATAAAACACTTTGGAGCCTTTTGAAGTATTTTCTTGCTTCTGAAGTGCAGTCATGAATGTATTGTAGGAAACGTTGCCAAAAACTAACTCATAGTAAATTCCCTTCCGTAGCACTAACATGTGACCAAATATTCTGCACTTTAATGCTGTTGGTTGATGGTTAGATATTGGTCATGATAATGAGGGAAATCTGCTGGTTCTTGTCCAACCAAAACCATAAAATCTTTGGTAACGACCTGAGAGGACAAACAGGGGTTCAGTTTAATGCTTGAAAAGACAGTATGGCTTTCAACACTCCCTCAGCACAGCATTGAGGAATCAGGCCAAATGATGTGCTTATGTCTGGGATTGGATCTGAATCCAAAACATTCTAATTGAGGGGAAGGAGCTTTGCCATTAAACCAAGGCTGATCTTTGCCACTATAGGCAGCAGACTTATTAAATTCTGGATTTGATTTGATTTTCACCAAAAACAGATAACAATGAGAACATGAGAAGATGGAGGATACGTTTTGAGACCGACTGCCTCGATTGTGGTCCTTGGAACAGTGGTAACCCCATACATTTTAAAGGAAGACCATCCGTTTAATGCATCCGTTTACACGTGCCAGGGTGATAATTCTATCTTTGGATCCTTCTCCAAGTACTTTGAATCATGAGAAATTGACCAGCGCTGGGCAGATGTCTCAGGACGCATGACTGCATGGAGCAGAAGTCTGTGCTTTGGTCAATGCCAGCCTCAGGCTTGTCAGATGACAGGTGGGAGATGGAAGGAGAATGGGGTTGAGAGGGAAGATAGACCAGCCATGATTGAATGGTGGAGAAGACTTGATGGGTCAAAAGGCCTAATTCTGTCCTATAACATGAACTTATATAGAGGACCTGCTCCATATTGCTCACTTAAGGAGAAATTAGGAGAAAATGTGAAGACAGAACAGGATTCCTACCTTTCCCACCCGGAATCTACTGCTTTGGAAATCCTTTCATGTTGGCATTTTCAGAAAAGCATTTGCTTGTTACTTGTTAATGCCTTTTCTTTGTCTCTTTTTGTGTGGCATAGCAAGACCACTGTCTTGGTGTCTAAATTATTGGGCAAAGTAGATTAAAATGTTTCACAATGCAAGATGGAAAAGAAAATACCAGAAAAATAAAATGTTGGTCAGTCCCCTTTGGACATTGATCACGTACAGGTAGAGGAGACTAATGTATCTTTCCATCATGTTCGGTGAGGACATTGAGCTGAAAGGCCTGTTCCTGTGCTGTACCCTTCTACAGTGGCTTGCAAAAGTATTCATACCCCTTGAACTTTTCCACATTTTGTCACGTTACAACCACAAACATAAATGTATTTTATTGGGATTTTATGTGATAGACCAACAAAAAGTGGTGCATAATTGTGAAGTGGAAGGAAAATGATACATGGTTTTCAATTTTTTTTACAAATAAAAAACTGAAAAGTGTGGCGTGCAAAAGTATTCAGCCCCCCTGAGTCAATACTTTGTAGAACCACCTTTCGCTGCAATTACAGCTGCAAGTCTTTTGGGGTATGTCTCTACCAGCTTTGCACATCTAGAGACTGAAATATTTGCCCATTCTTCTTTGCAAAATAGCTCAAGCTCAGTCAGATTGGATGGAGAGCATCTGTGAACAGCAATTTTCAAGTCTTGCCAGAGATTCTCAATTGGATTTAGGTCTGGACTTTGACTGGGCCATTCTAACGCATTAATATGCTTTGATCTAAACCATTCCATTGTAGCTCTGGCTGTATGTTTAGGGTCGTTGTCCTGCTGGAAGGTGAACCTCCGCCCCAGTCTCGTCTTTTGCAGACCCTAACAGGTTTTCTTCCAAGATTGCCCTGTATTTGGCTCCATCCATCTTCCCATCAACTCTGACCAGCTTCCCTGTCCCTGCTGAAGAAAAGCATCCCCACAGCATGATGCTGCCACCACCATGTTTCACAGTGGGGATGGTGTGTTCAGGGTGATGTGCAGTGTTAGTTTTCCGCCACACATAGCGTTTTGCATTTAGGCCAAAAATTTCAATTTTGGTCTCTTCTGACCAGAGCACCTTCCTCCACATGTTTGCTGTGTCCCCCACATGGCTTGTGGCAAGCTGCAAACGGGACTTCTTATGGCTTTTTTACAACAATGGCTTTCTTCTTGCCACTCTTCCATAAAGGCCCGATTTGTGGAGTGCACGACTAATAGTTGTCCTGTGGACAGATTCTCCCACCTGAGCTGTGGATCTCTGCAGCTCCTCCAGAGTTACCATGGCTGCTTCTCTGATCAATGCTCTCCTTGCCCGGCCTGTCAGTTTAGGTGGACCACCATGTCTTGGTAGGTTTGCAGTTGTGCCATACTCTTTCCATTTTCGGATGATGGATTAAACAGTGCTCCGTGAGGTGTTCAAAGCTTGGGATATTTTTTTATAACCTAACCCTGCTTTAAACTTCTCCACAACTTTATCCCTGACCCGTCTGGTGTGTTCCTTGGGCTTCATGATGCTGTTTGTTCACTAATGTTCTCTAACAAACCTCTGAGGCCTTCACAGAACAGCTGTATTTATACTGAGATTAGATTACACACAAGTGGATTCTTTTTACTAATTAGGTGACTTCTGAAGGCAATTGGTTGCACTGGATTTTATTTAGGGGTATCAGAGTAAAGGGGGCTGAATACTTTTGCACTCCACACTTTTCAGATTTTTATTTGTAAAAAAATTTGAAACCATGTATCATTTTCCTTCCACTTCACAATTATGCGCCACTTTGTGTTGGTCAATCACATAAAATCTCAATAAAATACATTTACGTTTGTGGTTGTAACGTGACAAAATGTGGAAAAGTTCAAGGGGTATGAATACTTTTGCAAGCCACTGTATATTCTTTGCTATGGTCTCACATTCAAATTCTTGACTTTTCTATGGTGTAGCTGTCGCGTTGAATAGATTAGAACGTATTATTTGTCACGGTGGTTTTATTTCAAGCTTGTCTGCAGTGATTTAGTGCTCTTTTTAAATACAGAGAAAGGAACACTTCCTAATAATGCTTTCTGCCATAAAGTTGTCACAAAAGAGAGCCCTGCATTGTTAACACAAATCGTTACTGGTATTTTCGCTTTGACAATTCCCAGGTGCCGCTGTGTTTGACTGACATCAAGGACGCACTTCCAAAGCAGTAAGAGGCCCATGTAAAGCACAGCAATTCCTTCCACATCATTTTGATCTGTGTCTGCTAAAGTTCAAAGATCAACAGCCGAATGACAAGCCTTCTTCAATCTCTGTGGTGTCACAGCAGGAAGTATGTCAGAAATTTCTGAGCAAGTCCTCTGTGAATTCCTACCTGTCTGCCTCTCTCTTATCTCCTAGTTGTGAACAGATTGGTGGACCTGTTATAAAAAGCCCAACGAAGAAACGTATCAGAATCTTATTTCTTTGTAATTTTGCACTCCAACAGCCAAAAGTCAGAAAGAATTATCAGGCCTACTAGATGTTAATGTACAACAGGGTTTCCTGTACAGTTGTTAACAACTGGGATCTTTGATAATAGAATCACAAGAGTTATTTGAAAGAAACTTTCAGGCTTATTTTAACTCCTGTTGTCACTGAGGAAGCTGCAGTGAATGTAACAAATTGACAGAGTCCATTCCTCTGATGCACTGTGTTGAGAAAGTGGCCGTTTTTGGCTTATATGTTACTCCAGCAGCCACCTTGACTGAAGAAGGGTTTCGGCCCGAAACGTCGCCTATTTCCTTCGCTCCATAGATGCTGCTGCACCCGCTGAGTTTCTCCAGCATTTTTGTGTACCTTCGATCTTCCAGCATCTGCAGTTCCTTCTTGAACACTTGGTCACCTTGACATTACTGACTGTATCAGGACAGGACAGGCCTCAAGAAGGAAGACCCCTTAATCATTCATCAGTGAATGGCACATGACATTATATATGTGTTTTAGTGTTCAATAACATATCTAGTTCAGCCTAGATCCAATATTGAACTCAGAACTTGTTAGAGAATAACTATAGGATGCATTAATTTTTGTGATTTTTGTCTTAAATGAAGCGAGAGTCTTTGGATCTAAATTAAATTTGTGACCTGCAATTTAATCTTGGTGACTAGGGATTTGCTTATAAAGGACATTGGTTATTAAGGTTGGTGTAACACACACACACGCGCACGCACGCACGCACGCACGCGCACACACACACACACACACACTCTCTAATGGAACCGTACGGTATTTTATATTTTTGTCCCTGATTTGATCCTTTCTCTTGGTATTTAGTTCACATTGATCTTGGAAAATAATCAATGTTAATAAAGGCTATTATATTAATATTTGCTTGAAAAGTACTTAATTTAAGCTATTAAGTTTTCAAAAATGATACTTGTTCAGATAGATAGATAGATAGATAGATATAATTTAATTGCCACACAACCAAGGTCGATGGAATTTGGGTTGCCAGCAGCGGTACAGTAATAAAGAACACAACCACAATAAAAAATGTACACAAACATCCACCACAGCATTCATCACTGTGGTGGAAGGCACAGAGCTTGGCCAGTCCTCCTCCATTTCCCTCCGTGGTCGGGACCTCCACCCTCCACAGCCGTTGCTGCGGGCGTCCAGATGGTAAGGGACAAAGTCAAAGTCAAGGTGAGTCCAGGATCGGCTCTTCCCAACCAGAGACCGTGGCTTCAGGCTGGTGTAGGCCGCAGGCCGGCGGTCAAAGTTTTAAAGTACCTGCCGTGCCGCAGCCGGAAGCACCGCAGTCTGCAGGGCCGGCGGTCGAAGCTCCCCTCCAGGGGAGATGGTAAGTCCATGCCGCACCCGCGGTAGAAGACGGCCGCGGGCCGGCGGTGGAAGCTTCTTCTTCCCCCCGGATCCTCCACGAGGGATCCCGGGCTGTAGACGCCGCACCAGCTGGAGTTCTGCAGACTGCGGCTTCAGGCTGCCAGCTGCCGGCTGCCGCGAGCCAGCGTAATGGAGCCCTCCCCTCCAGAAATAGGGTGGCACAGTGGCACAGCTGTAGAGCTGGTGTCTCACAACGCCAGAGAGCTTGGGTCGATCCTGACTATGAGAACTGTCCGTGTGGAGTTCGTACGTTCTTAACGCGACTGCATAGGTTTTCTCCAGATGCTCTGGTTTCCTCCGACGTTCCAAAGTTTTGGAAAGCAGGTTTGAAGGTTAATTGACTTCTGTAAATTGCCCATGTGGGTGGGTGCAAAGGTGGGATAACATGAAATTAGTGTGTAGGTGATTGATGATCAGCGTGGACTCAGTGGGCTGAAGGGCCTGTTTCCATACTGTATCTCTAAACTCTAAGAAATGCATTTGAAACCTGTGATACCCAATATATTTGCGCATCATGTGGATTTCTGTCATGAGATTCTTTCCCCTTCCTTTAATTAACGTAATTGTCTCGTATTGCAGAATGAAGTTAAATATCTTCTGAAATTGCATCTCGTTTTTAAAAGGAAATATTAATTTCTTTCCATGTATTTGCAATAATCATGACCCCTGACTCAATTATTACGAGATTATATTTTGTAAAACTAAAACTAAGAATGAATACCTAATTTGATGTGACATAAATAAGAATGAGAGATAAATTTGAATTGAGTAAAAATACTTCCCATGAAACGCGTTTAAATCACTCTCCAGTATGCAAATGAAAGTTAAACCAGACTTCATTGGTTGGACATTCTGTCATTTTACTACCAGATTAGAATAGGTATCAGGTCAAATATTGAAACCTATCTGCTAGCTTTTAAAACTTGGGCACTGGCCTTGTGCTGAAGTTTGAGTTTTGGAATGTAGCGGACTCATTTTAAATAAACATAATTTTTTTTTCACAATTGAAACCAGCATTGTTAATTCTGATGGTCACAAACTGTATATCTTTGATATGAACCAGCACCTGGAGTTCCTTGTTATTACATTATCAATTTTGATGCACATTTTACACTAAACCAGGACAATTCTGATCTTTCAAACTGAGTATCAAGACCTACAACTGCCTTTGCATAACTGCGTGAACACAACCGTCATTATTTCTCTCCCTCACATTTGCCAAGTGTCATTTCAGACCTCTGAGGGAAACCTAATTGGGATTAAAATAACTTTACTTGTTTATAGGCAAAACAAAAGAGAATTTGGTGGAGATAGAAAATTAAATTTGCCCTTGTGAATCGATGAGCTTGATTTTGCATTCTACCCTGGAAGTTACTGCAGACGTGCATTGCGATCTTTATTTGAAAAATTAGACATAGTGAAGTACACCAAGATAAAATGTTATCTCTGATGCAGGAGAGAATTTAGAAGTGCCAGGAAGCAGAATACATTTTAATCTCATGCCATTCCAAAACGCACAGGATATATTTCATGTTATTTGATAACTCCACCCAAGTCTCAAATATGTTCAGTTCTCCACTTGCAACTGGAATAATTGGGTGGCACGGTGGCGCAGCGGTGGAGTTGCTGCCTTACAGCGCCAGAGGTCTGGCTTCGATCCTGACTACAGATGCTGCCCATACGGAGCTTGTACATTCTCCTCATGACCACGTGCGTTTTCACCAGATCCTATGGATTCCTCCCACTCTTCAAAGACGTACAGGTTTGTAGGTTAATTGGCTTTGGTACAAATTGCAAGTTGTCCCTTGTGTGTAGGATAGTGCTAGTGCACGTGGATTGTCAGTCAGCACGGAGTCCATGGGCTGAAGGGCCTGTTTCTGCATTGTATCTTCAAACTAAACTAAACTAAAGTCAATTTTTCCAGATTACATTTATCTATAAACATTATTGCAAAGTCACATCTAATCTGATGGGTATTTTTTCTTCACAGCAAGCCTATACCCTCTGGATTGTGTAGGTAAAGAAATAACCAGTGCTTCGCATTCTTTTCCATTGGGAAGCTGATTTTTCCCATGATAGCTCACCTCACCTGTGGCCATCTGTGGGATGTGAAAGCATTTACTTAGTCCACATAATATATTTCACTTTACATTTGCATAATAAAGTATTTCAAACAGCAGATATAATTTTATGTTCAAATGAAAACACAAACCATTATCAAATAAATAAAATCACAAAATGGTCTCATTTTGGCTAGGAGCCTTTGCTTTATAAACAGTTTCTATGATGAAGTCCACAGTGAACCTTGCAGGGTTCAAATTTTAATATTTCATTAACTTTCCTCTGGAGACTATACATTTTGTAACATATCTGCAAGATGAATTACTATTGTCCGTATGAATGGGCGGCACAGTGGCGCAGCGGGTAAAGCTGCTGCCTCACAGCGTCAGATAGCCACCGTGTGGTCACAGGAGTGGAATGCAACCTCATCTCCACTACACAGCTACAGCTCTTCACCAGATAAAAGCTGTCCAGGGTCTGACCTCCCCAGAGGAGCAAGGGTGAAGCTCAACAGACTTCGTACTGGAGTTGGGCATTTCAATACCAGCATGCGGAGATGAGGACTCTGCCAGAGCCCAGCCTGTGAATGTGGAGCAGAACAACAGACAGCCAACCATGTCATCTCTGGGTTGCCCGCTCTACCACCCACCAAATGGAGCTCAGGGCCTGGCAGACATTGACGCAGAGACAACCACCTGGCTGCTCAACACCCGTCTTGAGATCTAACTATTCCTTTGGTTTATGTTTCATTCGCAAGAAGAACACCGCGTCAGAGACCCAGTTTAATCCTAATCGCAGGTGCTGTCTTGTGGAGTTTGCACGTTCTCGCCGTGACTTCACGGGTTTCCTCCGAGTGCTCGTGTTTCCTCCCACATCCCAAAGACGCGCTGGTTTGTAAGTTAATTTCGGCCTCTGTAAATTGCCCCCAGGGGGTGGATGCAAAAGTGGGATAACAGAGAATTAGATAAATGGGTAATTGATGGTCAGTGGACTGGATGAGCTAAAGGGCCTGTTTCCATGCTTCATCTCTAAAACTTTAAAACCCAATCTAGGCTACTTCATCAAATATCCCCAAATGACCCCATGTCTATCTAGTTCGGAGCCTATTTGGAGGTTGTAGTGTTTAATCAACTAATGGTTGACCAAAGCCATTTGAGATGGCAAGGTCAATGGGAGGTTGGGGGATTTTTATACAGTCAGCGCACAAAGGAAAAAACGTCAGTGAACTTGGAGGACCATACAGCAGCATGGGCTATGAAGGTGAGTTGGCGTTATACCTTGAAAATGCCACAGATGAGAATAGAAAATAGAAAAAATATCCAATGAGAAATGTGGGTGAATGGTGGAGAAGGAAGATTTAAAATGAGTGACGAAAGTAACGGAACAAGACCAGACATTCCAATGGAGCAGAAGAACATGGCACAGATTTAGGTATGATGAGCACAACTGGGACTTCTAGGGAAAGTAGAAATAGATACTCCCGAGTAGGGAGGCAAGATTTTGTATGAAGTGCTATCAATCCAAAGCCAGGTTTCTGACAGGGCCATGATCCAACAATGCAGTCATCCAAAGGCGTTTCTGTCAGGCAAGGGGCTTGTTTACAAGGATGGACATTCTGAAGATTATTGCAGAATAGGCAGTAATTCAGGAAGTAGACAGGAAAGAGAAAAAGTAGTTTTGTTTAGTTTAGAGATACAGCACGGAAAAAGGCCCTTCGGCCAACCGAATCTGCACTGACCAGCGATCCTCGAACATTAACACAATCCTACACACACTGGGGACAATTTACACTTATACCAAGCCAACTTACCTGTACATCTTTGGCGTGTGGGAGGAAACTGAAGATCTCAGAGAAAACCTACGCAGATCACGGGGAGAACATACAAACTCCACACAGACAAGCACACGTAGCCAGGATTGAGCCCAGGTGTCTGGCGCTGTAAGTGCTGTAAGGCAGTCACTCTACTGCTGCAGCACCATGCCGCCCTGCAGTGGTGCTGCTCGTTAAACAACACTGTCAAGCTTCAGTGGGCTGTTGCAAAGCTGCCAAGAGAAAGAGAGGGATTCGAACCTGAGACATGATAAAGAGGATAGGAAGATTGAAGGGTAGGAGTAGGAGGTTGGGAGGTAGTTAGTGGCTGGCTGAAAGGGGAGATGAGTCAAAGAGGAAAGAAGAAAAAAAAATGGTGGAAAGAGCAGATGTTGAGTTTGGGTTCTTTGTGGCAGTAATACGAGTTTCTTCATCTCGCTGGATAATAGCCCAATGAAAGGTTAAAGCATAGTTATTGCTTTTCTTTTAACTTGGGTTATTCAGAAGCACTTGCTTTGATAAAATGAAACAGTGAATTATAGGTCTCGATTACGGGTCACTGGCTGTTAGTGCTCTGTGACAGTGTTGACAAGTTGTTCTTTTTTTCTCCATTATATTCAGTAACCAGAGAATTTAAGGCTGAAGTTTAGTTTAGTCTGGTTCATCAGTTTAAAGATACAGCGTGGAAACAGCCCACTGATCACATGTTCCAACTAGTTCCAAGTTATCCCATTCCGTACAAACTAGGGGGCAATTTACAGAGGTCAATTTTAGGGATGTGGATCTGGAGCACCAGGTGGAAAACGCCATGGTCACACAGGGAGAACGTGCAAACTCCACATAAACAGCACCCGAGGTCAGGGTCGAGCTCAGGTCTCTGGCTCTGTGAGGCAGCTGCTCTAGCTAGAAATGACAATAAACAAGATTTTTTTCCTACATCAATACTACATAATACGAGATGATTCTTATCCACTCTTTCTCATCCACTCCCTACAAACTGCGGAAAATTGTAAAGAAGCTAATTAATCTAGGAATCGGCTGTCTTTGGGCTGTGGGAGGAAAGCAGAGCACACAGAGGGAACCCATGCAGTGACAGGGAGAACGTACAATCTCCATACAGACAGCACCGGAGGTCAGGATCGATCCTAGGTCTCTGATACTGTAAAGTGGCAGCCCTACCAGCAGCATTACTGTGCTGCCCACTAATTATTGAAGTAATTATATTTTCATAATCTTCAAGACAAAGTATATCGATTCTACTATTTTTACATTTTCATTGCCTGCATTCAGACTAATCCAGATGCTGTTCACTGTTAAAATGCTTTATTATAGTCAGTGTGTTCATAAACATTGAAGGAATCCAATGCATCAGGCTGTTGAGGTTTCTCAGAAGAATGTGGCACATCATTTGAATTAACGGGAAATCTGTGGAGTAGGTCAGAAAAATCTTTGATGGTTGCTAAATGAAAACCACTAATAATTCTAAAAGCTGGTTAATCATGTAGCACTGTATTTTTAAAACAGCCTCTCTCATTTCCATTTAATAATATGTTGTAACTAAGTTATGTGATACGTTCTTCGAGGGTAGGCAGTTCATCTTCAAGGTTAATGGAAGGGTTGAGTAAGGGTGCAAACAACAGCATAGATTTTGTAATGGGGCTTGTGACGATAGTGTGTGAGTGCTGACTCTTGGTTCAATGTTTCCTCATTAAGAAAAGAAAAATAAGTAGCAAAAGAGATCAACAGAATCTGAAGAAGTGTCTAGACCTGAAACGTCACCCATTCCTTCTTTCCAAAGATGATGCCTGACCCGCTGAGTTACTCCAGCAGTGTCTATCTTCAGATTAAACCAGCATCTGCAGTTCCTTCCTACACATTTTGTCAACTACTCTGAAAGTAGGATCAACCATTTTGCAGCCACTGGCTGAAACGTTCAATAAGAAAAGATCCAGGAACAGACCTTAGATAGGTACGGAGGCATTGCCTCGTGTTACATTGTGAAAGCCAAACTTATTTCAATAGCAAACTTCTGCAGGAAGGCAGCCAAAATAGCCAAGACTTGCAGAATGCTGGGACTGCTGGATATACGGGTAGTTTTTTTTTAAATTTAAAGAACTTGGCATACCAAAAAAAAATTGTAGCTGGGGCATGTTGATAGTGAAACTTAGTCCTCCAAATGTTTAGTATAAGGCCCATCAGTACGTATTGTACATTTTTTGGATCTAATCACATATGCAGCAAACGTGCTTCAGAGAGTGGTAGCTGTGTGGAATGAGCTTCCAGTGAAGGTGGTGGAGGCAGGTTCGTTTTTATCATTTAAAAATAAATTGGATAGTTATATGGATGGGAAAGGAATGGAGGGTTATGGTCTGAGCGCAGGTATATGGGACTAGGGGAGATTATGTGTTCGGCACGGACTAGAGGGGTCGAGATTGCCTGTTTCCGTGCTGTAATTGTTATATGGTTATATATGGTGCTGCCTCTGTAAGAGATTATTTAAAAAATAAAAGACCTTTGTCTACTCATGGGATTCTGCCCCAGAACCACTGAAAGTGGGGAAGGAGCATCTAGCGCGGTATTCCCTATGGGGATACCTCAGCTCTCAACGATAGGAGTATATGGAAGCCAAGTGTAAATGGAAGAGAAAGAGCATAACATTCGAACCTAGGCTTCGGTTTATTCATGTCACCTGTGCAGGTACAATGAAAAGATTTTATTTATGTACTGTCCTGTCCAATTAGATCACAACAAAGACAAGTACAAAAGGCAGAGCAAAGAGAAGGATACCAGAATAAATTTGTAGAATAACAGTTCCAGAGTCCAATATCCACATTGAGGCAGGTTAGGTCATTGGGAATGCGCTCCAGTTTATGGAAAGTCTTCACTAAGGAGGACACAAACAATCTTCCTGCTATAGTAGTACCCAGAGGATCTGGGGTGACGGAGGAACTGAAGGAAATCCACATTAGGCAGGAAATGGTGTTGGGTAGACTAATGGGACTGAAGGCTGATAAATCCCCAGGGCCTGATGGTCTGCATTCCAGGGTACTTAAGGAAGTGGCTCTAGAAATCGTGGATGCATTGATGATAATTTTCCAATGTTCTATAGACTCAGGATTCTGAGGGTAGCTAATGTTATCCCACATTTTAAGAAAGGCTGGAGCGAGAAAACAGGGAATTATAGACCAGTTAGCCTGACATCGGTGGTGGGGAAGATGCTGGAGTCAATTATAAAACATGAAATAGCCGCACATTTGGATAGCAGTAACAGGATCGGTCCGAAGGAGAAATCATGCTTGACTCATTTTCTGGAATGTTTTGAGGATGTAACTTGGAAAATGGAAAAGGGAGAGCCAGTGGATGTAGTGTACCTGGACTTTCAGAAAGCATTTGATAAAGTCCCACATAGGAGATTAGTGAGCAAAATTAGTGCACATGGTATTGGGGGTAGAGTGCTGACATGGATAGAAAATTGGTTGACAGACAGGCAACAAAGAGTAGGGATTAACAGGTCCCTTTCAGAATGGCAGGCAGTGACTAGTGGGGTACCGCAAGGTTCGGTGCTGGGACCGCAGCTATTTACAATATACATCAGTGATTTGGATGAAGGGATTCAAAGTAACATTAGCAAATTTGCAGATGACACAAAGCTGGGTGGCAGTGTGAACTCTGAGGAGGATGCTATGAGAATGCTGGGTGACTTGGACAGGTTGGGGAGTGGGCAGATGCATGGCAGATTACGTTTAATGTGTATAAATATGAGGTTATCCACTTTGGTATAAAAAACAGGAAGGCAGATTACTATTTAAAGGCAGGCAGTGAAGAAAGCGAATGGCATGTTGGCCTTTATAACAAGAGGAGTCGAGTATAGGATCAAATAGGTCCTTCTGCAGTGGTACAGAGCCTTAGTGAGCCCACTCCTGGAGTATTGTGTGCAGTTTTGGTCCCCTAATTTGAGGAAGGACATTCTTGCTATTGGGGGAGTGCAGCGTAGGTTTACAAGGTTAATTCCCGGGATGGCGAGACTGTCATATGCTGGGAGAATGGAGCGGCTGGGCTTCCAAGTCGTACACCACCCTGAATTGGAAAATGCCGCTGTCCCATCATTGTCACCCAGTCTAAATCCTGGAACTGTATTATGAGAGAATCTTCACCAGAATCACTTCTGTGGCTCAAAAGGTTGGTCCTGCAAACGACACCCTCATCCTAAGAAGTTAATACACAAATTAAAGTTCCTCAAGCATGTATAGGCACAGGACTTCTTTGTTTTTAGAGTTTTGTGAAGCTTTCTTGTCCCTCAGCAAAAAGTTTCACTAAACTGTACGCAGTGTGACAGTAGATAACTGAACGTGTGGTGCAGGTTTTTGTTGATGGAACAAAAAAATATCCTCCCTTCCCTCCTTTTATTGTCCTGTTATCCTGGTCTGCTGGGTATGTCCCACATCCTTATCATTTGCAACACATTACACTGACAAACCTATTTAGACTAGCCTATAATACAGTTCTCATCAAAAGCCTTACTCAAGTCCACATACAACATAGAACAGTATAGTGTGGGAACAGATCTTTCAGCCCACATTTCCATGCAAAACATGATACCAGATTAAACTAATTTTAAACTAATAACTCTCTTCCTACATACTGCAGATCAATATATCTCAATTCCCTGCATGTCCATGTATCTATCTGAAAACCTCTTAAATGCATTATCAATCTATCTCCATCATCTCCATTATCTGGCAGCACATACCAGCACCCACCACTCTCTGTGTAAAAAAAAACTTGCCCAGAACATCTCCTTTAAACTTTGGTTCTCTCACCTTACACCTATGTCTTCTCATCTTTAACACCTTGGTAATAGTTTCTGACTGTCTAACCTATCTATGTCTCTCAGCATTTAATGTACAATACAGGCAACATTTAACATCCTACCTTCCTCAATCTTCATAGCTGCCTCCTCAAATAAAACTGAATACAATTAGTGATGCAGTATTTCCCCCCACAAAAAGCTATGCTAACTATCCTTGATCATTGCATATCCCTGCATTTCTAAATGGTCATAAATCCAATCCCTGGGAAATGTTCTTCAAGAATTCCCTACCATTAGTAAATCTCACTGGGCTGCAGTCACATGCCTTCATCCTGAAACCCCACTCTAATCAAGGAACAACATTAGCCTTCTTCTGGCACTTCATTTAGTGTTAAGACAGATGCAGAAGCATCCAATTTTCCCTTCATTAAACCACAACGAGTTGGTTACACCAATTAACCCTGACTTTAAACGAGGCAGGTGGGCATTTGTTAAGAGGCGATTACTTGATTGAAGTAAACAACTGTAGCTGTTAAAAAGGACTGCAACTGTTTCAACCTTTTATAGACTTTCTGCATGCAACCAGTTGGTCTGGAAGCACGATGAAACAGGTAAATGTGGCTGGGACAAAGCAGAATCTTGAGGCAAGTGATGGCTCCTGTTCAATGAGCTGGTGTTGTGATGATTCTGATGAATGGTGCAGGGTTGAGGATGTGCTGCCTCTAGTGGACAGTTGTGTGATATCAGGAGCAAGCACTTGCAGCAAAGTATTAAACTGCCCTTGATACGAGTGGCAGTGCATTTCTTGTAGTGCAGTTTGTATTAGGCTTGCATGCAGTACCTGATAACTTTCTGCAATGATCATGCATTGACAGGTCAGTCCTTTAATCCTCACTGTGTTGGTTCTTGGATGTGGCTGTGAAAAATAGCCACTACTAGCAATTTGCCTCGGGTGTCTATGTAACTGTCTGGCAATCTACCACTCTAACCAGGCAATAATGTTATTGGGACTCCACCAAAGTAACTGCCCCCATCAATGTTGCTTTTATTTGCTACTTTCCATTGAATTGTGTGGTTTATATTTCTTTGTCAACATTGATATTGAAAGGACACAAAAAGCTGGAGTAACTCAGCGGGACAGATAACGTCTCTGGAGAGAAGGAATGGGTGATGTTTCGGGTCGAGACCCTTCTTCAGACATCTAGACCCGAAACGTCACCCATTCCTTCTCTCCAGAGATGCTGCCTGGCCTGCTGTGTTACTCCAGCTTTTTGTGTCTATCCTTGATTTAAACCAGCAGCTGCAGTTCCTTCCTACACATTTGGTTTTGAAAGGGTTCCTTTTCACACTATCTCTTTCAATGGTTATGTTTTAATAAATTAATATTACTTCATTTACAGATGCTGTACGCGTATCTAAAGGACTTTTTTTGCAATATGCTTAAATGCAAATTGATACGGTATATTGTTAGTTTAGATAGTCTCATCTTAATAACAAAAACTCTATAAAAGCTCTATTTTTACCAACTTAAATCAGACATTTGTGAAATAAATTGCAGCTTTTGAGATTCCTCAATAAATTTGGATCTGAAATATGCTATTTATACATTTTTAACACTTAACAATGGGTTAGAAATTGCAGTTCCTAAATCAGTATTTCAAAAGAAAATTGATCCACTAACAATAAGCAGGTTAATGCATTGGTTTAAACAATGGACAGACAATAGTACTACTGAATGGTTAAGAATTATTTTCCCTAGATATAATTTCCAGGCCTCTTAAAATAGAGAGAGATTTATGTTTTGAATAATCACTTTAGATTCTGCCTCAATATTTGGGGTTGTGATGAAGCCTTGGATTTGAAAATGGTACTAACTCTTAAGGTCAGGTTTCTGGATGTTCAGAGATGTGTGCAGCTACAGTCTAAATACAGCAGCACAGCTGACTTATTATCATAGCTCCTCGTGACACAGTCTATTTAGTGTGCAAATTGATATTTTGGGCATAAATTTCCAGCTACCTACCCTCTTAATACTACGCATGGAGCTTCTACACCTCCATATATCAAAATAATCAAGAATTTTTAAACCTCTTTTGGTGGTATAATATTCTTGCGTTTGAGTTTATACATAAATCATTATAAGCACATGTTGTTTACAGCAGATTGTTCCTGTTATTACCCTAAATTAATCTATCAGAGTTTGATTATTAATCCAAATTGTCAAAGTTGGCCACAGATTGTTATGGAGCAACTTATAAAAATCTATTAAAAAATATATTTATATAATTCATTGTTTTAAATATTGATTTAAAGTAACAAAATGTACTGGAGAGTGCATTATTTCAAATTTACAGTGGAATAATTGAATGATTTTTATAAATTCTGAATATCCAGGTGATTAAAGAGACAAAACAAACTATAGTAATTAAATATAGATGACAGTTAAACCAAGCCTTTTCCGAAATCACAATGAAGAAACTGGCTGGGAAATTGTGAAATTATACTTGTTTTTGCATCTGATTCCTGTGCATCCTTTCTTTTTCCACTGTAATTGAAGATCTGTTAAAATAAAGGAGAGTGGTTTTCTAAAACTTCAAGACTTTATACAATTACCTAACACTGCACAATTTCCAGTCAGTACTTTAAGGTAAACACAAAATACTGCAGCCTGCAGGCAGCATCTCAGAAGAGAAGGAATGGAGGACGTTTCAGATCGAGACCCTTCTTCAGACTCTGCTTTAAGGGCCTGTCCCACTGAGATGACTACTTAGGAGACTTCCAGGGACTAGTTTTAATGGATTTCACCTATGACACCTGGCAACCAGCTACGACAGCAAAAATTGTTGCACTGTTGCCGACATTTTTTCAACACTGAAAATTTTCCGGCAATCGCCTGTAGTCACCCAAAAAATCGCCTAAGTGGGACGGGCCCATTAAGATGGTGCATTGGAAGTGCAGATTTCCACATTTTCTGATTATCTTTGATCATTGATTTATTGGAGCTCAGCGTTCAGTGACGACAACAACAACTTGTACACAGATAGTGCCTTTAATGCAATAAGATGTTCAAAAGCACTTTGTGAAATTGGAAAATAACCCGGCACTACGACGTGGGGGTCAAAGGAACAAGGGGAGGTGACTGAACATTTAGATACAGACTAGTTCTCTCTATGATATAGGGGGCAATGTTATTTGGAGCCCTGTGTAGCTTGCAGTTAATGAACCCTGAGTGCAAACTAATAGTGCATTTGTACTCACAGCTTCAGTATTGAGCTATATTTGAAGGGAAGATAGACACAACATGCTGGAGTAAGTCAGCGGGGCAGGCAGCATCTCTGGACAGAACCAATGGGTAACGTTTCGGGTCGAGACCCTTCAGGCTGCTCAGGGCCATCTGTGGTTTAAACCAGCATCTGCAGTTCCTTCCTACACTATATATTTGAAGAGACTTGGATTGACTCCCAGGTACAGTAGGATTAAAGTAGAGCTTGAAAGGAATTTTTCTCGTCTTCAATTAGTTTGGTCTGACTCTCCAATCATATCGCATTTAGATTATTGGTTGTGTGAGATTAACCATCTTGCATCAACCCTATAGTTACAAAGTTAATAAATCTCAGATCCACAGCAATTGTCAGCACTGAAATGAAGCAACTGGCTGCACCCTCTTCTCCCCTCTCCCATCAGGCAAAAGGTATAGGTGTGGAAAAAGCACAACTCCAGATTTAGAGACAGTTTCTACCCAACTGTAATCAGGCAACTGAATCATCCTACTACAACCAGAGAGCAGTGCTGAACTACTATCTACTTCTTTGGTAATCCTCGGACTATCCTTGATCGGACATTGCTGGCTTTACTTTGCACTAAATGATATTCCCTTATGTATCTATATGTGTAAATGGCTTGAATTTCAATTATGCATTGTCTTTCTACTGACTGGATAGCATGCAACAAAAGCTGTTCACTGTACCTCTGTACATGTGGCAATAAACTAAACAGTGGCCAGATAGATTGGTCCACTGTGTTAGTAAGCACTGCCATTTTGCTTCCTCACTGCCAGTATATCAGGAGTTGGGATAATCTGAAAAATGTTTAAATGAGCTGATTTTTACCTTGTGGTGCCAGCATAGCTCATTTGGGTGCAGAGTTACTAAGCTTGATTGAGCTTACAATTCGAATAACTCGGTTTAAATATTGAGACCTACTCCTATATAAATTAAAGATTGCAAAGTTAACAAAGAAAATTCAGATGAAGCAAACCAATCGAGGACCCTCGTGGACTATGTGTCCACTAAAGGACATGAAAATATCTCTTGCTTTCATTGTGTATGTGGGGATTTTATTTCACAATTTTCATTCTACAAACATCCTGAGTGCCTGATGACCTTCCTAGCTCCCTCCCCATCACACACTGACACATCAAGCCTTAAATTTGCGTCTTGCATCACCTCAGGAAACTACTGGCTAATTTCATTATTTCTGAGAAAAAAAAATGCAAATGAGTCCAGACAGCTGGTGCCTTCCTTGTGGCAAGGAGTGATGGAAGAGCCCGAGGCCCTCCTCATCAGAGGCTCTAATACCCTTCTGCTTAGGCAGGGCCCTTTGGGGATAGAGCTGGGAGGCTGCTGGAGCAGCGTGAACAGATGGAAAGAAGGTAGAAAAGGGGGAAGAACACTCGCTCTGGTTTGTGGGGAAGTCATGAAGTCGGTTACCTGCGAGGCTGACTATGGTTTGCAGGATCATTAGCTTTCAGTTTCCCGTGATTTCCAGACCTCCATTTGCAGAGCTGTCGATCAAAATTTGCATCTGCCAATATGGGGGATTCAGTGCAGCTTATTGACGCACTGTGTCAATATGGTTCCAGTAGTTAACTGTGGTGTTCAGTGTTATTTTCAACCTGCTCGACATGTTTCCAAGTTTTGCCCGAACTACGTGAAAGAAAACAGATAATTATATGTCAATCTTCCAATGCAATACTGCTCAATGTTTATATCCATCCTTCAGGATCCTACCTACCCTCTGTGTTAGAGCTCCATGCCAAAGAGTTATGTTACTAACTCTGATTTTTACATGGATAATTAAATTTTTCTTGAAATTTCTTGAGTGGTTCTTTACATGCAGTCTGTGAGAAAATGATTTCTAACTGAGAGTTTCACATCGAAAAGCAGCACCTATTCCAATCGCAAGAAAAATTATGATGACATTGTTAGTTTGGGGTAGGCAAAGTAAAAGATCAAAGAGTAATGCGCATTTTTTTTTCAGACGCTAGATGCAAACTGTTTTGCTCGTGTTACAGACAGACGGATAGTTAGGACCACTGCCAAGTGTACATACCATGGTGGGGCACAGTGACTGAGTTGAGTTTATCACAGGAAGTTTATTACCTCATTTATAATGCAGCCCCTACAGAGATCACATTTAGTTCAGATCAGAATAGCCCATGCTGAGTACAATCTCCCAGGGTTTATACAGTGGTCTGTCCATGTTCTCTTGATAGGATGGACAGACTGACAGTTTTAAATTACTACCTTGGTGCATTTACAGAAAGGACACTGACAGAACAACAAATGTTTTGCATCATCCTAATGCAAGTCTCCTGATTCACAGTTCAAGCCTGAAAACACAAAACTAAATTCCAGAGTTTGGAGCCTGAAGTAAATAATCCACCATTTCCACCCTATCATTTACCTTTACTTAAACCTTACAATTTCACATCTACTTGGAACTCTGTGGGAGATGCAAACTTTAAGAAAAATAGAACTCCTTGAAGCTCAGAATTGTTTTACTAAATGGCAGCATTTAACTGGGAGAGAACAAAACAGCTCGGGCTTGTGGTCACTCTTGAAGAAGCATTCCTCATTACTCTTTTTTTTTTTTTTTTTTTCCCTGCAGTTGTCTATTGATGTTTCTTTAAAGGTCAATGTTTAGTCCCAACAGTGTGATGTCCTCCCTAGAGCATCTGGGGCCTGCATAAACAGAGCAAAAAGTAACTTGTCTCTTCAGCATATCTCATAATAGTGTTTGCACAAGTTATGAAATTGTACTAAGTGTCACCATTGTTTGGCTGCTTTTGATGGTATTTGCTATGCAGGCTAAAGACATGATTTTGTGGTATGCCATCAGGATAAAGTTGATAGTCCATACTCTGCTGGTATCTACTTGAAGAAGGTAGCTTGTGATAGTGTGACATTCTTTTTTGGAGCTCAGTGGTTCAGCTTATGGCTTATTTTACCTTGTACAGCTGAGCAGGCTTTAAACTGCAGGAAAGACCACTCTTCCACTCTAGCAGTAGACTATGCTGGGCAGGGACTGATGTCCTGGCGACAATTAAGATACCTTTACTTTATGGCAGCCCACTGTGCCAGTAGCATTTGAGTTTCCATTGCAAATAAAACATTGCAAATAACACAATGTTATTTAGCCACAAAATGGAGTATAGTGTATGGGTGATCACTGGTTGGCAAGGTCTCGGTGGGCTGAAGGGCCTGTTTCCACAGTGCATCTCTAAACTAAACCAAAACTAAGCGTTAACATACTGTGGCTCTTCAGAGGAGCTCAGCAATGCTCAGCAAAGTGGATGCCACGTGGCACTTGGGTATATGATGTTCAATTTCACCACCCTGACTACAATATTAGAATCGGTACTAGAACAACATTTAAAGGTACAATCACGACATTTAAAAGACTTTAAAACATTTAATCCCATGGAAAATCATCTACAAAAAATAGACAGGCCAGATAAAGGGGAGAGTTAATAAGAGACACACTATGATAAGATCATCTTCATATTCGGTGACTTCAAATTGAAAGGAATGTCTCCATAGTTTTAAAGCAACTTGTTATTCTTATAGTTGTTGTTTATAGCAATTAAGGCTTATAACAATCTTTACGAGGTGGCATAACAGGGAGGCACAGTGGTGCAGGTGATAAAGCTGGTGCCTCACTGCACCAGAGGCCCAGATACTATCCTGACCTCTGGTGCTGTCTGTGTGGAGTATGTCCTATTTGTGACCTCTTGTATTTCCTCTGGGTGCTCTGGTTTCCTCCCAGATCCCAAAGACGCAGGTTTGTAGGTTAACTAACCTCCACAAATTGTCTCAAGTTTGATTTAGAGATGCAACACGAAAACAGGCTCTTCGGCCCACCGAGTCCTTGCCCACAAACTGCCCTAACAACTCGTACCAGCAGAGGCTTCTCATTGTTTCCTCTGATCTGCGACAATCTGCAAGATAGATTGTACTTTTGCTAAAAGCATTTTAAGCATGTGAATTAATTAAAATGTTAACAATAATTAAAATAAAATATAGAACAAATCACTTGACCATTCTTTTCATGAAGGCTAACAAGTCCTTTCAAATGAATGGGATTGCAATTGGCTGTTTAGTTTAGAGATACAATGTGGAAACAGGCCCTTTTGTCCATGAGTCCAAGCTGACCAGCGATCCCTGCACCCTAACACTATCCTACACACTAGGGTGAATTTACAATCCACCAAGCTAATTAACTCACAAACCTGTAGGTCTTTGGCGTATGGGAGGAAACTGGAGAAAACAAAACGCAGGTCACGGGGAGAACGTACAAACTCTGTACAGGCAGCACTGGTAGTCCAGATGGAACCAGGGTCTCTGGCGCTGTGAGGCTGGTTGGCCGAATATCAGAATCAGAATAGTACTTTATTTGCCAAGTATGTTTTGCAACATACGAGGAATTTCATTTGCTAAGTCAGTCATGGCTTCAGATGCAAAGTTTGCCCAGTCCTACGATTCTGTTTACCATGGAACGTCCCCAGTGAGTCCAGGAATGGAACAAGACTAGGCTTGTATTCACTGGAGTTTAGAAGGATGAGGGGGGGATCTTCTAGAAACTTATAAAAGGACTGGACAAGCTAGATACAGGAAACATTTTCCCAATGTTGGGCGAGACCAGAACCAGGGGTCGCAGTCTTAGAATAAAGGGGAGGCCATTTAAGACTGAGGTGAGAAAAAACTTTTTCACCCAGAGAGTTGTGAATTTCTGGAATTCCCGGCCACAGAGGGCAGTGGAGGCCAAATCACTGGATGGATTTAAGAGAGAGTTAGATAGAGCTCTAGGGGCTAGTGGAGTCAAGGGGTATGGGGAGAAGGCAGGCACGGGTTATTGACTGGGGACGATCAGCCATGATCACAATGAATGGCGGTGCTGGCTCTAAGGGCCGAATGGCCTCCTCCTGCACCTATTTTCTATGTTGGAGAACAAACCTCTACAGTACGCATCTGATTTCCAGTGAGTTGTATACCGCTGTGCTGCAGTGAAGAGGTTTGGGTTCAGAGTTCACTGGTGCACATTCTGTTGGTCCTTGCAGGCATTTCCACATAACTGCTACCTGGCCAGTAGCATGATCCAACCCAAAGATCTTATAGCAGAGCAAGATAGACCACTCCTCCGAAATCAATGGACTGACGTGTAGTACGTGACGGAACGTCACGGCCGCCATTTCTTTAAGCGACACGCGACTTCCGGTATGCCACCCGCTGTGATCCAAAGCAAAGATTATAGAGCTCCTCTATAATCTTTGATCCAAAGCAAAGATCCTCGAGTATCTTGTAGCGGGAACAGCCCCCTCCTTTGCGTAGTTTCCCTTGCATTGTATTGTGCACCCAAAGATGATAGAGCAGAGTTGTATAATCTTTGATTGCACCCTTCTTCACGGCGGGCTTGTGATCTTTGCTTGTGATGTCTCGACAATTCAAGGGCTATAACGGGTAACAGCCGCCGCGTTCTCGGACTCGAGTCCGAGCTCGAAAAATCTCGTGGTCACTGGGCCTAATGTGTCCCGCGGGCCATATTTTGGAGACCAATCCCTTACAAGAACAAAACCAAAAACGTACAGAAGTGTTAAAATTGTCTTTATTATAGTGGTAAGTAAAGATCTATTAAAAATAAGTCTACTAACTTTCTAATGTACCGACAAACCTAGGTTCACAATGGCCATTGATGGGAGAACAGAAAATAACATTTTCATGACAGAATATCGACAAAAAATAATATTAATATTTTCTAACCTTTCTTTTTTATCGGGGAACCTAAAGAATGACAGGTCTGGTCGTTTAGATTTACGATTAGAACAATTGATAGCGGAGCAGTGAGATGAACATTTACATGAGGACGCCATGACAGCCCAAAAAAATGCTCAATAAAATGGCGTCGACAATCACACACGTCATACTACGCGTTTTTCGAGGAGTGGTCTATCTTGCTCCTCTATAATCTTTGATCCAACCCATTGCCTTTGCATTTGTAACCGCAAAGTTGTTCTGCGATGGTAACAAGCTCCTAGAGGAGCTGGGTAACTTGGGCAACAGCATTGTACTTTTTTGCATTTAACCAAGCATGTTCAAATGAAGTTGCTGATTTATTTCTTAACGGTGAATGCTGATATCTGTGCCATTACCCCCACTTCAAAGTTTTGCGCCAATCAGTTAATCAGTAAAAGGTTTCAAAACCCAAGATTATTTACATGCAAACAAAATTAATCCTGCTTGTGCAGATCCATTGATTTGTTTGAATTAGTTGACTGCATTAGATAATTAAAATTCAGACCAAAATCGACACAAATATCAAGTCGAGAATATCAGTTGCAATAAAATATCTTTGTAGTTTATTACTCCTCCTTGTTGTGTGATGGATTTAGCAAGAGTGTCAATTCCCTTGGAGCTGTGTTGAGAATCTTCATCTTTTAAGGAATGTGCATCCTATTTGCTTCTGTTGTGAAGTGTCCAAAATATACACCAATGCTGCAGTCTATGTGGGAACACCCGTCCCAAATTTAAATCAAAGCGCTAAAGAGTTCTCCCTGTACTAGGAACTCTGTCCCTTACCAATAGGAGCCGATGCATTTTAAATCCGTCATTTTATTTTATTGTGCAAGCTTGGTTTTCTGTACACATTTCTGCTAAAAGTGTTCTGATCCCCTCTGGGGTCAGATTGCTGTACAGCTAGGATTCTTATCTCTTCCAGCGCAACCTTTTCCCCTGTGGCTTTTTGAAAATCAGTTTGGCTTGAGAAATTAGATTCAATGTCATTATTGTATATACTAAGTCATAGCTCCTTTAACAATTACTGCTGTGGCAATGCAACTAAACTTTCTTTGTAAAGTCTTCAGTGCCCAAAGGATTTCCAGTTGAAATTTGCTTCCCAGCTAAAAGTTTATTTTTCTTGTAGGAAGCTGCATTCTTTCATCATTTGAGGAGATATCATTCCTATCTGGGAAAGATCTTAATATAAATTGTCAGAGCACATAAATCTACTGCTGAAATGTTCATGCAATGGATACTTCTCAAAGAAGGTATGTAACAGATGCAGTTCACAAGTTATAGGAGTAGAATTAGGCCATTTGGCCCATCGAGTCCACTCTGCCATTCCATCATGGCTGATCTCTGCCTAATTACATTTTCCTGCCTTCTCCCCATAATCCTTGACACCGGTTCTAATCAAGAATTTGTTCATTTCTGCCTTGAAAATATCCATTGGCCATTGAAAGGTGCAGCCGATCTCTTTAGAAGTGTCATAGATGTAGGGCCGTACCCAAGCAGAAACAGGCTTGTGAAATGAAAGCAAAATACTGCCGATGGTGGCAATCTAAATTAATGGCAGAAGTTGTTGGAAAAAATCGGCAGGTCGGATTGCATCTATAGAGAGAGAAAAAAAACCCACAGAACACGAGTAAATTTATTGTTCTGAAGGAGATGCAAGAGATTTCAAATGCTGGAATCTTGAGCAAAAATTCAGTGAGCCAAGCAACATCTGCGGAGGGAAATGGGTTTTGTGTCCATTTTCTTCCACAGAAGCTGCCTGGTTTACTCGGTTACTTCAGCAGTTTGCATTTATTTCCTGTTCTGATTACATTTTCTTATGTTTCATGGAATATTTTCTGATTGAGTGGATGGATGCAGCACCAACCGCTCTCAAGAAACTTGGATCCACCCATTTGTTTGACTTGCACCCCATCCACCACCCGGACCAGTTAGCACCATCACACTGTGTGGATCATCAGCAAAATATGTTGCCACTATTCATGAAGACTCTTCATTAACCAACAAGAACTGTCTACTACCAAAAAGACCAAGCGCAACAGGAGCTTAGGATTGTGAACAACTTCATTCTCCAAGTTGCACACTAACCTGCCTTGGAAATACTGTACATTTCTGGGTCTTTATCATCAAAGGATCTTTTTTTTTTCTCCTGATCTAAAATGCTGGGTCTCTTAAGCCCCTGTCCCACTTGGGCGACCTCCACCGCGACCTCTGGTGACCTTGCCCACGACCTATAGTCGCGGCAAGGTCGTCACGAGGTTGTAGGATGTCTTCGTCACTCTCCTTCATGGTCGAGAGTGGTCTCCGCGTAGTCGAGGCTTCAGCTAGATCGCGGCGTATTTTCCAAAATCTAAAAAATTGACCGCGACTAAAAATAGGTCCCAGTGGGAAAAATCAATATTTTTTTTTAGTCGTAGGTCTAGTCGAAGCCGGTCGTAGTAGGTCGTGATGCTAGTCGTAGGTGGTCGAAGGTAATCGAACGTAATAGCTCTGGGGTGAAAAAAAAGTCAGTAGAAATTAAAAAAGGCAATTTTAACAGCAGAACGTCACCTCTGTCACTCCATGGCATGTTCATTCATAGCTGGAGAATTTTTTGGAGAGGAGACGTGTTTTAGAGATGGCACCAAAAAGGCAGCAGCGCAGGGGGAGGGCACAACCCTCAAAAACCTGCCATGCGGGTGTTGCCCACCCAGGAGGAGGACTGGCAGGAGGTGATGCCGCAGGAGGTGATAGTGCAGGAGGAGGTAGCACTGCATGAGAGACCCCTGGAGGAGGAGACCAGGGTGGTAGTATATGTCCACACCACAACCCCATCCTTCACTGCCTATTTTAAAGGCTGCAAAGCAGCCCATTCTCCTGTGTCTGACACAGCATCAGAGGCAGATGCCCCATTGGTGGTGAGGGAGGGCTGGAGGAAGGTTATGCTCTACACCTTCACCAGGCAGCAGGAGGGGGACCTTGAGGAATGGTTCCAACAGAATGCCATCCTGTACAAAAAGGAAAATGAGGGGGACAGGGACAAGAATAAGAATGGTATGCTTGTCATCTACTGGAACAGTCCATCACATCTCCATTCACCCATTGAGACCTCTTCTTGTGCTTCCTCTTCACCCTTGCTCTTCCCCTTCTGCCTTTCTTAAAAGGCTGCTGAATCAAAAGGGCTACTGCAAACAGCAGTAGTTGTATTTTTACTAAAATCCTCCAAATTAGTTCCTTCCTTGCTTGCATAGTTCAGAATTATTTTTTAAAAAAACAAAAAAATCTGGGAGGCATTTTTTAGTGAGAAAGAAATGCAGACATTACATCATTTTATCAGGTGATCATTTGAGCTGTAGACACTCGTCACTGGTCATTGTTGGTTTTCGGTGTGGTCCTCTGAAGTGGAAGGGGGTCATGCTCTTTCACGGACCAATTTGCCTGAGACCATCCTTGAGTAAAACATACATGGTCGAAGCCAGTCTTTAACATGGTCGAAGGAGGTCTTCTTCATAGTCCAGGGAGGTCTTCAACATAGTCGTAGGATGTCGTACACATAGTCATAGGTCACCCCGACCTTTTTTTTTTTTTTTAAAGTCGCTTAAGGTTGCCAGAGGTCACGGTGGAGGTCTCCTAAGTGGGACAGGCCCTTAAGTTTTTACAGCATCAGGAGTAACTTCACCATAACAGCAACCTAATTTCAAGACGATCGCTCATGAGTTTCACCTTGAGACCATTGATTAAATGTTGGGAATTAAATGCAGTTCTTGACAATAAGGTTCACATTGGAGGAAAATTGCCTGCTTGTTAGTTGCAAGAGTTTCCACCATACAATGAAAAACAAAATTGTTGTACTTAAGTGATCACTAAAGTGATTGTCAAAAGAAGCGTCACACCCCAAAACATTGAGTCTGTTCCTTCCACAGATGCTGCCTGACCCCTCTCAGTCTCTCCTGCATTTTCCTTTGGTCAAGGTTCCAACATTGGCTGTTTCTTTACAGATTTGTTTGGTAATGCAAGAAGCACAATTCGAGCCTTAGGATTGACCTCCCTACACAATGGAACAGTCAACTTTAAAGCATCAGCAGAACATTCATGCTTATCCCATGCTGAAAGTAATAATTGGGGTGGGACAGTGGTAAAGCTACTGCCTTGCAGCGCCAGAGACCTGGGTTCGATCATGACAATGGGTGCTGTCTTTATGGAGTTTGTACCTTCTCCCTGTGACCATGTGGGTTTTCTCCGGGTGCTCTGGTTTACTCCCACACACCGAAAACTTACAGGTTTTTCGGTTAATTGGCATCTGTAAAATTGTAAATTGTCCCTGGTGTGTAGGATAGTGCTTGTGTATGGAGTGTCCACTGGTCGGCACGGACTCGGTGGGCTGAAGGGCCTGTTTCCGCGCTCTATTTCAAGTCTAAATCTGTTGCATTCCCAGGATTTGCCACAAAATTGAAAAATTCTATAAAAATTACTGTATCTGATACAGTGCCTTTTGCAGTATCTTTATAAAATTGCTTTCCAGTCTTAACAAACCTAAACTGATCAAATATTCACATTTTAACACTTCCATGTGACAATGGATACACTAATACCTGTACTCTTCTTTGGCTTGTCGTCGGTTCCTCTCTTCCCTGTAATAGTTTCTGATGATTCAAGAGGTCACATGTTTACTCCAATGGGAAAGGGGTCATGAGCAACCATCTACAATTCCCACAGATCATTGTGTTGCTAACAATGGATCCATAATTGCCTTCTTGGTTCCATTTATTGTTTGAAGAGCTCTCCATTGTCCATCCAATGTGCTAATGATCTACTTAACACCTTAGTTCCTGACATTTCTTCATTAGTAAATACCTTATTCATGGCAGTATTTCATCTGCAAATGGGCTGCTGGAAACATAATTCACCTCCACGGAAGAGAGCTATTTCATCTCCCTTTCCTCAAAATGATTTAAATGTTATTTTGAAGCATTCATTTCCTTGTAGTCTTGGACCTAAATGTTCTAATTCGCAATTTAAATCCAATGCGTATATAAAACGGAATGAACTAACTGACCCTGCAATTACGGGAAACCATAACATACGAGTTAACCATAACTACATTATCAAAGGGAAAACCAAAACACATTGGAATGCAGCAGAATTATGGAGCAATACATGATCTCGCAGGGACATCTACATGGCGTTCTCCATCTAATGCAGCTGTATCCTCTCTAGAACTACACAGCAGTAGAGCTCTCATCCAAACTGCAGCATAGCAACCTCTGCCCAATACTGAAGCTACCAAAGCAAATAGTATTCTATCAACCCTTTATTCATTTTATAGAATTTGTATTTATTCAGATTAATTTTACCACATCACATTTAGAACACCCTGTGGCAATTACAGGCAAGTGGCATTTTTTTTATAAATGTGAAATACGTCTCCAGAAAGCTGCTGGAAGCAATGTCCACAATGCCCTTGACATATTGTGACCCATCCAGTCTGATTTTGAAACTTTTTTTTACTTTCACCCTAATTTTTTTTCTCATGCAATCCATGATTTATGATCTTCTGAAGTTCAACTATCTACCAAAATGGTTTCATCATGGCAGAATCTAAGTAAAAGAACATTATTTGGAGTTAAAAGTACTTTAAATTGATACTTACCTGAGTAAGGAGAGAGACCGTGATCACCAAGGTGGTTCAAGAGGGCCTGTACTACGCCACAGGGATCACCCGGGCCGTCTTCCAGTTCATCTGGGGGTCGAGGATAGACCGGGTGCGACGGGCCAAAAAAAAAAAAGAAAGTACTTTAAATTATATTGATAAATCAAACAAATCTTTTCAGTTGTTTATTTCAATGTGATAGTGGACAACCTTCCCAGAAAGTGGGAAAGAATGGTGTTCCAAATAGAGAAAGGAGGTGCCTCACCACATCAAAAGTATCTCGAGTTTGAGTGTTAAGTCTGCAATCTTGGAACTAAACTCAATCTTTTTTTCATAGTGACTTGTTTAGCTTTAAGTACTTGCAGATTAGTTTGATGGAATGTTGAACAATTTGCTAGAATTGTACACAGACAGCTTTGCCAAAGAAAATATCCATATGATGTGCAATGCATAAGATGATAAACAAAGATAGATAGGAATAAACAATGTTCTGGAGAACTGAATATGAAGAAGGGTCCTGACCCAAGACGTCGTCTGCTCATCTCCTTCCACAGATACTGCCTGGCCTGTTGAATTCCTCCAGTGCTTTGTTTCTTGCACTTGCATTTTCATGCATCTCAACGAAGATAGGTCAGTTCTTGGGGGACGTTTCAGGTCGAGACCCTTCTTCAGTCTGAAAAAGGGTCTCAACCCAAAACGTTGCCCATTCCTTCTCTCCATAGATGCTGCCTCACCCGCTAAGTTTCTCCAACATTTTTGTCTACCGTTGATTTTTCCAGCATCTGCAGTTCTTTCTTGAACATAGGTAGGTTCCTTGTATCTAGATAGATATGTTATTCACTTTTATATGTTTAGGAGGCATTTTTTTTCATATGAAGATTTCCAACTGTCTGCTCCTTTTAATTTGGTACTTTTCAAAACTTTACCAGTGTTAAAATTGAATTCAATTATTGCAATATCCACATGTTTTGAATTCCTTCTGAGTCAAACAAAAATTGAGTTGGCATTTCAAATTGCTAATAATGTAGCAATTTACCCTGCTATTGTAATTTTTTTGGGGAATACTTTAAAGGCATTGGTGTGTTACTAAATGTTTCTTATCCAGAGTAGTTTTAAAAAAAAAAGATACTGCAGATGCTGGAATCTTGAGCAAATCACCAGGTGCCAGCAGATCTCATGAGGTTTGGCAGCATCTGTGGAAGGAATGGGCAAGCAATGATTTGGATCAGGGCCCTTCTACTGACTGAAGACGTCTGACAGATGTCAGAGGCTATGGGGAGAACGCAAAAGAATGGGGTTCAGAGGAAGAGATAGATCAGTCATGATTAAATGGTGGAGTAGTCTTGATGGGCTGAATGGCCTAATTCTAACCCAATTCATTATGACCTTAGGACATGGACCTTGGCCAATCATCTAAAGTTCTTTACGTACAAGGATCTAAAAGTGTGTTGCAGCTAACTGGGAAATATTGTGTGCACAGAAAATAACAGGGTGCGGTAGAAAAATCTCAACCGCATTAACGTGATTTTATTTGGTGGCATAGATTTTTACCCCTTTCCGAGACAAAAAATTGGGCTCCTCATCCTCACTGTGAAAGCTCTTCAACAGCGTCTCTAGAAAATATTGTTCTATTTAAATTAAAAAAATGTGATAGGCAATTAGAAACGGCCAACACTACATTTTTATGGGATCAAGGAAAGAGTGTTCACGTTGCGGCCCTTGTTTTCACCAATCTTTCCACCACCACGCACAAGAAGTGCAAGACAGACACCATTGTATACAGATGCCGAGAGGTGTGTTCAACTCTGGCTGAACAACTTCTAATCTTGTGTGTGAACTCGACAAGAAGAAGAAGACTACATTTTTACACCATATTAGTTTGTTTTTTTAAAGCAATAATTCTGCAAAACTCAGATTCCCAGCATCTGTAGTTCTTTTGTTGTATTTAATTTTGTATTATTTTGTTGACCACATCTTACTGGCAATTATTGGTAGTTTTTGTTGGAAGCATTGACATTAAATGGTAACAAGTCCAGGACTTCCATGCATAGAATTGTCAAACATAGAAAATTTTAATTTATTGAACACCAATACTTTCTGGCACTGGATGGCAAAATGAAGCTCCACTCCTTTGCATTGATATTGAGGTAGAAGATGACACGGTGGCAGAAGTTCCCAGCAAGTCACGATCTGGCTCACTTGCCATGGAACTGGGTACCCACCTGGAGTCATTTGAGGCTCGTCTCCTGATCGACCCTGAAGACCAGGAAACTGGGAGGAGGATGGGGAGAGTTGGCGATGGTAGCAAACGCTGGACAATGGGCCATTTTCAAGATGGCGGCGGACAGAGGAGAGGATCAGTGCTGCCAGGACAAAGGTCAAGATATGACTGCACTCTCAAGAAGTTTGAAACATTGTGGGCTGAAACTGGACGACTCTTTGTGTACTGTCGTGCATACGTCCACTATTACACTACACTTGTTGCACTTTTGTACTTATTGTACTTATCTATAGTATTAGAAAGGCGCTATATAAACCCCATCCATTATTATTATTATTATAGTATGATATTACTGGATTATATGTGAAACACAGAATTTCACTGTACCTAGTTACATGTGACCAAGTATTATCTTCGCAATATATCTCTCGGATGCTGTGCTACAGTGAATCTGTTATAGAAGTAAGAACAATTGATTGTAGAACAGAAGTTATGGTGCGGAGGGATAAATAAGGTACATTTTAAAATTAATGTTGTCTCATTAATGTTTTAAATTGTTTATCCATAGTTTTTAAAATATAGAGTAATTGGACTATTTAATTATTTTAAATTTCTCAATGTCATTGACAAATATCTGTTTAAAAATTACCTGGGCTTTCTTGGACTGCCCATGGTTTAAGTGTGCTTTGGGGATGGAGCATTGTTAGTTATCCACTCGGCATCTCACTGGAGACCATCTGGAACCCCCTTGGGTGAATGAGATGGGCTCTCTGTATCTGAACTGCACAGACACAAATCGGCCAGGGGTGAGGTTCCACAATGGGGACCCACGCAAGCAAAGTTCAGTCCATTATGATAGGAGCAGTCCAAAGCTTTCAATTTTGAGTCATTATTGACACTAGATCATTGTCGTAAGGGATTTGTTTACCTTTGGCAAAATTGTTCACATTTGCTTTGCTTTACTGACAATATTTGCTTGATTTTTGCATCAGCATGGATAGAATGCTGAGGTTTACTGAGGTATTTAAAAATAGCTCTCTGTCACTTTTACCCTTGTAGCCTAATGATACTTTCACCATTTCTTTCTTTTTAAATCGGTAGAAATAATGTTTAACAAAAGCTCCAGTTTACTGGTGTGCTCCAGCTCTCTAAGATGTCTGGGAAACCATCACTTATGCAGTGGCTTGGTGACACTTTGTATTGCATCCTTTAGTCACTCCTGTCAGCCTGCAGAGCATAGTCACCACCAGTACTTGTAAACATACATTACTGTCATATTCCCATCTGCTCTGTTTGCTCAATGCACAGCCAGACTTCAGCGAAACAAACAACATTTGTGTGATGACAGAACTACTTTCATTTGAAAGCGGGAACCTAAAGAAAGCAACAGCTTGATGAAAATAACAAGTCTGTTTGGGGAAAACATAATAAATAATGTCTGTCACTGCACAATCCAACAAGCAGCCCACAGGAGTAGTCTGAGCGAGATGTACTCAATTGAAAAGAGCTACAGCAACAATGGTACCAGAAAATTAAAGATTATTCTTTCAGAGAAATTACAAACAAATAACCTATTTGTCCTTGTTTAGTGCAGGATGGTGGAAAATGAGGGATTTCAACTGATCGGTCAGGTGTACCCCGTAGGAATGTGGAGAACTATTATTGTCCCGTCCTAGAGAGGCAGCCATAGCTTCAAGAAACTGTGGCAATCCTCACTTGATTGTGTGTGTAAAATCAAATGGCTTTCATGCTATTGTATCAAATATTCAATTAGCTTAGGAAGAATTGGCCCAAAATACTATCCTCACTTGTTCAACACAAGCTGTTTGTGATTTGTATCTGCAAAAAGTTTATTGTGCACTGACAAAGTTAAGTGTTGATGTTGAGTGGCTCTAGCTTCAGCGTGAAGTGAAACATGGAGCAGGAAGGACAACGCTTCATAGGACTCCTGGGATGAATGGATTCTCTGCGAGGAATGGTTGATCAGGTTAGGCCAATATTCAACAAGATTTGGGGAAGCGAGATGTGATCTTCCTGAATCAAGTGAAATGTTAAGGGGGCTTGACAAGATTAATCGAGACACAAGTAACTGACTGCACGAAGATCCCGACCCAAAGTGTCACCGGCACTTTCCATCCGCAGATACTCTCTGACCCATTGAGTTCCTCCAGCACTTTGTTTTGCTCAAGATAATCTGAGAAGATTGTTTGCCTCGTACAGAAATCTTGAATTACAAGAGCATAGTTTCTGAACATACAGAAAAAAGGAAGAATTTCATCCCATGGAGGGTTATGAATCTTTGGCATTCTCAACCTCTAAGGCTGAGGAATTGAATATATTTAGGGCTGCGATGATGTCTCTTGGGTTTATAGGGGAGTCTAATTTCATGGGTAACGGAATGGAATATACCTGTGACCAAGATTGGGATAGCCAAGATTTTTATTGCATGGCAGAGCTAGTGTGAGAGATCATATGGCCTACTCTTGTTCCTATGTTCTTAGCCACTTGCAGCCTACTATTGTATCACAATAGCAATAGTTGATAATTACCTCACTAACAGTGGAATATTTACTTAGACATGTATGGGTCATGGCTCTATTTCTGTGTGGAAAAAAATGTCACCCCCCCCCCCCCCCCCCCCCAAAAAAGAAATAAAATGAAATTTGGGACTAAGGCAACAGGCCTCCAGCTCTACATCCTGCTTCCAGTTTCAGTGACAAACTTAAGAATGTGAATCAATATGCAAGGGCCACTTAATAATGATGCCCTGTAACTCTCGTTGAAGGGTTCTCCAACCCAGAGATTAATCTTTAAAAAAACTGAAGATTACATTGTGTGCAAAATCAAATGGCTTTCATGCTATTGTATCAAATATTCAATTAGCTTAGGAAGTATTTGGCCCAAAATACTATCTATATTTACTGATCACAATTGCTCAATGGCACTGTGCCTGTGGTGTTTAAGAAATTAGAGCTGATGTCTATTTGATTGCTTGAAAACGTCCACAAAATTATGTTTTTCAGAGATAGTATTCTGTCAGATGCGCACAAATGTTCCAAATGTAGTTTGATGAATAACCAATATAAGGTCAGGATAACTTGTTCCAAAAATCCTTGTAAAATCCAAATTCACAATTAATCTTTATTCGTTGTCTGTTTTTCACAAATGGCCAATTGCCATATCCTTGTGATTTCGCTTTCCAATGGCATTTGTGATTTACTTTTACTTGCGTGTTTTCTGAAAAGAGAAAAGAATAAAAAATATAAACAAAGAAAGGGACAGGAGTTTAGTATCCTTCAGCCTCCTTTAGTATCCTTCAGATATCCCTTCAGATACCAGCAAGGTGTCCTCGGAAGTGTTTCAAATGGATCAAAACCCTGTAAAGTGTTTCATGTGGATCAAAACCAACTGCAAACATCAAAGGACTGTCAATAAAGGTTACCTTTTGAATTCAATGACACTTTATATCAAACATTTTACAGTCATTTTCTTCCTTGTAAAACAGTCCATTTTACGCATGTTATACTCCATATGTACATCACTGAGGTTTCTCTCTGCCATTTGATGATGATTGACAACACCTGCCCTCAATCTACATGATGGGTGTCGAATAAACAACTTGAGAAAATCCACAGGTTTGGTGACTTATTTGAGCTAAGATCTAATATTATTTTAGATTCCTTCAATGTCACCCCAAGTTGAATTTCAAGGTGATCAACCTTTTATCTTCCGCTTCTCTTGTCAGAAGTTTCTAACCTTCACTCAGACCTGAATTTCCATGATATATCAAGGATTGAATTTTAAATGCAACCTAACAGTGGCAGAATCAACCTGCTGCCCATTGTTCTTGCCAGATAGAGATATTATGGGTTGAAATCAACCATATCTCCATAGGTCAGCAAACTATTGATAATTAGTAGAAAAATGCCCAGCTTTACTTAACTAAAATGTTGTAGATATCCTTTTTATTTAAAGAAACTCGGGGCGAATAATAAGCCCCAATCACAAACTTGATGGTGTATATGATACAGAAAATATTTCTCCTGTCCTTAACAAGAGAATACATTGCAGTCTGGCTGCTTATCACATGTTACTTTGCTGCTTTGAATCTTTGAACAAACGTACAAATGCAGAGTAGCAAAAACAGGGGGGAATGCATTCTGAACAATAGTAACAATTACATCGTATATAATTTCAATGCGATTTTTAAAAAAAATTAAAAAAAAAAAAAAAAAAAAAAATTAAAAAGCTTGTCGTTTTTTTCCATCTTCTCTTGTCAAAACATTTTAAAGGCTTAAGCCAATGTTTTAGCCCCACCTCTGCAGAAGGAACACCTCGACTTCTGCTTATGAAAATAAGAGGAAGTACTGCACTACCTACGTGGTAGGAACCTGTGAATGCACCAATGTGTTGACACCAGTTAAATGGGCTCATGAAGCCAAAGGGTGAGCTGGAGGTTATAGTGCCAAGGAAATTGAATATATATCAAAAACTTGTCAGACAGATTCACAGTTCATATTTTTTAACTTTTACTCCATTAATCTAACTAGTGTTGGGCAGAACAGGAGAGGGAAATCCAGGCCCAAATAAGTACACAAGCTTTGCTATCAGAACTTGATTCAAACCTGGAGGGGATAAAGTGGTTATTTTTGTATCTTTAAAAAGGACTGATTCACTTTATAGAATTTATCAGTCTGCAGAAGGGTCTCGACCCGAAACGTCACCCATTCCTTCTCTCTCGAGATGCTGCCTGTCCCGCTGAGTTACTCCAGCATTTTGTGTCTATCTTTAATTTAAACCAGCACAGAACTTCCTACACAGAACTCTATTGATGTTGTCTTGAGCTGATACACATAGTCTGCCTTTGTAACACCAGGTTTTAATTCTTATAGTTGGTACTTTACACTTAAATTATATGTATGTCATCAATTAAAATGATAGAAATATTAAATAAATAGTCATTCCTAATTTCATCATTGTCTTTCTCAATAAGAGATTAACTCATTCACTTAGTACTTTGCATGTATCCGAATAAGGAATTGGTTGTATAACAGTTAATATGTGGACGAGTTGACATCAACTGCTTTGTGAGCTAAATTTAGGCAACTAAATCTGAACAATAGTTTCCAGGTAACTGGTTGTGTTGAAGAATTTATAATGTGCTCATCGATCAATGGGGCAGCACAGTGGCCTAGTTGTAGACTTGCTGCCTTACAATGCCAGAGACCAAGGTTTGATCCTGACTATGGGTGCTGTTTGTACATTCTCCCTGTGACCATGTGGGTTTTCTCCAGGTGTTCCGGTTTCCACCCACACTCCAAAGACATACAGATTTGGAGGTAGTTGGCTTCTGTAAACTTGGAAATTGGCCCTAGTCTGTAGGATAGTGTTAGTGTATGGGGTGACAACTGGTCAGCGTGGACTCGGTGGGCAGAAGGGCCTGTTTCCATGCTGTACCTGTAAAGGCAATATTTTTCATGTTGATTAGTTTATTAGTCCCAATGTTGTTATATGAACTTCAATCATTTAAAAGTATATTTTTAGTCTGCGTTATCCAGAGGTACTGTACTAGGCCTGGTTGAGTATTAGAAGCAAACAATTGGCTTCTTTGGGAGCCGGACACCGATTTCAAGCATCAAGAGTATGTTTGGGTCAGACCATCACACTGAATAAGTTAAAGACAAAGGGATTTCAGTCAAGCTGTACGGATCAAGCACCGACAGACTAACTTCAACATTGAACAAAAAATATCTTGTTTAGATTTTAGTAACACTGTAGAATGGTACCCGTATAATGATGTGGAGTTACTCGAGCTTTTAAAATTATGCTAAACTAGATAGATCAGTCCTCATTGTTATTGCTCCCATTTGTGGGTAAAAGTTAGACATAAGGGCAGGGATCAGGTTACTTTGGATAATTCTGTTAGATCAAGATTGAAACACAAACTTTTCAATATTGAGTAAAATGCATTATAATATTGCTGGTGAAGAACATTAATTCTTCAATCTGCTTCTTCATTGCTCCTTTATCTGCTGCCTTCTGGCAGATGATAATTTAAAATCTGCTGTAATTTTTTTTTCCACTATAATTTGCTGTTTAATCTGCTTTTAGTGCAGGTGAATTTTATACATGTTTCGAATCACGTTTGTTTGCTGCTGTGCGTAATTTTGTTTGGTGAATGAATAATTTTAAAATTTGGTAAATTACACCTGCCCGCTGACAGGACGTCTGGGAGAATATTAAAAAAAAAAGATAAAGTTGGAACAAAAGATCGGACCAAAAACGTGATCGTTGCACTGACAAAGAAAAATGGAGCAGGAAAATATAAATTATATGAATTTTAAAATGTCTTCCATACCAAAACATACATCTTTTCAAACAAATCAAAATAGTGAGGGAAAAAAATAGAAATTAGGTTAAATAAAAATAAAAGACTCCATTCTTGTATAGTTCTAGTGCAGGGTATTAGAATATTCATTCCATCATGACCATGAACTGCTGATGATCTAGTTAACAATACTGTCAAGCTTCCCGTGGTCTTTTCAAACACAAGACTTGTCCACTTTGCCCTGTGGCCAAGTTCTGTGGGACTGAAGCACAAGCACAAGCCATCAAACCCACTGACAGCTTGTCACCAGTGAGGCTCCATTAATTTACACACATTTTTGACTGTTTGGCATCTGCCATGATACATTTCTTCCCGAACAGGCCTGTTTGCATTTAACACTTGGGTTAATTTTCATCATAGTTTAAATTTAGCCATCAGTTATATCAAGAGCTGTCAACCAACATATGGATGGCTGTTCAAAAAAAAAAAAAGTCTTTTGGAATTCATAATAAAGGGGAATCTGTTGAATGTGAAACAAAAACTGCTGCAATATACTGCAAACCCCTGTTGGTGAGACCCGGGTCAAGAGAGAATAGTGAAGTGGATTAGCTGCTGTATTCACCAGAGTGACGGCTGAGCACCTCAGGAGCTTCTTGATATATCAAAAAATGATGGAAAGACACAGTTCAATTTGTCCCACTTTCATAAAGGATAATTAACCTGTCATTCTTGCTGCTTTAACAACTTCATTAAATGGGAACATAAAATGGGCACAGCCAGCTCTGTGTCTTTCCAAAATGGAACACCTAGGACATGTTTCTTCTAAATTAACGAATAAAGATTGACTTAAAATATGATCAACACATGCTGCTTTTTAAATAAAAACTACTTTCAATTTTGCATTCAAAACACATCAGTTGTTTAAAATCCATCACGGGGTCGCAAACATCTTTAGTTCCTGTTTCTTGATCATTGGAATATTAAAACTGATACAATTTCTGTATTTTTAATAACCTTTCTTTTGCTGTTAAAAGTGTGCTTGGGATGGTGAGAATAAGAGTCTCATATTTGGTCCCTCTTCATTTTATTGTAGCGGCTTTTTGCACAGTATTACAATTCGCTACATTTGGGCGTAGGGAGGGGAATACAATGAACAGACCCAGATTTTCTTTCTGTGATTTCAATGTCACAGCTCTTCTGTGCCCAGATGAAAGAAGGAAGCTGAGTGTCGGAAAATGTGTCTTGTGTAATAAAAACAAAAAATGACAATGATAAAAATTTAAAACAGACACAGAAACAGAAAATACAGTACTGCACAACTGTTGAACAACAAAATAATTTGTCAACATTTTTGATGAAGTAGTTTTGTTTGTTTTAGCACAGAGATTGTAACTGGACTTGGGATGGAGTAATGCATTATCAACCTTCCCAGGTCTTCATGCGTCTGAATATTCTACATTGCATTTTGTTTTGTTTAGTTTAGAGGTACAGCAAGGAAGCAGAATCTTTGGCCCACCGAGTCTGCACCGACCAGCGATCCCCGCACACTAACACCATCCTACACACACACCAGGGACAATTTACACTTATACCAAGCCAATGAATCTACAAACCAGTACATCTTTGGAGTGTGGGAGGAAAATGAAGATCTCGAAGAAAACCCACACAGTCATGGGGAGAATGTGCAAACTCTGAACAGACAGCACCCGTAGTCGGGATCGAACCCGGGTCACCGGCACTGCAAGCGCTGTTGGGCAGCAACTCTGCCACTGTGCCACCTTGCCGCCCCAAGTCCTGGGGGCACTTTCCTAGTGCAAGTCATGCTATTGCATTTGAAATCATCCATGCATCATAATAATATGCATCATATTACATTCCCTGTGTAATATTGATGCAAGGAGAATTAATCTGTGTTGTCTGGAAAGTGAGGAGTATAGAACACTCCCAGGACAACCATTGAGCAATGCGGACAATACCAAAATAAGTCAAATATTTAATTACCATTTTGGGGGTCCACCTATCCAAGGTCTCAACACACCCAAACCTCCAATCATGGATGGGACAGTTTTGGAGGGATATGGACCAAACACGGGCAGGTGGGACTAGTGTAGCTGGGACATGTTGGCTGTTGTGGGCAAATTGGGCCAAAGGGCCTGTTTCCACACTGTATCACTCTATGACTCTTTTACTCTAATCAGACAAGGTGTCATCAGTCCCGATCCCTTGATCCTCTGACTCTCTGATCCTCTTAGGTCCAAACAATTCTAAATTCACTGGACACTGAATGGAGTAAGGTTCAAGGTGCCATACAGGTGGAACAATTAATTATACACTGAAGATGAGACCATCCTCCTTTCTTGCGAGTGAAGTCGTTCTGGTTAGGTTGACACAGGATAAAACTTTCACCAATAGCCACATCATTACAAAGACAAACTAATTCCATCTCCATAGCTCCGCTTGATGCATGGGTCACAATGCGCTTTGTAGAGCTTTGGTTAGGCTGCATTTGTAGTATTGTGTGCAGTTTTGATCACCCAATTACAGGAAGGATGTGGAGAGGTTGCAGAAAGGTTTTACCAGAATGCCTGGATTAGAGGATTTTGGGTATTAAGAGAGGTTTGACAAACTTGGATTGTTTTTTCTGCAACACCGAGGGTTGAGGGGAGACCTGTTAGAAGTATATAAAATTAGGAGAGGTAAATGTGATAGATGATCAAAACCTTTTCCCAGGATGGAAATATCAAAGACTAGTGAGCATAGCTTCAAAGGGAGGGGGATAAAGTTGAAATGAGATATGTGGGGCAAGTTTCATTTTACACAAAGAGAGATGGATGCCTGGAATGCACTGTCAGGGGTTGTGGCCATTTAAGAGGCTTTTAGATTGGTTCATGGTTATGTATGGAATGGAGGGATGTGGATCACTTGCAGGCAGAGGAGATTAGTTTAACTTGGCATCATGGTCGGCACAGACATTCTGAGCTGAATGGACTGTTCCTGTGCTGCACAGTTCTATGTTCTACGTTGTATCCTGTCTCTTCTCATTTGCTACACAAATACTCATTGAGGTCTGATTAATCATTTGAACCCTTGGCTAGCCTGTTTTGTTTCATCTTTCCCGAGTCATCCAAATCCATTATTGAAATCCTAAAGGACAATATGTTCCAATCCTAACTGTCCGCCCATCACTCTGGTGTTTACTAAGGTACATTGTGATTGAATAAGCTTTGGCTTGACTTCAAAGTTCCCTCTGTGAATCTCTGTTCTTCTCAGATGCTTTTTGTTTCCTTCAAGATATTCCATGAAACCCTTTGTCAAGCTGTCATAATATCTTCCTCTGTCTCTTTTGTCAAACTGTTTTGATATATCCTTGAAGAGCAGATACAAGAGACTGCAGATGCTGTAATCTTGATCAAATATATGAAGTGCTGACGGAACTCAACGGGTCAGGCAGCATCTGTGGAGGGAAATGAACAGATGTTGTTTCAGGACAAGATCCTTTTTCATTCTGATCCATGATGTGGCTAGTTCATTTTGTTTTGGAACAAAATACATCATTTTTGCTGATTTATGTATTTTGAGAGATAACCGGTTCACTGGGGATCTTGCATGGATGAACACTTCCTACCATTACCGTACTTTCAACTAATGTATCTCACCCCTTCCTTCCATATATTTGTTTATACGCACACAGCCACATATACTTACACCCACATACATAGAGATGTATTTGTGCTTTATATAGAGGAGCATTTTATAATTGTATGGCGTATTATGATACTGGGAGCCATTACTAGGGAGTGAGGTCAGGAATGGTGGGTGAACTAGATATCAAACAAAATTAGGACATGTACTAGAGAATAAAAAATGGAAACTGCTGGAGGAAATGAGTGGATCAGACCGCATCTGTGGAAGCAGAGGGAAGGGTGATGTTTCAGGATGTGACCTGGTAATAGTCCTTCCCAACTCACTCTAGCAGGTTGTTTCTTGGCTCCTAGTAGCAGCATCTGCAGTGTCTGTATCTACCTGGGAACAAATATAATTTAAAGCAAATTCTTCTCTGAACTAATCTGGTTCTTACAAAAGTAGACACAAAATGTTGGAGTAACTCAGAGGGACAGGCAGCATCTGTGGAGAGAAGGAATGGGTGATGTTTTGGGTCGAGACCCTTCTTCAGACTGATAGATCTTTGCTATCTAATCATCACCTTTCATCCTGTTTTCTCTGTAATTAATTCAAGAATAACATGTCTACAAGGAATACATTTGGCTAAACGAATTGTTTTGCAAGCATGACCTTTATAAAAGCCAAATTATGGGAAATCCCACATTACAGGAAAGTTTGGGGCTGCTATTTCTATGACTACTGGGAATTTCAAAGACATCCATGTGTGTCTGGAAGTCTTCAATGCACATTAGAAATCATGAATGCTAACCAGTTATGTTTTATTTTCTAGTCAGTAATGCATATTTCTTTAAAAATCACTAAATTTTAATAGAAAAAGTGCTGTAGGAGTTATTCAAAAACATAATATACATTAATAAATAACTTTAACGCAACAAAATATCAAGAATGTGTTTTATAGAAGGAAGAGGAGGTTGATGGGCAATGGGAATAATGGCAATAGGAGGAATTGGAAAGTTGGAACAGATATAAAGAAGATATTTCAAGATATTAGTCTCAAGAGGGTCCTGATCCAAAACATCACCTGCCCATGTTCTCCAGAGATGCTACCTGACCGGTTGAGACTTTGTGTCTTTTTTTTCCTCTATATTTAAAGCCATTATCTGAAAGGAAAGTTCGATAATATTATTGAAAGTTGAATGAAATATATCAAGCCAAATAGCTTCAGGAGAGATTCCAAGTGACAGGCATATGAACTTGGAGATTTTAGCCCGTGATGGAGAGGGAATTTGAAATACAATTTGGAATGCAGAGTGGAAACAGAAGAGCACAGAATGTGAAATAGGGTGGAGAAGATTTTCTGGGAGGCAGTGCTCTATAAGTGGAAAGACTTAAAGTTAGGGAGAGCTGAGGATGGGGGTTGAAAGGTGATCAGGAATGTTATAGATTGTTAGTTACTTGTTGTTTATTACTTGTTTACAAGTAAGACGACAACATTCAATCTATGGCGTTGCAACAAGGATGAATATAGTAGAGAATGAGATATGCAAAGTTCTGCGGGTAAATTGGTGATTGATCAGATTAGCCTTGAAACAGTAAGCAAGGTGATCAGCATGAAAATAATTGATATGGGATTAATACATTTTCAGTTTTCGGCAAACATTTGTCCTGCAAATCATTTATAATTTATTATGTTTTTTTATAAAGGCATTGGCAGGGGGCTTTTCCAAAGAATGGATGTAATCTTCATCATGTTTATTTCCTTGATCCAATTATTTTTTGGTTAGGCTGGTGCCAGAGTGCAAAATGAAAAATGGTGCTTCAATATTTCTTCCAAATGATGGGGCTCAATTTATTACTATGGTACATGTACATGATATGTCTTTAAAACTTATACCTAAACATAACAGTGCTTTTAAGCACAAAACAATCTTCAGAAATAGAAGATAATTGGTTTTGACAATCTACATATATTTTTCATCATTGCATGTATGGAAATCAGTTAATTCCAGAGTCAAGATAATTACAAAGATCAAATCACTCCAGAAAACTGAACACCATTTCCACGTCAGATTCATATGAATTAACATAATTTCCTGTGCAACATTTCTTCAGAGTATTGACTAGGAAATTAGGTCACCTTGCTCTGAGATGTGTTTGTCTTTGGGCACTCCCAAAACAACTGTGTTTTAAGAATTTGTTTTAATGGGTCTTCTCCTTGAACATGTTCTGGCCCCAGGCTTGCAATCTCACACAAAGAGGCCCCTTTACTCTCCTTCAGCATCTTCCACCAATAGTACTCACCTACTCCATGACCTCTTATGCTTAACAAATTAACAAACCTCCATTAAATTGGGCTTTCCATGATCTCTATTCATAGTTGGGGTGCGAGATTGCAACCTTCACGTGGTCCGCCCTGTTTCGACAAATGCAATGAACCTGGTGTGCACAATCAAATAAGATGAAATAAAACAAGCTGTCCTACAACTTTAGGCTGTGCACGCCATACGCAAGAAGAAGAAGTTTCATAGTTGAAGGAAGAATACTTGCTCCAAAAACACAATCAGTATGCCAGTATTCCTTTTTAGTTTGCTGTCAGCACAAAGCCTTTAAAATTAAAAAAAAGTTATATTCATGTCTGGACCATGTAATCCTCTGAAATATTTGCATCAGATTAAAAGCACGGCTGCATCCTCATATGACCTCCATCTATAAATAACAACAATCAACAAAACAATCCTAATTCCCAAAATAGTTTTCCTTTACAAGAAAATCCAGTACAATTAACCAAAGCTGTACTCCAAAGGCTTGGGGTATAACCTAGGCATTGTGCAGTGTAGTTCTAAATTGGCTGCAATTACAATATTACTGCTATTTGTCCCAAGGCTAGTACTAAGCTTTCTACAGCTTCTAACCTGGGGGAACAGACGTTTAAGTCTTTTTAAGACTTCAGCCAAATAATAATCCTTTGCTACCGTTTCCATTTTCTCTCACAAACACATTATTGCTCCCTTGTTTACCCTTTATATATAAGGTAGACACAAAATGCTGGAGTAACTCAGCGGGTCAGGCAGCATCTCTGGAGAGAAGGAATGGGTGATGTTTTGGGTCGCGACCCTTCTTCAGACTGATATCAGGGGAGTTTACCTCCGCCCCTCGACTCCATCCAAGGACCCAAACAGTCTTTCCAGGTGAGGCAGAGGTTCACGTGCACATCCTCCAACCTCATCAACAGTATCCGCTGTTCCAGGTGTCAACTTCTCTACATCAGCGAGACCAAGCGCAGGCTTGGCGATCATTTCGCTGAACACCTTCGCTCAGTCTGTCTTAACCTACCTGATCTCCCGGTGGCTCAGCACTTCAACTCCCCCTCCCATTCACTATCTGACCTTTCTGTCCTGGCACTCTTCCATTGTCAGTGAGGCCCAGCGTACATTGGAGGAACAGCACCTCATATTTCGCTTGGGAAGTTTACACCCCAGCGGTATGAACATTGACATCAAATAGCCCTTGCTTTCTCTCTCCATCCCCTCCCCCTTCCCAGTTCTGCCACTAGTCTTACTGTCTCCGACTACATTCTATCTTTGTCCTGCCCCCTCTCCTGACAGCAGTCTGAAGAAGGGTCTCGACCCAAAATGTCACCCATTCCTTCTCTCCAGAGTTGCTGCCTGGCCCGCTGAGTTACTCCAGCATTTTGTATCTACCTTTGATATAGAAACATAGAAAATAGGTGCAGGAGGAGGCCATTTGGCCCTTCGAGTCAGCACCGCCATTCATTGTGATCATGGCTGATCGTCCCCAATCAATAACCCGTGCCTGCCTTCTCCCCATATCCCTTGATTCCACTAGCTCCTAGAGCTCTATCTAACTCTCTCTTAAATCCATCCAGTGATTTGGCCTCCACTGCCCTCTGGCAGGGAATTCCACAAATTCACAACTCTCTGGGTGAAAAAGTTTTTTCTCACCTCAGTCTTAAATGGCCTCCCCTTTATTCTAAGACTGTGGCCCCTGGTTATGGACTCTTCCAACATTGGGAACATTTTTCCTGCATCTAGCTTGTCCAGTCCTTTTATTCATTTTATATGTTTCTATAAGATCACCCCTCATCCTTCTAAACTCCAGTGAATACAAGCCTAGTCTTTTCAATCTTTCCTCATATGACAGTCCCGCTATCCCAGGGATCAATCTCGTGAACTTATGCTGCACTGCCTCAATCACAAGGATGTCCTTCCTCAAATTAGGAGACCAAAACTGTACACAATACTCCAGATGTGGTCTCACCAGAGCCCTATACAACTGCAGAAGAACCTCTTTACTCCTGTACTGAAATCCTCTTGTTATGAAGGCCAACATTCCATTAGCTTTCTTCACTGCCTGCTGTACCTCCACGCCAACTTTCAGTGACCGGTGTACAAGGACACCCAGGTCTCGCTGTAACTCCCCCTTACCTAACCTAACCCCATTGAGATAATAATCTGCCCTCTTGTTTTTGCCACCAAAGTGGATAACCTCACATTTATCTATATTATACTGCATCTGCCACGCATCTGTCTACTTACTCAACCTGTCCAGGTCACTCTGCAACCTCCTAACATCCTCTTCACAGTTCACACTGCCACCCAGCTTTGTGTCATCTGCAAACCTGCTAGTGTTGCTCCTAATTCCCTGTTCCAAATCATTAATATATATGGTAAACAGTTGCGACCCCATCACCGAGCCTTGCGGCACTCCACTCGCCACTGCCTGCCATTCTGATAAGGACTCGTTCACTCCTACTCTATGCTTCCTCTCTGCCAATCAATTTTCTATCCACGTCAACACCCTACCCCCAATACCATGTGCTCTAATTTTAGTCACCAGTCTCCCATGTGGGACCTTATCAAAGGTTTTCTGAAAGTCTAGATACACTACATCCACTGGCTCTCCTTCATCCATTTTGCTTGTCACATCCTCAAAAAATTCCAGAAGATTAGTCAAGCATGATTTCCCTTTCATAAATCCATGCTGACTTGGACTAATCCTTTTACTGCTATCCAAATGCCCCATTATTACCTCTTTAATAATTGACTCCAGCATCTTTCCCACCACCGAAGTCAGGCAAACTGGTCTGTAATTCCCCGTTTTCTCTCTCGCTCCTTTCTTGAAAAGTGGGATAACATTAGCTATCCTCCAGACCACCGGAACTGATCCTGAATCTATTGAACATTGGAAAATGATCACCAATGCGTCCACTATTTCTAGAGCCACCTCCCTGAGGACCCAGGGATGCAGACCATTAGGCCCAGGGGATTTATCATCCTTCAGTCCCATTAGCCTACCCAATACTATTTCTCGCCTAATGAAAACTTATTTCAGTTCCTCTACCCCCTTAGATCCTCTGTGCTCCGGTATCTCTGGGAGATTGTTTGTGTCTTCCTTAGTGAAGACAGATCCGAAGTACCTGTTCAACTCTTCTGCCATTTCCTTGTTCCCCATAATAATTTCACCCGTGTCTGCCTTTAAGGGACCCACATTTGACTTTGCTATTCTTTTTCCCTTAACATATCTAAAGAAGCTTTTACTGTCCTTCTTTATATTCCTGGCCAACTTCCCCTCGTACTTCATCTTTTCAGCCCGTATTGCCCGTTTTGTTTCCTTCTGTTGTCCTATGAAAGTTTCCCAATCCTCTGGCTTCCAGCTACTCTTTGCCATGTTATACATCTTTTCTTTTAGTTTTACTCTAACCCAAACTTCTCTTGTCAGCCACAGTTGCCTCCTACTCCCCTTAGATTCTTTCTTCCTTTTTGGAATGAAATGATCCTGCATCTTCCGGATTATGCCCAGAAATTCCTGCCATTGCTGTTCCACCGTCATTCCTGCTAGGATCCCTTTCCAGTCTACCTTGGCCAGCTCCCCTCTCATGCCTTTATAGTCCCCTTTGTTCAACTGCATCACTGACACTTCCGATTTAACCTTCTCCTTCTCAAATTGCAGATTAAAACCAATCATATTATGATCACTGCCTCCAAGCGGTTCCTTTACCTCGAGTTCTCTTATCAAATCTGGCTCGTTGGACAACACTAAATCCAGAATTGCCTTTTCTCTGGTCGGCTCCATTACAAGCTGCTCTAAGAATCCATCTCGGAGGCACTCTACAAACTTTCTTTCTTGGGGTCCTGAACCAACCTGATTTTCACAGTCTACCTGCATATTGAAATCCCCCATCACCACAGTGTCATTACCTTTGTTACATGTCAGTTTTAACTCCTGCTGCAACTTACACCCTACATCCGAGCTACTATTTGGGGGTCTGTAGATAACACCAATTAGTGTCTTCTTGCCTTTACAATTCCTCAACTCAATCCACAGTGACTCTACCAAGTCAGTCCCTATGTCTTCCCTCGCAAGGGTCTGAATTCCATCCTTCACCCGGAGAGCTACCCCCCCTCCTCTGCCCACCTGCCTGTCCTTTCTATAGGATGTATAACCCTGAATATTAAGTTTCCATGCCCCATCCTCCTGCAGCCACGTCTCAGTAATCCCCTCAATGTCATATCTACCAACCTCTAACTGAGCCTCAAACTCATCTACTTTACTTCTTATACTTTGCGCATTCATATACAATATTTTTAATTCCTTACGCATCTCACCTTTCACATCGATCCCCATTACACTTGGCCATACTCTCCTATCCCTTTGTGAGCTTTCTTTCCCATTAATTCTGGGGTCATTAACTATCCCTTTACTCCCTTTCCCTTTAACTCAGTCCTTGACTATCCCATTTGACCCCCCCCCCTTATTTAGTTTAAAACCACCTGTGTAGCAGTGGCAAACCTGCCTGCCAGAATGCCGGTCCCCCACCTGTTTAGCCCCTGCCCCACTGTACGAGGTAATTCACGAGTTCTCACGAGTTTCCCCCTGATTCGAACTCGGAGAATGTCCGTAGCGGGTCCGTAGGAGTCCGTGGATGTCTCGTAGTGGCTCATAATGCTAACGGTAGGTATAAAAAGCAACAATTTTTTTAATCACAAGTTTTTTTACTCGTGGAAATTTTTTGCATGGATGAAGAAATGTCACGAGTTACCGGATGTCCCGAGTACCTACCGTTAGCATTACGAGCCGCTACGAGACATCCACAAACTCATACGGACCCGCTACGGACATTCTCCGAGTTCGAATCAGGGGAAAACTCGGGAGAATTACTCTTGAATTACTTCGTACAGTGGGACAGGGGCTTAAAGGTGCAATCCGTCCCTTTTGTACTGTTCCCCCTTACTCCAAAATAGATCCCAGTGATCTAAGAATCTAAATCCCTGCCCCCTGCACCAGTTCCTCAGCCACACATTCAGGTGCTGTATCTCCCTGTTCCTGCTCTCACCAGCACGAGAAACTGGAAGCAAACTGGATCTGGATATATATTATATATATATATATGCTGGGTCCAGTGTATAATCACATCTATCAGAAGAATAGATAAATGTGCCTTCCATTATAAAGTGGAGGCAGAAAGGAGTAAATAAGTAATAATTGTAGTTTTCTTTCTGATCTTCTGTGGTTTCTGAGTATTCATAATGCTACAATTTATCTATAATGCTGCCACAAATAAGCTCCATGTGTCTGAAGCTCTGCATGTCCACCGGGTGGCGCTTCGATGGCAGCCTCGCCTACAGTCTGTCTGTCCTTTTCCTGTTTTTTTTGTTATTTTCAATGTGTTTAAAAAGTATGTGTTAATGTTCTCTGGCTTGTTTTATGTGGGGGTTCGGCGGGGACGTTGGGGGAATTTTTTTTGCGATCTCTTACCTTGCCGGAGATGCGATTGTTTTCCGGATCATATCTCCGGTCGCTTTACGGCCTAACATCATGGAGCTGGAGGCCTTGCTCGGGACTGACTTTGAGCCCCACCACGGGGCGTGGACTTACTATCGGAGCCGATTCCTTTCCTGGGATCGATGCTCCAACCGCAGCCTGTGGACTTTAACATCAAGGAGCTCGTAGTCTTGGGTTGAGACTGACTTCGGGAAGCTCCAAAACCGCATGACGTTCGACTAGCTCCGACCCGGCTTCGATTGCCTGGCGTGGGGGAGCTGAGATTCCCCCCCCCCCTGAAGCAGGAGCTTGATCGCCACGACGAGGAGACCCGCCGCTGGCTACGATTAAGATTGTCACGTTAACGGAAGGTTAGAGGCCCCCGTCTGTTGGAAGACAAAGAAAGGAGAGATTTAACTTTTTCTCGCCTTCCATCACAGTGAGGAATGTGAAGGAGTTACTGTGGTGGATGTTTATGTTAAAATGTATTTTGTGTGTTCTGTTGCTTTTTATTGGTATGACTGTATGGCAAATCAAATCCTCGTGTGTTGCAAAACTAATAAAGTATGATTATGATTATAATGATGTCCTTGGAAGTCTTTTGATATGGTAGCAATAATTCGAAATGATGGACAGGCCCCATCTTAAATAAAAAGCATGACCTGTTTACTGAAATTGTATGAACCATCTCCTCTAGAATGCAATGAGTTATTACTTTAACTGTTTGAGAATTGTATTATACATTTGACACACAAAAGAAGCATAAAGCATAAACCCTGATGTTTATCCAGGAGGGAAGGGGGAGGAATGCAAAACATTATTAGATCAAAGTGCCAACTTCAGCTGTAACCTGTAACTTGAGAATTAAAGGACACTTTTTTAGGGAGGAGACATTTATTTAGTCATAGGGTGGTGAATCTGTGGAGTTCTTTGCCGCAGAAGGCTGTGGAGGCCAAGTCAGTGGATACTTTTAAGGCAGAGATAGATTGATTCTTGATTAGTATAGGTGTCAGAGGTTATGGGGAGAAGGCAGGAGAATGGAGTTAGGAGGGGGAGATAGATCAGCCATGATTGAATGGTGGAGTAGACTTGATGGGCCAAATAGCTTAATTCTACTCTTATTCCTTATGACCTACTGAACCCCATTACGGAAAGGATATGAAGGCTTTGGAAAGGATGCTGCAAAGATTTACCAGAATGCTGTCTGGAATAGAGGGTGTTACCTGCAAGGAGTAGTTGGACAGACTTGGAATTGTTTTCTCTGGAACGCAGAAGCTCAAGAGAAGATCTAACAGAAGTGTATAAAATTATGAGAGGCATAGATAAGGTAGACAGTCAAAGCTTTTTCCTCACAGTGGAAATATCAAAGACTGGAGGGCATAGCTTTAAGATGAAAGCAGCAAAGTTTAAAGTAGTAAGGGGAAGTTCTTTTACATAGAGCAAGGGTTCCCAACCTGAGGTAAATTTACCTCCAAGGGGGTAAATTTCGCCCACCCATTTGTTGATTCTGGATTTGTACATATTTTTTTCTCATTGACTGACTGTGTTTGGTTCTGGTATACCGGCATCTGTTCATCATTAGTTGTTCATAAATAAGTGAAATAGCATTGTTATGTGCTATTAAAGTTGCCAAGGGTAAATGGGACGAAAAAGGTTGGGAACCCCTCACAGAGGGTGGTGGGTGCCTGGAACATAAAGCCTGGGTAATGGTGGAGGCAGATATGCTGGTGTTTTAAGAAGCTTGTAGATAGTCACACGAAGTGCAGGGAATGAAGGGTTATGATTAAGTGCAGGCAGATGAGATTAGTTTATCTTGACATCATGTTCGGCACAGATATTGTGGGTCGAGGAGCCTGTTCTTGAGGTACTTTTCGATGTTCTATAAATGACTAGTGGGATTTTAGCTTTAAGGCCACTCAGTTAAAAGAGTATTTCGATCCATCAAGAGTGAAATTTACAGTCACCAGAATTTGTGCCACATAAGATCATCAGTGACTTGACCTCCAGAAGGGTTGTAAATATATATCTTGCACTACATTGAGGGGTAGAAAGACTGTTTAGGGGACTGCTACTTTAAGTTTCTTGTAGAAAGGCAAGGGAAGATGCCAGTCCTTCAAGCATTGGGGCAGAAGATTAGACATAATGTGTTGGAAGAAACTGCAGATGCTACATTAAACCAAAGATACACAAAAAGCTGGAGTAACTCAGCTGGACAGGCAGCATCTCTGGAGAAAAAGGAATGGGTGATGTTTCTGGTCAAAATCTTTCTTCAGACTGATTAGGGATAAGGGAAACGAGAGATATAGATGATGATGTAGACATACATGTATCTGACCTCCAGCTCATCTCCTGTTATTGTGCTGCAAAGCACAGATGTGGAAGTCAAAGACAAGCCAACCCACCTCATCAATGCATCTGTTTCAAACCTTTGACAAATGGCAAGAAAGTCCCAGGCCTATGTCTGTTTCACTGGTATGTCTGAGTGGGACCTTCAGCCTATTAGACCACAGTAATGCTGAGGATCCATATCAGAAGAATAAATTAGGTTTAAATCATCTATGGAAAGCAAAGGTTGGAAAAGACAGAAATAATTGAGAAAGATAAAATGAGACATTCAAATGGAATGTAATTTGCTTTTTCAAAATCACCTATGCTTATGAATTTATGAAAGACATTTCACATTGGTGAAATTTACATTCAAAGCCAGCGAGGTTGTTTGATATTAATAATTACTTAACACAACTCTCACAATTATTACTGAACACAGCACTCACAATTAGATCACGGTGAATTTAACATAAAGAGCACGTCATGATGCTGCAGCCAAGTAACTTTCATTGGGGAGAAATTTGCATTTGGGTTAGAAAGAATGTAATTCTTGAAGAGCTGAATGCATCTACATGCTGAATCAATTTCTAAGTAAGTAGAGGCTCTGGGCTGCCTTCTTTGTGTGTGCTGTGCCCAGAACAGCTGATTTGAGATATTAATGTTCAGGAAGTTGAAGCTGTTGGCTCTTTCTACGGCGGATAATAATAATAAATTAGTTGATTGCATTTTGATTTAATAACAAATAACAAATTAATAACAAATAACAAACATGAAAATATTCAGAATTACAAATGATGTCTATGAAACTACAGAATTAACATTCAGGCTAATAAACATGTACCAGACCTTACATTAACCACAGATATTCATTGTGTTCCTCTCCAATGGGATGCTAGCTCAATTGTTGAGGATTTTCTAGTATTATCTGTTAGAATTCGCGAACCTAGAAAAAGAAAATTAAATACTACAAAAGTTGAAAATATAAAACATAAACCAAAAATTGCAAGCAACATATATTTTTTTAATTTATATATTTTTTTCCATTGTGCCTTTTATAAGAAAAAAATAATCAAGCCTAATAAACAATCAAGAAGAAGGGCCTTGACTGAAAATGTCACCTACTGTATTCCTTTTCTCCAGAGATGCTGTCTGACTCTCTGAGTTACTCCAGGTTTTTGTGTCTATCTTCAGGATAAACAACAAGCTTGATAAAGGAGACGGGAGTTAAGGAGCATGTTAAAGGAGAGGGAATAGGGGAGGTAGATGTTAAGAAGGAAATTGCAGATATGTGGGTTTAAGGAGATGAAGGTGTAGCTCATCATGGTGGAGAAAAGATCCATTTTATAGGCTCATTTCAAGCAATGATCTTTAGCAATTGCCTATGTAGAGCTGTTGTCTATCTATATCCAGAAAATTTCAACCTAAAATGGAACAAACTCGTTCTCTGATTGTTAAAACAAACTTTTCAGCTTATTCTGATGTTCTCTTTTAATTATTGTGATGCAGACACAATCATAATCGCAATAATACTTTATTAGCCAAGTATGTTTTTCATTTGCCAAGTCAGTCATACAATAAAAAGCAACGGAACACACAAAACACATTTTAACATAAACATCCATCAGAGTGACTCCTCTACACTTCTCTCTGTGATGGAGAGGTTCAACCTCTTCCATTTGCTCTCCCGCAGTCGGGGGCCTCGAGCCCTCTGTTGACGGGATGATCTTGACTCCAGTAGCTGGTGGCGGGTCCCCCGCGTCGAGGCGGTTAGGTCCTGCATTGGGGTGATGTCAGCTCCCACGCGCCGGACGATCGAACCTCGCGTCGGAGCTGGTCAAACCTTCCACGACATTGGAACTCCCGACTGCAAGCTCCCGAGGTAAAGACTGCAGGCTTGTCCCAGGCAAGGGATCGACTCCGATGTAAGTCCACACACCTTGGTGGGGCCCAAGGTCAGTCCGAGGAGGCCTCCAGCTCCATCGATGGTTGGCCGCAGAGCGACTGAAGAATGCGATCCGAAAATTAATTGCATCTCTGGCAAGGTAAGAACCTGAAAAAAAGTTTCCCCCCCCCCCTCCCCCCCCACATAAAACAAACCAGAGAAGATTTACACAAACTTTAACACACACTATAAATTAAAAAAAAGACGAAAAAACAAACGGACTGTTGGCTGGGCAGCCAATCGTACGGCACCCCTGATATTGCATCAGCAGTAGTATAAAAAGATCAGCAGTATTAAAAAACTTGTAATAACCTCTACCTACAAACCCGTGAGGGAGAATCAAAGGAAACCAGACCTCTGGCAGCTCAATTTTTAGTTCTTTATTTAATTTCACGTGTGGGCCCTGACAAAAGAGCAACACAAAGAGCCCTTAATGCATCATATTCTTGAATGGAACATTGTCTGGTTGACTAACATTGGTCTGTTGTGACATGAGTGCATGGTGAATGGGCAACCAGTTTAACGTTTCTTCTGGCTCTCTCTATCATTGAACCCAAATGGAAAGAAGAAGAATCTGAGATGTAAAGTGCGTCAAGCTGTTTGCTATGACCCTGGTGCAGCTAATAGAATTAGGGGAAACCAATTTACCCCTATTATGTTATCTCATGGGATAAGCAAATTGAAGGTTTTAACTGTCTGTCACTCCATGTTATGACTGAACAATCAATAAAACATAAAAATTAAAAAGAATATACGGTTTTCATAAGGTCAGTTATCCGTGCAACTACAATAACTGTATAAAAAATGCTGTTTAATCACTTCTGTAAATCTAACTTGAGGCACTTAAGATAATTAAGTTATTTGTTTAGATTTTTCAATAAGAGAGGGAAGTATCCACTTCATCAATAACCTTTGATAGAACATCCCATAGAGACATGGAGTTATACAGCATGGAAACAAGCCCTTTGGCCTGACTCTTCCATGTTGACTGAGTTATCTAACCAAAGAAATCCCATTTAGAGTCATGCAGTCATAGAGTCATAGAGCTATGCAACATGGACATAGACCCTCAGACTCATCTTGTCCATGTTGACGAAGGTGGAATTCTGGGCTAGTGCCATTTGCCCAAATTTGGCCCATATCTCTCCGACCCCCCCTCCGATCCAAATATCTGTCTGAATGTCTTTTGAAAGCCATAATTGTATCTGCTTCCATAGCTTCCTCCAGCCGTTCATTCCAGATATTGACTATCCTCTAAGTAAGGCCCTCTTAAATTTCTCTCCCCTCATCTTAAAACTATACCCTGGTAAAACGACTTTGAGTGTTCATTTTATCTATGCCCCTCATTATTATTATTATTATTATTATTATCATTTATTTATTTATTTATTCCGATACATCTTATACACCTCAATAAGGTAACCTCTCAGACTCCTACATTTAAAAAAAAAAAAACAGCCTAACCAGTTTCTCCATATAAATCAAGCCCACAAGTCCAGGTTATTTCCAGGGGAATCTTTCCGACACCATTTACAATTTAATGATATCTTGACCTTGAAAAGACACTTGGCATATTAAAAGACATATGGACGGGTACATAGAAGGGGAAGGTTCAGAGGGATATTGGCCAAACATGGGCAAACGGGACTAGCTTAGATGGGGCATCTTGGTCGGCAGGGACGTTGGGCCAAAGGGCTTGCATCCATTCTGTATGACTCTAAGACATTCTTCCTGTATCTGGGTGACCAGAACTGCAAACAGTACTCCAAGTGTGTTCTCACCAATGCTCTGCTGCACCATGGTGTCCCAATTTATGTGCTCAACACCCTTCTCAATAAAGGCAAGCATGTTAAGTGTTTTTTTCACCATCCTATCCACCTGACCCAACGCTTTCAGGGAACCACGCACCTGTGCTTCAAGATCTATTTGGTCTATAACACTCTTCAGGACTCTACCATTCACACTTACCTGCACCTAGCCAACATTCCTCCAAATCATTCCAAGCTACGTACCAGTCCTCATGACTTTATATGTAATTTTACCCACTTCTACCACTTCCTCTGGCAGCTCATTCCATGTAAAAAAATTGCTTCTCAGGTCTCTATAACATCAAACCTCTGGCCTGAAATACAAACCAGTACCAAGACTCTGTGTGCTATCTCCAAGCTGATTTTGTCTCTAGTTGGCTAGCTCTCCCTTGAGCCCCAGTGTCCTAACCTTCCAGACCAACCTAACATGAGGGATTTAGTCAAAGGCTTTGCTAAGGTCTATGTCGATAATGTCTATTGTACTGCCCTTGTCATTCTTCTTGGTAACCCATTCAAAAAACAATCATTTTTGTGAGTCTCAATTTCCCAACCACAAAGCCATTGCTGACTATCCCTGACCAGTCCTTGCCTTTGCAAATGCACATAGATCCAATCTCTCAGAATCCCCTCAATCACTGATATAAGCTCATCAGTTTGTCGTTGCCAGACATTTCCCTGCAACCTTTGTTAAATCGAGGCACAACATTAGCTGTTCTCCAGTCTACTGGCACATCACCTGGGGTTATCGATGATACAAATATATCTACAGGGTGCCACACAATTTCTTCCCTCACTTCCCACAACGTCCTAGGATACACTTGATTAGGTTGTGGGGATTTATCTACCATTGGATTATGAATGCACATTATTAATAATATTGTGTTATATAAACTAATTGACATCTGGCTTTAATTTCAGCATCCCACTGAAGCTGAATGTAATGCAGTGCTAACTCAATAATTAGGAATATCAGAAAATGGGGACAGCTAAATGTTCAATGAATCCTTCAGTGTCGTCTGCCACTCATTCTACTGGGTCAAAGGTAATAGAGCAATAGGGTCATACAGCATGGAAACAGGCTCTTCAGCCAGACTTGCCCCTGCCGTACTAGGTACCCATGAAAGGTAATCCAATTTGCCTGCGTTTGGCCATATTTCTGTGAAGCGTTCATATCCATGTACCTGTTTTAAATGCTGTTACAGTTTCCCCCGTAACTACACTCTCTGGCAGCTCGTTCCATATACCCATCACCTCTGAGTGCAAAAGATGCCCCTCAGGTTTCTATTACATGATGCCCCCCATCACATTAAACCTATGACCTCTCCTTAAATCTATGTCTTCCAGACATAATATTAATCTGTATTTTAATCCCAGCATTCTGTTTTCCCTTAACTAGTAAAGTCAATTAATCATAAATCTGAAATTCTCAGCTATTTCAGCTGCTTCTGCTTTGCAGTGGAGACATTTACAGAATAACATTACTCTTCATCTGAAGAGCTGCATCTTGACATCGTTGAGAATAGGCTAGGTTTAATATAGTTTCATTATATGACTTTTTCATCTTCAATCGTTAATGACTTCGAACCTAGTTCATGTAACCTATTTTTGTATCTTTATCCTTTGAGCATAAACGATTATTCTGGTATGTTTTTGTGGCATGCCTTCCAAGACCAATATATTCTTCCCATTCTTACAGAGCAATGTGCTGCAGATATAGTCTAACCAAGGCACTTTATCATTGCACTTTAACTCCCACCTCATTGTGTTCCAGTCTCTTGTGATGAAGACTAACATTCCATTAGCCTTTTCCATTACTTTTATACCTGATCACCAGTTTTTAGTCATTTCTTTAGATGGGCCCCTAAATCTTTATGTTCCTCTTCAATTCCTTACAAATGCATTCACACATCTATCCAAGGCTCTAAAAAGTAATAAATAACATAAGGATAGGTTTGATTTCATGAAAAGTGGCCTTTGTAATTCATCTTAATGTAAAGTGAAATTCTGGACAATAAAATATTCCTAGAAACATCAAGAACATGTACCATTGAGGCCCGGCATTGGTCATGGTCATGGAGAAGTGGAAACCCATTTGCTGACTATCGTAAGGTTCAGCATTTAATGGAATCTGAAGTAATGCAGCATTTTCTTGTCCACTATTTCTCCATAAATACTTTGTGCAGAGAAGAATTTCCTGACAGTTTTAATCTTAAAATTACATTTTACTAATTTGTACCTGTCACTTTGACTTGTTCTCAACATCAATCCATAGCCTTCAAGCTTGTTGATTTTTCCCAAGATCCCAGTTAAACAGGACCTCAATTTTTTATCTTTAACGAATTAAAAAAAATGTAACTTTTTAATTCACGTTGACAAATCTTTAAACTTTAGAGATACAGCGTGGTCCTTCGGCCTGCCGCCCGTGTGGGCCAGTGATCATCCTGTACACGGGCACTATCCTACACACTTAAGGACAATTTACAAAACTTTTTACTGATACCACTTAACCTACAAATCTGTATGTCTTGAGTATGGGAGGAAACCGGAGCAGCTGGAGAAATCCCATGCAGTCACAGACAAACTCCATACAGACAGCACCCGTAGTCAGGATCAAACCTGGGTCTCTATGGTTATAAGGCAGCAACACCACCGCTGCACCACAATGCTGCCCAAATCCTTCCTGGTATTTGCACCTCTAATCCTTGAAATCCCCGACAGATCTATAGCCAGCCCTCTGAGACAATTATGCTCCTCTGAATTATTTCTTTTTTGGAAACCCCAGCTTTTACCTCTTATGCTTTGTCTTATTTCTGGGTGTGAAGCTCAGGAAATTCACCTCTAAATCTATCCCTAGTTTATTTCCATCTTTTAGGACACCCCTTATGACACCACTTTGACCATGTTATAGGTTATCTGCCTGAATATCTCCTCATATTTCTCAGCGTTATTTGTTTTGCTTGATAACGCTCCAGTGAAGTTGTTTAGGATCGTTATTCTATGTTAAATATGCCAAATAATGTTTTTGCTATTATTACATTTCTGTGCAGTGTCAGCTGTTATTACCAATTCTACTATCATCCCACATATCATAATAACCAACCTCCTGGATTCATCGTTTTCAACAATAAAAAAATAACCCAAATCTCTTTCTTTCTTCCTCATGACGTGTCTTTGATACTAAGGATCAACCATTTGACCTTCCTTTGCCTCCAGCCTCTGAATAACTCCCTTGGATATCAGTCCTTTCAATATTGGATTTGGTCTAATTAATACAAAAGATAAACGAAGCATATCCTTTCAAAACCTTCCAGTGCAAAGCGGCTTCATTTAAAGTTGCCTTAATTTACTGTCTCTCTCACCTGAAAAAGGTAACGTTTGACTGTTGGGATGCCATCCACAGCACTTGAACAAAAAAAATGCTTTCAGAGAGAATCAAATGGGAGTTTCTTCCTTTTATTCCATGGAATTATCAATAAAAAGCGTAAGATGGATGAGTTTTATTTGGCCAAGTTGCCAAAATGGAATACTTTGGCTCAGGCCAAATTATTTGTCTTATTTAAATTTGTACTGAGTTCTTTGTTCAAGCAGGGGTTAGCTTACAATTAAATCAATACTCTTTTAATAGTCATTATAAATAATACATTTTTGAGACTTCTACTACATTTACATCATGTATGATGAAAGAGAATTTTCTTTTGTTAAATAACCTGTACCGTATTTTGAAATGAAAACACAAATGACCTTCATACTCTTTCAAGTAGGGCTAAGAGATTTTCGGGCTAGTGTATAGAGTGCTCTAAAAGGCAGCCTTTAACTTTCATTACCCATTTACTATTTCTTTTCTCCCTTTCCCCTGTTTGTAGCCACTCGCACCAGCACTGCCAGTTCATGAGCATAGATTTGAAGGACAAAGTGGGCTGTCAGCTTTTCACACTGACCCTCATTGAGGACTGATGGAACCTGCCACTCATGTATACTGCAGTGCCAGCTCAAACCTACTGTAGCAATTTCATGATGGGTGATCTACAGCCAAAAACTGTCCAAGTTCCAGATCTTCTCACATTGTTTTCCATGGATGCTGCTGGCATAATTCTTTCCGTATCAAGAATTATGTTGCAAAGATATCATTGCTCTGGAAATGACGTTACATGTGCGATATTACTTATTAGCGCTTCAGCACAGAAACAGGCCCTTCGACCCACCGAGTACACGCCGACCAGCGATCACCCTATACACGAACACTATCGTACACACTAGGGTTAATTTACAATTTTTACTGACGCCAATAAAACCCCCAAACTTGCAGAATATGGGAGGACGTGTAGTACTTGGAGAAAGCCCATGCGGTCACAGGAAGAACATACAAACTCCATATAGCCAGCACCCACAGTCAGTATCAAATCTGGGTCTCTGGCACTGTAATGGGCCTGTCCCACTTAGGCGATTTTTTTCGGCGACTGCCGGCGGCTGTCATAGTCGTAGCAGGTCGTCAAAAAACGGCGACTGGACCCCCCCTATGACCATGTCTACGACAATGTCTACAACCTAGTCGACGTCAAGCTACGGCAAGCCACCGGCGACCCATTAGGACGTCCACCTACGACAACCTACGTCCACCCGCAACAAGCTACGACAAGGAAAGACAATGCGGTCGCCGGTATCTGTCACCGGTTGACGTGGGTTGACGTAGGTAGTCACCAATGGAATTCACCGAAGTCAGCACTGGCGACAACCTACGTCATCCTGGCGACAACCTATGACAGCGCCTACACCAGAGAGAGAAGTTTTTTTGGCCTTCCATCACAGCAATGTGATGGATGTTTATGTAAATTATGTTGTGTCTTGGGTCTATTTGTTTGTAATGTATGGCTGCAGAAACGGCATTTCGTTTGGACCTCAAGGGGTCCAAATGACAATAAATTGAATTGTATTGTATTGTATTGTATTGTATTGTATTGTATATTGGCGTCAAGCCAACTGTCGCCGACTGTTGCTGAGAAGTTTTGAACATTTCCAAATCCAGCGGCGACCAGAAAAATGCTACGATTCTTTGGGTGACTGAGGAGACTACTCACGACCATACAGGCAACACCCCGGCGACCATGTGGCGACAGCCTAGTCACCCGTAGTCACCTAAAAAATTGCCTATGTGGGACAGGGGCATTAGGCAGCAACTATACCACTGTGCCACCATGTTGCCCCCTTATTGTTACTTAGGCATTCAAAAAATCTTGTATTTAAATCTTGTATTTTTTGGATAAATTGCTTTTGGTTGTGGAAAGTGGCAGCTACAAACTATAAACTAGTTTAGCCACCTCAAATAATTAGCTTAAGTAACTCCACTGATAGCATTTCCATGCCATCATTGCTTCAACAATAGAATACCATCCATTTAAGATAAAATAAATTGCTCTTTTATCTTTTTCCCTTTGACGTGAGCCTTGAAGCTCCAGTCAAAGCAAATGAAATAGTCAGAGCTCAGGCTTTGATGTGGAAAGGTAACTAATTGTTAAACAATTAACACAACATAATTATTACTCCTCAGCACATTAGAAAAACATTTTTGAATTTATTAAATCTACCTTAACACATTCCTGTATTTTTATTATTGGAAAGGTCCCGCTATCCTACATGGACTAATAATAAAGTAATGGTAATGCCTTTTTAATGGTTTTTGACAAATAAATGATCCTAAACCATTGTCTGTTCTCAAGGGTTTAAAATGCTCCTTCATGTTGATAATACCCCTGATGGCAGGTATGAGTAATCTTTTACTGTATAAAAGAGATTCAAACTTCAGAGATTGAGATACGCATATCTTATAACACCTACTATAATGATTAAGAAATGAGTAATTAATAGGTATAAAAGGTGAATGCAGAACATGATTAAAAGATTTCTCTGCATGGCTGACATTAGGACATCTGTTTCAGCATAAAATAACCATTAATAAAAGCTAACAAATCTGAACACCAACTCTCAGAGTGAAATAGTAAGCAAGAGCAGAAGGAGGTTAAGTACATGTGAAGGGCATAGATTCTACATCAGGGGTGGAACCAGGGGCCTTTGACCCTAGATTTATTACATAAGTGTGGTCACCATTTCTCAGCCCATCAAGCAGATTTTTAGATCCTAGCAATGTCACCAAAAGATAAGGAGAGACTAAATGGTTTGCTTAGCATACTAAACAGACTTTGTGATTTGTCAAACCCCACCATCAACCTTAGAAGCCTGTCCCAAGCTGATCCATCTTCCTAACTAGTTGGGTTGCATTTTGAGGCAGAATCAATTCCTGAAACAGTGGCGAAAAGTCAGTAACAAATCACAACCTCTCCGTGTTCTGAGCAAGCCAGTTGTACCGAGACAGATGCTCTATTTTCTGTGTGGTGGAAGAGTGTTCACTTCATTCATTTTCTGCACTTCTCTAACAGTTTTACAACACAAAAAGCTCTCCCCTGATTGATGATGTATTACATAGTTATATGGCAACGTTATTATCTGCATCAATCTTTGAATTCAACTGAAAAAAAAATTAACAAAGAACTAAACATGACAGCACATTAATTATTGATAATGCTCATTTGTAAAGAACTTCACCTGTGAGGGAAGCATTCCTCTGTAGAGTGAATGGTGATCAACATATCAGGCATCCCATTAAATGGCAAAGGAATAAATGAGACAAGGTACCTTCCCTTAACAGAGGCTCGGATCTCTTTAATTGATTGTATTAGGCTTCTGTTTCAGTGCAGCCTTCTTGATAATAAAAAAAGGAAGCTACAGTATGGGAGTTTAATGGCACGTCTTGGAAGAGTCAGGGTGCCTGATCTCACAGTTTAGTGATACAGCATGGAAACAGGTCCTTCGGCCCACCGCGCCTGCACCCATCAGCATTTATCCTTATACTAGTTCTATCCTACACACCAGTGACAATTTACAGAAGCCAATGAACCTACAAAGCTGCACATTTTGAGAGTGTGGGAGGAAAGCGGAGCACCCGGAGAAAACCCACGAGGTCACAGGGTGAACGTACAAACTCTGTACAGACAGTGGGCATAGTCAGGGTCGAACCCGGGTCCCTGTCACTGTAAGACAGCAACTCTACTGCTGCGCCACCGTGCCGCCCCTATTATTAACATCACTAATAGGTTGCACAGTGTCTGCAAGAATGGATAAATAAGGAAATGCAGATGTTGGTTTACACAAAAGGACACAGAGTGCTGGAGTAACTCAGCGGTCAGCCAACATCTCTGAAGAACATGGGTAAGTCACATTTTGGGTTGGGACCTATGTCCCTCCTTGTGGGGGGTGGGGAGGAACAGCACCTCATATTCTGCTTGGGTAGCTTACAACCCAATGGTATGAACATTGAATTCTGCAATTTTAGGTAACCTCTTACAACACCCCCTCCCCTTCCCCTTTCTACGAGTGGCGGCGCGGCGTCTCGCCTGCAGTCCGTCTGTCTTTCTTCCTTCTTTGTCTTATCGTTAATGTTAGATGTATATTAAAGTCTATATTTAGTTGTGTATTATGGGGGGTGTGGGGGAAACTTGTTTTAAATCCCTTTCTTCAACGGAGATGCGACTTTTTTCCATGTCGTATCTCCGTTCGTGCTGTGGCCTAACATTGAGGAGCTGGCGTCCTCCAGCTGGAATCGACCTTGAAGGCTCCAGTAGCAGAGCCTGTGGACATACCATCGCAGAGCAGTATGAGTAGGTTCTCATGTCATAAGAAATAGGTGTAGAATTAGGCCATTCGGCCCATCAAGTCTACTCCGCTATTCAATCATAGCGGATCTATCTCTCCCTCCTAACCCCATACTCCCGCCTTCTCCCCATAACCTCTGAAACCTATACTAATCAAGAATCTATCTATCTCTGCCTTAAAAACAGTTGTACACAATGGCAGTCTGTTACTGGAAATTTAGGAAGGGTCATTTCATTAAAACATGAACAAATCCAGTTTCCCGACTTGGTGCAGTAGTGAGTGTTTGTATATACTTCAATTGAAAGAGAGATCCAATATTACAAGAAGTGCTTATTTACAAAGAGTAAATTAAACCTGGCAGTAACATATGTGATTAATTTGTCAGAGGTTTCAACTATTTGATTTATTCTTTCACCCATTGGTATCAAACTGACAGCACTAATTTGGTAACACAGAACAGGAATGACTCGTTTGTGTTTGCCTTAGCAGTTTTCAATGGATGTCGGAACAGGCAGCATGTTTAAGGGAGATGCAATCAATGCCATCGCTGGTCAGCTGGCTCGGGTCAAAAGTGACTGACTGACTGAGTGCATATAGTGGCCACTTGTTTATAATTGAACACTGCAGACATGAGACAGTGTGGAAAACACACCAGGAAAGGAAAAGATTCATCACTCGTTTCATATGTGTGCAGTTTTAACATATAGGTCCTCTGTTTCTATTGCACTCCTTAAGTAGAGAGGGATGTGTGTAAGATAATGATAACTCCAGAAGCAGAGTGGAAGAAGAACAATGAAAAGCGGCAAAGCTAAAGATGAAAATGTGACTCATGGGGAGAATTGTTAAAATACTTTAAATAAGTGGAATGTGGTGAGGCTGGGAGATGTGGAAAAAAATTCCCAATGTTCCAGGGACATTTCTTAGTTTGGTTTAGTTTGGAGATACAACGTGGAAACAGGCCCTTCGGCCCACCAAGTCCTTGCCGACCTGTGATACCTGCACACTAACACTATTCTACACACACTAGGGACAATTTACAATTTTACCAAGCCAATTAACCGACAAACCTGTATGTCTTTGGAGCGTGGGAGGAAAACCCGGAGAAAACCCACACAGGTCACTCTACTCATTCAGCTAGTTCAGCAGTGGCGCAACATCATTGCTATTAATGGAAAAGGTAAAGTGGTAATGTTAGACGTCGTGGTCAAACTCCACCTGGAATATTTCATTCAGTGTTGGACAACAAACCTTGAGAAAGATGTATTGGCCTTGTTTCACTAACATGAAAGGTGGATTTAGAGCATTGAGTAATGAGGACAGATTGCATTAAGTTGGCATGTATTCCCCGGAGTTTAGGCAGTTGAGAGGTGATCTTGTTACGGTATTTAATTAAGGGATTCAATAGGGTGTATGCAGATAAACTATCTCCTCTGGTGATGGAGCACAATCATTTAATTACCGTGAGGCCACTGGAATGATATTAGGAAGTAAAATTTCCGCAGTGGAGATCTGAAACTTTCTTCCACTGAAGTCTGAAAATGCTGGATCAATTTAAAACTTCATGAGTGAGATTGATAGATTTCTGTGAGGTAAGAATATCAAGGGATATTGGACAAAGGCAGGTAAAAGGCAGCCGAGGGACAGGTCAGCAGTGATCTAATTGAGTGGAGAAATTGGCTTGAGGGTTTGAATGACTTTCTTCTGTTCCAATGTTTCTACATTGCTTTGTTAAACAGCATACAGGTAAACCGTAGAAGGAGAAACAGAGCAGTGTTGGACAAATGTTGGTTGATGAGCAGAAAATATAAAAGTTTCAGGTTTGATTAAAAAAAAGATGGTGAATTTTATGAGAGTGAGCTTGATCCCGCTTAATAAATAGCAGTCTGAAACAGCCAGGATCTTCATTTACCTTTAATTATTGATTGGTTTATTACCATCAGTGATGCAGTGGATGGTTTTTGTTTGTGTGGTGTTCATTCAGATCTATTCATACTATGCATAAGTACAACCAAGTCATACTCGTACAAAAGGTATTGCAAAGAGAAAAATACTAGCCTGCGGATTATATTTTACAGCATTATTGCATTACAGTTATATAGAGAAGAGGCCCAAACGTTTGCAATGAGGTAGGGTGAATGTTTGGAACTACACCCTAGGTTATGGAAGAACTGTCAAGTAGTCTGATAACTGAGAGGAAGAAGCTGTTCCTGAATCTGCTGGTATATATTTTCAAAGGGTTGTATTAACTGGCCAATGGAAGAGGAGAGATGAGGGAATGACCAGAGTGAAAATGATCCTTGATTATATTGGTCGCATTCTCAAGGCAGCATGAACTGTGGATGGAGTTAATGATGGAAGGCTGTTCGGTGACGGCTACATCCACAACTCTCTGCAATTTCTTGCAGTCATATACCCAGTTCCCAGACCATGCAACCCATTAGCATGCTTTTTACGGTGCATGTATAGAAGCTGGTAAGAGTTGTTGGAGATATGTCAAACTTCTTTAGTCTCCTTCAATGTACTTTGTCCAGGACAAACTGTTGCTGTTATTTATGGTGCGAAAGTGGAAATGGTTGAGAGCTTCATGTTGTTTGGTATAAATATCACCAACAGTTTCAAAATGGAGTAGTGTGAGGTTTATGCCCCTGTCCCACTTAGGAAACCTGAACGGAAACCTCTGGAGAATTTGTGCCCGACCCAAGGTTTCCGTGCGGTTCCCGGAGGTTCCCGCAGGTTTTTGTCAGTCTCCTTACCTGCCTCCACTACCTGCAACCTCCAGCAACCACCTGCAACCTCCGGGACCCGCACGGAAACCTTGGGTGGGGCGCAAAGTCTCCAGAGGTTTCCGTTCAGGTTTCCTAAGTGGGACAGGGGCATAAGGATGTTTGTGAATATTCCTGCCAACTGATCGATGCAGGTCCTGGGGCCATGAGCAAGAACTGAATCTGGGTCAGTTGCTCTCCACGGGTTCATTCTCAGGAAAGCCGATCGGACCGAAGGTTCTGTTTTGTTAGCTATGAAGATACCTATTAATTTAAATTTCATATTTAGTACAAATGAACCAACCTATTCCATAATCATTCAAAAATGATCTTGATATGCAAAATGAACCAGTCACTTCTTTGATACTTGTTGTTTGATCATGTTGAAGGAACTCCACTGATGAAATCACAGTCAAAGGATTCTCCAGCAGATAAGGGAGTCATTCAGTCCATCGGATCTCACCCAGCAGCAGACAGACACAAAAAGCTGGAGTAACTCAGCCAGTCAGGCAGCATCTCTAGAGAAAAGGAACAGGTTTCGGGTTGAGATCCTTCTTCAGACTGAGAAAGGGAAACAGCTGCTGGAACAGCAATCCCGACCATCACATTCTTCTACATTGTCTTCACATCTTGCCCAAGTTGCATCTTCACACATTGCATCTATCCAATTATCTTTGACATCATCTTGTTGATTCTGTTTACGCTCTAATAATAAACAGATTTTTAAAAATGATAGAAATTGAAAAACATTTTACAAAATCCATATTCTAATTGTTCAAGTTCAAGTTCAAGTGAGTTCAAGTGAGTTTATTGTCATGTGTCCCTGTATAGGACAATGAAATTCTTGCTTTGCTTAAGCACACAGAAAATAGTAGGCATTTACTACAAAACAGATAAATGTGTCCATATTCCATGATATAAATATATACACACATGAATAAATAAACTGATAAAGTGCAAATAGCAGAAAGTGGTTATTAATAATCAGAGTTTTGTCCGAGCCAGGTTTAATAGCCTGATGGCTGTGGGGAAGTAGCTATTCCTGAACCTGGTTGTTGCAGTCTTCAGGCTCCTGTACCTTCTACCTGAAGGTAGCAGGGAGATGAGTGTGTGGCCAGGATGGTGTGGGTCTTTGATGATACTGCCAGCCTTTTTGAGGCAGCGACTGCGATAAATCCCCTCGATGGAAGGAAGGTCAGAGCCGATGATGGACTGGGCAGTATTTACTACTTTTTGTAGTCTTTCCCTATCCAGGGCGCTCAAATTGCCGAACCAAGCCACGATGCAACCGGTCAGCATGCTCTCTACTGTGCACCTGTAGAAGTTAGAGAGAGTCTTCCTTGACAAACCGACTCTCCGTAATCTTCTCAGGAAGTAGAGGCGCTGATGAGCTTTTTTGATAATTGCGTTAGTGTTCTCGGACCAGGAAAGATCTTCAGAGATGTGCACGCCCAGGAATTGTTCTTTCCTATTGTACCAAAATGAATTTTTATCCTGAATAAAGGTACATGGAGGCGTATTTCACTCTATGTATCCAGATTGATGTTATGAAAATAACATTACATGTCTTCTTCTTCTTCTTGCATAGGGCGTGCACAGCCTAAAGTTGTAGGACAACTTGCTCTATTTGATCATATTTGATTGTGCACGCCGGGTTGATTGCATTCATCGAAACAGGGCGGACCACGTGAAGGTTGCAATCTCCCACCCCATTACATGTCTGAACGCAACAAAAAAGCTTTTCATTGTATTTCGGTACATGTGACAATAAACAAATCTAAACTAAAAGAAGAGTAAAACTAACCCGAAACGTCACCAATCCATGTTCTCCAGAGATGCTGCCTGACCTGCTGACTTACTCCAGCACTTTGTGTTTTTTTTTTAACATATCAGGGTCCTTCTGGGTCTCTCCAATTGAAAGCTCCTGAGGTTCCTTTGATTTGTTCCATTTATCTTGCAGCTGAGTTATGCTCAATGTGTGTGGTTTGAGTCTGGGCCACGATGATTTAGCATCTTCGACTGCAGTGCCCCGAGCCTGTAACAGGATTGGGTAAGATACACTGGAGGTGAATTCAAAACAACATTTTAAATAGGTAGGAGGGGTTGAATTAGCACGTTCATGTGTTTGATAGCAATCCAATTGACATGTATGCACATCACTCATGCAATTGTCTGAAAGAGCAGCTGCAAAACTGTGATACTTAAATAAATGATTAATTTCCTGATAATTGGGGACTCCGGCATTGTTTCAAAGATGATGTGACACAGACTCAAATAGCAGTTTCTTTACACTGAAATATTAATTATTTCAAAACCAATAGTTTCAGCTTCAGACCAGAATTTAATTTCAGAAATCACCCCTGGAAAGGGATTGTATAGTTTTCAGCTGAAGACAGAATTTATTTGGTTAGAAGCCAAGAACAATAGAGGGAATATTACATTATTATATGTATACTATTGTGAGTAGGAGCAAATGAGCAGGCAAATTACAGAAAGATATAAATACTAAAGATGAATGATATCAAGGACTGCAACGATTCTAATATAGAGTGGAATTCTAAAACACGTGAAGGTCAAGAGGAGAAAGAATTCTGAAAAGCTTTCAGGCAAGCTTTACATCGACATAAAGAGTCATAGAGTGATAGAGTGTGTGTATAAAAAAACAGGCCCTTCGGCCCAGCTTGCCAACACCGTCCAACAAATCCCAGACTACACCAGTCCTAAAATGTTGAGATAGTCCCAGCCTCAACTACCTCCTCTGACAGCTTTTTTCATACATGTGCCACCATTTGTGTAAAAAAGTTACCCCTCTGATTCCTATTGAATCTTTTCACCTTAAACCTATGTCTGTGGTCCTCAATTCACCTACTCTTGGCAAGAGATCCTGATCTATTCCTCTCATGATTTTATACACATTGATCCTTGAGCACTAGTTTCAAGCAACAAGAAAAGCGACAGATCAAGATCTTCTGGAAAATGAAATGGATCATGTCCAAATGGGGACTATCTGGAGAAAAGGTATCATGATCTCATGTGGGTACAACAGATTTAACAACAGATTTAAAAATGACATGGATCAATCAAGTGGATGACAGCTTACATCACTGCATTGAAAAACAGGCTCTGGGATGGAATCAAGAAAATCGGTTAACAAAAAATAAATAAAGAACGTGAAAGAGCTCACACAGGAGGTAGGAACAAGGAACTGCAGATGCTGATCTATGAAAATAGACATGAAGTTCTGGAGTAACTCAGCGAGACAGGCAGCATCTCTGGAGGACATGGATAGGTGATGTTTTGGGTCAGGACCATTCATCAGACATAGAGGAAGTGACAGGAATGAAGAAGGGTCTCAACCCAAAATATCACCCATTCCTCCAGAGATGCTGCATGTCTCGTTGTTACTCCAGCTTTTATGTCTAGACAGGAATGAAGGCTAAGGTTGGAGGCCAAAATGAGGGATATGGGGCAGTAATGGGAAAGTATGGAGTGGGGAAAATGAATGAAAGCGGCGAGATGTTTGCTTAGACCTGTGTTAACATTAACCTAGTGATTGGGGGAAGTGTATCCCCTCATAAAAACAATCTACAAAACAACTTGGGTGTCATCAGATCATGTCACAGAAAATCAAATTGATCACTTTTGTATCTGTAAATAGTTCAGAAGGTCCATGGAAGATGCCGGAACAAGACGAGGAGCAAATGCAGCTTTAGACCACCACCTCCTGGAAGGGAAATTCAAGCTAAGGCTGAAGAGGCACCACCAGGCCCAAAGCCAAAGAGCTAAATACAACATTGAATATCTCAGTAGTGCTCAAGTGGTGAAGAAGTTCAAGGATACCCTCTCAAGGGAAAACACAGAGCTGAGGCGGAGGAGGAAGGAAGGAAGGACAATAAACGAGGAGTGGGAACACCTAAAAGTTGCTTGGAGCTCATCCTGTGAGGAGGCCCTAAGAGAAGGACCCAAAAGCACAAAGAGTGGATAGCACCAGAAACCCTCAACACAATCCAACAGAGGAGAAAGTTAAAGGAGAAAGTGGACAACTCAAGAACAAGAGCTGAGAAGGCTTTAGCCCAACAGGAGTACAACGGATGCCACAAAAAAGTGTGAAAGAACATCAGGAGGGACATGAGAACACAGGTGGAGAGGCTAGCCAAAGAGGCAAACATTGCTGCGACTCAAAAGAACATGAGGGAGTTGTATACAAGGAAATTGTCTGGGACATATCGGCAATAAACCAAGTACAGACAAGAACAATCAACTGCTTTCAATGCAGGAGGCGCAGTCGACAGACCCGGAAGTGGCGGCGCTGTTAACAGCTGCGGCTCGCCTGCAGTCCGTCTGTCTTTACTTTTTTCTGTTGTTTTTTTTGTCTTGTTTTGGTTAAGTTTTAGTTTGTTGGGTTGTGTTAGAGGGGGTGAAACATGTTCTCTGTCCCTTCCTTCGGGGGAATGCGACTTTTTCGTGTCGTATGCCCCTTCCCTGCCTCCGTCTGCGCTGAGACCTAATGGCGGAGCTGGCGGCCTCCAACCTGCGACCGACCCCGAGGCTCCGGAGACAGAGCCAGCCAGGACTTACCAACGAGAGGCTGGCCGTCTTCGGGGCTGAGGCAGCGGTGGCCCGACTTGCTGGTGCGGCGTTCTGGCTTTCAGCGGCGGCCTGGAGCTGATGCAGCGGGGCTCGGAGCTGAGACTGCGGGACCCGGAGCTGGGGCAGCGGCCTGGAGCTGGGACGGCTGCCCGGAGCTGGGGCAGCGACCCGGAGCGGAGACTGCGGGACCTGGAGCGGCGACTGAGGGACCCGGAGCTGGGGCGGCGGCCTGGAGTGGAGACTGCGGGACCCGGAGCTGGGGCGGCGGCCTGGAGCTGGGGCGGCTGCCCGGAGCTGATGCTGTGGTGGGCCGTCTCGGAGCGGAGACGGCGTTCCAGCTTTCGGCGGCGGCGGCGACATCACCACGGAGGTCCGCTGGACTGGAGGGTGGCATCTTCGGCCTGGATCGATCGCCTCAGCACAGAGGGAGAACAAGGAGGGAAGAGACGGAGACTAAGACTTTGCCTCCATCACAGTGAGGATGTGCTTGGTGAACTCACTGTGGTGGATGTTTAATTTGTGTTTATTGTATGTTTTGTTATTATTGATTCTGCGTATGACTGCAGGCAACATAATTTTGTTCAGACCGAAAGGTCTGAATAACAATAAAGGATCTATCTATCTATCTAGAACATTTTGAATAAGTCCTAAACAGGCCACCACCGGCTGTACAGACACACATTCCCAAAGCCAGCATACCACTACAAATTAAGTGTGACAGAGCAACAAAATGGTAAGATTAAACGAGAACTTACCTGTTCGAAGTTTGATCTTTATTTTATGAGGAGTAACGTTGAGGGAATACATGAAAAACCCGCTAGTCCGCATGCGCGTCATTCTTCGCAGCGGTGTGAATCACAGATACCTGTAATGACTTAAACATAGTAAGATTAGAGAACAAGATACCAGTCAAGTTTATGATCCAAGGTGGGAGCCGAGGGCATGTATTCCCTCAACGTTAATCATAAAATAAAGTTCAAACTTCGAACTGGTAAGTTCTCGTTTAATCTTACCATTTTACTTCGGAGTCACGTGAGGGACTCCATGAAGATTTCAAAGCTCTGTGATTCTTGCCGTGGACGAGTCCATGACACACATCTGCCTTGGTATAGGGGAGAAATATATTCGACATCCATACGGTATGTAGATGCAACAAACAAATTTGTTAACAAAAGAAATCATAAACTCCGTATATTCATGGGGACAAATTATATTACGGAACTTAAAATAGTTTTTGAAAAAGTTCCAGTTTCCTCCACTGGTTTATTATAAAATTTACGGAAAGTTCCTTCTGATGACCATCCTGCCGTCTTGAGGATCTGATCCAATGGAACATCCAACTTGTATGCTGCCGACGTAGATGCAGCCCTGGTGGAGTGAGATTTAAAACAATTAGTATCTATACCTGCTTTAGTAAGTACTTGTTTTATCCATTTGGAAATGGTCTGTTTTGTTATTCGTTTATGAGGCTGTCTGTGGCTAAAGAGCAGTGCCTTTTTTGTGCCTCTGATGGTTTTGGTTTGTTTAATGTATTCTTTTAGATGTGTTACCACACACAGTCGCTCATCTGCAGGGTAGTTATTGAAAATCACTTTTAGGACTGCCGACCCCTGTCTGTTCTGTTTTACCAGTTCCTGGATGTAAAAATGTAAATTTTCCTGCGAACTGGTCAATGTTATCCAGCCTCAATTTGTGTAGGGAGTGCGCCCTTTGTGCTGTGACCAATGCCATCAGCATGACCGTTTTTAAGGTCAAAGTCTGTAATGACAGGCTAGTGGCTGGAGTCCAGTTCCTTAGTAGATTCAGAACGATGCCAACGTCCCATATATGGGAATATCTGGCCTTAGGAGGGTTAGCATTGAATATGCCCCTCATGAGCTTGGCTACCAAAGGGTGTGACCCCACAGGCTGTCGTTCCGTTTCTCTCCAGAGGTAGGTAGACAGGGCACTTTTGGCACAGTTGATGGCGCTGTACGTAAGTCGTTCGTCATGGTGTAAATTCACCAGAAATTCCAATACCGGTTGAATGTTCGTAGGTCTGTGGATAATGTTGTTCTGGTTGCAATACCTGTGCCATTTTCTGATATATACTAGGTATTGATTTTTTGTTGGGCTCCAGCGATCGTGTTCATAGCTCTCGTTGTTAAGCCCAGGTGTAATAAAGGAGCTTTCAGACTCTACAAACCAAAACGTTAATGTGACGATGACAAGGATGACTTGTCCTAGTTGCTGGATTTACCAGTAGATCCGGTCTGTGTTGAATGGTGATGTGAGGTTCTAATATCATCTCCTGTACCACTGGGAACCATGGTTGGGTAGGCCAATCGGGTACTATTAAGATACCAGACGCAGAGTCTTGTCTTATCTTACTTAGTACCCGACTGATGAGGCAGAAGGGAGTGAATGCATAAAAGAACAATTTCCCCCATTGCAGCGAAACAGCATCTGTAGCTGCTGCCCCAGGGTCTGGTTCCCATGATACATATTTTGGCACTTGGTGGTTAAGCCTGGATGCGAATAGATCGACATCTGGTGTTCCGTATCGTGCTGTAATTTCAGCAAATACTTTTTTGTCCAACATCCATTCGATGTTGTCATTGAATTTGCGTGACCTGGTGTCTGCCACTAAGTTTTGTCTACCTGGTAAGTATGTAGTATAATATCCAAATTCCTCTGCGGATACACTATTGCCAGATCTTGTTTGCCAGATTGTCACATGATGTCGATTTGTTTCCACCCATGTGGTTGATGTATGCTACCACAGTGGTGTTATCAATTTGTAATCTTACATGCTGGTGAGATAACCCTAAGCAATATGACTTAAGGCCGTGAAAAGCTCCCAACATTTCTAAGTAATTTATGCCCAAAGTGTGTAGTAATGATGACTCCTGTTCATTCCATCTCCCACCACAGCTGGTGATGGAATCCGTGGCACCACATCTGAGAGCACTAGCATCCGTTTGTAGTGTGATAGACGGATTGCTGATAATGATTGGATTGGAACAATGCCTAATGTTTTCTTTCCACCATTGTAGTTCTAATATGGCTTCTTTTGGTAGTTCCATAGGTCTATCAAAATGACCTCCATTGTTTTTTAGAGCTGTTATTTTTGCCCTTTGTAAATTCTGAGAATATAAAGGTCCGAATTGTGCAGCTGGAAAAGCTGCTATTATCTTGCCAATCATTCTCGCCACCTGTCTAATAGATGGTTTGCTTGTGTCAATGATTTTGCTGCAATCCTCCTCGAGGGCTATTGCTTTGTCTTGTGGCAAAGTCACTGACATAAGAACTGAGTTAATGGTAAATCCCAAGAAATCCATTGTTGTTGAAGGTTTCAATTTAGATTTAATTGGATGGATAATGAATCCTAGGCTTTCAAATAATTGTATGGTGGCTGTTATTGTTAATTCTGCTTGTTTTACCCTTTTGCCCAATATAAGTATATCATCCAAATAAGCCATCACAATGTGTTTATGTTCCCGTAGGAAAGCTTAGGCTAGTTTTAATAATTTAGTAAATAACCTAGGACCATTTGGTAGTGCTCTGTATTGCCAGAGTTGATCCATCCAATTAAATTTCAAATAACGTCTGTGGTCACCTGTTATGGGTACTGAATAGTAAGCATCTTTTAAATCAATGCTTGCCATATAGTAACCTTTGGAGATTAATAGTTTAGCAGTAGCAAAGGTTTCCATTTTGAAGTGAATATATTTTACAAAAACATTCAAATTACTCAAATCTATGATGAAGCGGCAACCACCATCTTTCTTATGTTTAATAAAAATGTTGGACACGAATTCTAAAGGTTCGTGTTGGGTTTGTTCAATTATCCCCATTTTATGGAGTCTCTGCAGTTCAGCATGTGCTTTTGCTTTATCTTCGCCCTTAAGCCTGAACACTCTGTTTGGTACATGCTGGACTGGAGGATTACGTGGTTGTAAGAACTCTATCGTGTATCCCTGGATACTGCTTAGGATATAAGTATCTGATGTTAACTTATACCATGCATCCAGAAAAAAGTGTAATCTGCCACCAACACCCATGCTTTCGTTAATAAGTAAGGGACCAGACCCACCTACCTCTATGGTTACCAGTGGTTTTATTTCTTCCCTTGTCACCGAGGATGTTGAGGCCCCGGTGTCTTGATTTGTGTTGTTGTAGATGGGTGCATTTTCCATGAGGGCCGGCCTGGGCCATGTCCTAAAAAAGACCGCTGTTGGATTGGTCTTGCCCTCGACTGTTCTCCGGAGTAGTCCTTGCGACCCATGAGTGCATAGGGGTGGTACTTCTGGGGGTGGCGTTTGGTTGCTTTTATGATTCCCAGGGCTTTGGATTCTTCGTCCAAATCTTTTACCTGTTTTGGTAGGTCCCCTCCAAACAGGTAAGTCTTTTCGGTGGTCGTTTCCGTTCTGCATAATCCTGCAAATTATGGGTCTAGTACCGGCTGTATGCTCTTCTTTCTGATATTATTCAGTTCATATTGGGTATTGCAGAAGAGGGCCAGGGCATCTATCTGGTGTTGATTCATATCTTCCTCATCCAGGGTTCGTGTGAATGCTGTTATCCCTGCGGTGAGGGTTTTAAGTACTTTTTGCAGTAAGACATCCCTTGTCCTGATGCTTGCTCCTACATGCTTCCAAATACATGCGTTCATGGTTGGGACATTAAGGGATTTACCGTTTCCAGGTTCCCCTTGCACTGAGTTTTCCATCAATTCCTGTTCAGGGTCAGTCCAAATCTGCCCCGCTATGCTGTCCTGGGAGGCAATAGACGCCGAATACAGCCCTGAATAAGGTACTGCAGAGGGGCTGAATGTCTGCCCAGTAGAGCCAGACCCCCTCTGGAGTATTGCCTCCATCAGCCGCTCCATTTTCGTCCAGTGCTCTCGGGCACCTGGCTCTTGCGGCTTGTCCTGGACCAGCTGCCGCTCCAACGCGGTACAGAGCTTTCGAGCGCTTACCGCTCGCGGTCGCTGGTCCCGCAGCTCAAACGCGTTCCAGTGATCTCGGTCACTGGTCGCTTGCTGCTCCTCCAATTCCTTCAGCCCCACAGGCCCCTGAGCGTGGGTGGCGTGGGGCTGTTCGAAGTCCGAGTCGTCCGAAAGAACGGCTCTGTCGGTTTTACGTTTAGCCTTTCCACCCGCCGGTGGTGAGGCTAGCTCTGGCACAGGTGCTCCCGACAATGGGGACAGCCCTGCCGTCTGCCGCCGCTGGCTGCCCGTTCCTGCACGGCTCTCCCCCGCCAGCTTTTTTGCAGCTTTGGTTCGTCTTCTGTCCATCCTAGAGGTAAGAAAAACGTAGATCTCTTACCTGTCTTCACTGGTTGTATACACCAGCCGTTTAGGAGGAATGTCCTTCCTCCATCGAAATGACCCGTGCAATGCGTGTAGCGTAATGACGCGCATGCGGACTAGCGGGTTCTTCATGGAGTCCCTCACGTGACTCCGAAGTAAAATCAGAAATAAAGGCTGCAACCAAGCAACAGAAAACTGGCCCTGACAATATTCCACCTGTAGCCCTGAAAGTAGATATAGACTCATCAACAGACATGCTCTATGACTTCTTTGGGAGAATTTGGGAAGAAGAAAAGATACCCACAGAATGGGCAGAGGGATACATCGTGAAACTGCCAAAAAAAGGTGACCTAAGCAAATGTGACAACTACCGAGGGATCACCCTACTTCCTGTACCCAGTAAAACTCTCAACTGGGTCATCCTCAACCGTCTTCAGGAAGCTGTAGACAAGAGGCTACAGGACCAGCAAGCAGGATTCAGGAAGGATCGGTCATGCACAGACCACATAGCAACATTACGCATCATCATTGAGCAGTCTATTGAATGAAACACGTCCCTGTATATCAACTTTGTTGACTTTGAGAAAGTGTTTGACAGCTTAAACAGGACAACACTGTGGCGCCTAATGGACCACTATGGAATTCCCACCAAGATCATAAACAATCAAGAACTCGTATGATGGAACCTCATGCAAAGTTATGCATGCAGGCCAGCTTTCTAAGAGCTTTAGTGTCAGGACGGGCATCAAGCAGGGATGTCTATTGTCACCATTCCTGTTCCTCCTGGCAATTGTCTGGATCATGATGGAAACAACTGAATGGAAAATAAATGGAATTCAGTGGACAATGTGGGAGCAGCTAGATAATCTTGACTTTGCAGATGACATAGGTCTCCTTTCACACACACACAGATACAAATGCAGGAGAAGACGGACAGACTCTCATAAGCTGCAACAAACCTTGGTCTTACACCCAATACAGCAAAGACAAAGATGATGAGGATCCACTCCAAAACCAGCAACCCTATCCTTATGCACAGCACTGCTCTAGAGGAGGTAGAAACATTCACATACCTAGGTAGTGTTGTGGAAATCACCAGAGGGGCAGAGGCAGAGAAAAATGTAGAATCGGTAAGGAGGGTGGTGTTTAACATGCTTAGGAAGATCTGGAGCTCAAAACACATCTCAATCAACACCAAAATACGCATCTTTGACGAAACAGGTGATGCTGTATGGATCAGAGACATGGAAAACAACAAAACACACGACAAACAGGCTGCAAACATTCATTAACACCTGCCTTAGGAGAATACTTAACATCTGGTGGAGAGACAAAGTAAGCAATGTGGACCTGTTGAAAAGAAAAAGCCAGGAGCTCATTGACTTTCAAATTCGAAGGAGAAAATGGAGTTGGATTGGACACACCCTCAGGAAATCTGCCACAAACATCAACCAGCAAGCCCTGAAATGGAACCCCCAAGGAAAAAGGAAAAGAGGTTGCCCCAGGAACAGCTGGAGAAGAGGTGTCCAGACAGAAATGTCTGAGAGTTGGCTCAACTGGGGAGATCTCGATAGAACTGCCAACAACCGAGTGAGGTGGAGGACATTTGTCAATGGCCTATGCTCCCTAGAGGAGCAAAGGGCTTAAGAAGAAGAGAACACAAATGAATGATGGATGGATGGACGAAAGCTTAAACTCTCTGGATAACGGAGAGAAAGAGAAAAGGAGGCGGGTTCGGGGAATATGGGTCATCGAAATCAACAGGTCTGCATAGGCAACAGGAATAATCGCTATAATAGCAGGGAAGGTTCTTCTAATACAGAAGCAAACAAATTATGATTTATGTTTATAGAGTTCTGTGGTTAGATCATAACTGAAGGGGTTTTATTTCTGGGCAAAAACTTGGAGTCACAAGAAAAGGTGCCACGTGTGCTAGGCAGACACCTTGTATGGTAGCATAGATGACAAATTGGGAATGTTGTATAAAAAACACAGATTTATGGGAGAAAATTATGATTGGTTTTGATGGATTATATTTAAAAGGACTATTTTTAGTGGCAGAAGGAACAACAAGTTTTTTTTTACCACAGTAACTTGTGATCTGAAAAGCACAACCTGAAAAGATGGTGGACGCAGATTCAATAATACAAGAGAAATGAATAACTAATTGATGGAAAAGTAATTGCATTGCTATGGGTAAGGAAAGGCACATTGCACTACATGGATATCCCTTTCAAAGAGCTGGTGCAGATGCTTTATGAAGAAGACATCCTTTCGTGCAATGTGACTGACCTATGAGCCCAAAATTCATTCTGCACTTGGTCATCTATTGAAATTTAGGAAAAGCTCTATGGATGAAAATATTTGAATTACACTCTATAGACCTCGGTAATAAAAAAATACGATTTAATTAAAGTTGAGAGAAATAAATTTAGTTGAGGTGCAATAACATGATTCTCCTAAAATATAATTTACTGAATTTGTGAATAATTTCCATTGTAGAGGGCACTTTCTACAGGGAGATACATTCAGGACTGTTTTATTTTCCCATATTTTAGGGTTGCACTTCCCAAGCTTGGAGGAACAGTTAAACTCTTCCCATGGTTTTGACCTTGCGAGACAATGAAACATTATCATCCCCAGCAGAAAAAAGCTGGTAAATGGACAATTATAGTAACCTCATGTCTGACCTGCCAATTTCTGTGTGGATGCTACAGGCACAGCATGGAAACTGCCCTTTGGCCAGTTGCAGTTCATGCTGACTCTCGATCCCCCGTTTACTCAAGTTTTATGTTGTCCCACTTTTGCATCCAACCTCTACACACTGGGAGCGATTCACCTGCAGACTCACACGCCTTTGGGATGTGGAAGGAAACTAGAGCACTCAGAGGAAACCCAAGCGGTCACAGGGAGAATGTGCAAACTCCGCACAGACAGCACACGAGGTTAAGTTTGAACCCGGCCTCTGTTGCTGTGAGGCAACAGTTCTACCAGCACCAGCGTCACTCTGCTACCCTATAATCATGTTATAATGTTTTTTCTGAGCAGGCAACCTTTTATATCTGAGGGAAGATATCAGAGTGCCATTCTACCATCAGTCTGAATGGGGAAATCATTGCATGGATAATGGGAGGAGGATCATGAACTAGAAGAGTTTATTTAAAACATATATATTACTATTGTCTGTGGAGATCTCCTATGCACTCTTCCTTCTTCTGAACCCCCTCCCAAAGATCCTCAACACCACAGGTTAACTGAGAGCTGATGGTCCGTAACCTCATATCCACCCCTAAACTAGACTGCAAATGCTGTGGGTAGGAAATGGCCCAGATTGAATGCACAGTGTGAAGAGTCAACGGTAGAGTAATTCAGACAATTTACATACTTTATATTGTTGCACAAATATGAAGGATACAAAGGACATTTATTATCACATACATCAATTGGTGTAGTGAAATTTGACTTGCCATTGCAGCACACAAATAAAGATAAGACACAAGATTAAAGAATTTAACAATAAACATAAAAACATCCCCCCACAATGGTTCCCACTCTGGGGGAAGGCAGCAAAGTCCAGTCCCGTCCCCTGTTCATCCATAGTCGGGCCTATTGTGGCCTCCGCACTCACCGCTACGGCAGCCCGATGCTTCAGGCCCTCTTGCCGGGAAGCTGGAACTCCGGTGTCAGGTGAACATTCCTCAGCAGTTTGGACTGTCTGGAGCGGCCGCTTCCTCCCCGGAGACCGCGGCACCCGAAGTCCTCAGGCCGTGCTGGTTGAAGCTCCGACTCTGGCGATCTCGGATCCCAGGCTCCGCGGTGTTTTAAATCCAGCACCGTCCGCGGCTGGATGCCCGTAGCCACAGCTCCTCGATGTTGGAGTCGGCAGTCACAGCACTCCAGAGCTTACCGCATGGCGATCCGGTAAGGCATCGCCCGCTCCGTGTTGGTGTCCCAGCGCTCTGCCGCCGCCGAAGCTGTAGTCCCGGCCAGTTCCGACAGGAAATGCAGCTCCAGTCCGATAGCAGGTCGCTCGGAGGGGGCGAAGAAGCAGCTCGGAGGGAAGCCGCCTCTCCGACAAGGTAGGGACTAGGAAATAAAGTTTCCCCCTTCTCCTCCCCCCACCCACCACATAAAAGACTAGAAGCCCTCCAAAACAAACACTTTTAACTCACTAAAAATAAATAAAAGGGTGAAAGGTCTAACAGCTGCTGGCAGGGCAGCTATACTCGACAGCGCTCCCTTCGGTTGCGCCATCTCTGTTAAACAGCAAAACATCATTGCTATCACTAGAAAATTGAATACTTAGTAAATGAAATGAAAGTCCTCTCTTGGGATCTTTTTTCAAGCCTATATGTGATTTTATTTCTATTAAATATTACCCATGAATGTTTAATGAGTGACATGATTAGATTGGTTCTCTATTCTTGGAAATGCTTGTTTAATGTTGAGTCTTATTGTGGATTTAGTTAATTCCAGACTGAGTCAGCTGTCACGTTAAGTTGTGGAAAATGGTTGCCTCGTTTCATCTTAGATTTACTATTATCCCTGATTTTTCTTTGAACATTTGTCCCTCGCCATCAGCAGTGACAGACTCCACAGGGTACAGAGAAGATTTACAAGGATGTTGCCAGGATTAGAGGGTCTGAGCTATAGGCAGAGGTTGAGTAGGCTGGGACTCTATTCCTTGAAGCGCAGGAGGACGAGGGGGTGATCTTATAGAGGTGTATAAAATCAACAGAGGAATAGATCGGGTAGATGCCCAGAGTAGGTGAATCGAGGACCAGCGGACATAGATTTAAGGTGAAGGGGAAAAGCTTTAATAGGAATCTGTTGGGTAACTTTTTCACACAAAGGGTGGTGGATGTATGGAAGAAGATGCCAGAGGAGGTAGTTGAGGCAGGGACTATCCTATTGTTTAAGAAACAGTTATTCAGGTACATGGATAGGACAGGTTTGGAGGGATTTGGACCAAGTGCAGGCAAGTGGGACTAGTGTAGCTGGAACATTGTTGGCCAGTGTGGGCAAGTTGGGCCGAAGGGCCTATTTCCACACTGTATCACTCTGTGACTCTATGACTTTATGAATGTCAGCAACCACCACAGCCTCTGAGGATCAGAAGACCTAAGATGCACCAAATTGAACAAAAATTGCCTATCCCTTGGTTTGGGATTGTGTTTCCTTGTGTTAGTCTTCTGAAACATGGGGAAACATGCTCTCAATTCGGTACTATTGAGCTCTAAGAATTTTTCTATGTTTGAATGAGCTCACCTTTCCTAAATCTTTTCCTCAATCTCCCCTTGTTTGTCTGAAATCAAGTCTGCTAAACCTTTCCTGCACCATGTACAAAAATTATTCCCCTTTTTAGATGAGGACACCAAACAATACATATGATTTCTTTCATGTTCGTTTTCTAGGTCTGCACAAAACTTGAGAGTCTTCAATTTACAACAACAGTCTTTAATGCTTTACTCAATGCTGGCAGCAAGACAACTCAAAATGGCTATACACACACACACAGACAGGAGAGAACTATATACAAAACATCTCCCTTTGTCCTGTGCAGCGCCACCTGCTGCATGGGAAGAGTAACCGGTGCTCCCACCCCACACAGTCCACGGAACATCACATCCCCCCTTTCCAGTTTGAACGTCTCCATTTAGCTGGACCTCGCTCTACTCTTTTTTTTCCAGCCTTTTTTGCATTTCACAACTCTTGCTAAAGGCTCAGAATCAACAGAGTTTTCCTCAGTGTTCTCTTTTGAAGAGATGTCAGTATTTGCTTTATCTGTATGCTGTTCTTTCTCCACTTGGCTGTAGTTTTTCTTGGCGGTCATCAGCGTTTTGGATACAAATGCGATTGGTTCCTCCTTGCCGTTTGGTGCCGTTTGTGAGATTACTGTTCCAAGACCAGACGGCGATGCATCGGCGGCCAGCGAGATCGGCTTCGATGGGTCAGAGTGGACCAAACGTGTCTTCTGATTTCCTTCAACCTGGTGAATGCATGACCAGTGTCCACCTCGAACTGTAGATCGATGTTCGAGATCCGCAGCAAAATCCTCGGCTTGTCGGTGATCGTAGACACCCCGAGTACCATAGAAATGGTCTCCGCAATTTGGTCGACTGCATTTTGCGCTTTCTTGCCCTTTCTCAGCTTTCCTACGGATTGACACATTGCCTAGAGATGACCTTTTCGGTAACAGGCATAACAAATGGACTTGATATACGATCACTCACGGTGATAATGAGTAGTTGAGCCACACCGGTAGCAGGGTTTTGATCCTCCCCCCACAGGGGAATGGCTCTTCTGAAACTGTCCCACCTTCTCCAGATTTGCTCGGGGTCGATCAACTAGTTTCTGGCGTTGCGGACGAGTCTGACGAACTGTATGCACCTCCTGAGGGAGCTTCGACGCTGTTTCGCCGGCCATTTTGTGCAGTTCTTTACTTAGCAGCTCGGCCATCTTAGCACACTGCAGCACATTCTTCAATGAGGCGTCAGATTCCTTGAGAATCGCCGGCTGGATGAGTGCATGCCTGCAGCCCATTACCAGTCTATCCTGCAACGCATTGTCTTGGCACTTTTCACAGCATTGGGTTTTAAAATCACATGCCTTTGCCTTGATGCGAAGTTCGACAAGAAATTCGGTGATCGATTGCCCTTCCTGTTGCACCGTCCGGTAGAAATCAAGGTGAGCTGCGAGGAAATTTAGACTTTCTTCGAAATGTAGCTGCACAGCCATTGTGATTTCAGCATATGAGGCTTCAGTTACTTCTTCTGTAAGTAAATTTTGAAGCAGTGCAAAAGTTTCTGGAGACATTGATAAACACAAGAGAGCCTTCTTCCTCTGGTCAGTTGTAATTGCCATACTTTCAAAATACAACTCAGCGCGCATTAAATATGACGACTACCTTTCTCGCTCGGGATCGAAATGATCGAAATGCCGAGACATGTTAGTTTGAGTTCCTTTTTAAAAAAATCCAAAAATAGGCTCTTATCTGGGTCATTGGACGCACCCGAAGTATCCCACTTCTGACACCGCTTTCGTGTTCATTTTCTAGATCTGCACAAAACTTGAGAGTCTTCAATTTACAACAGAAGTCTTTAATACTTTACTCAATGCTGGCAGCAAGACAACTTAAAATGGCTGCACACACACACACACACACACACACACACACACACACACACACACACACACACACACACACACACACACACACACACACACACACACACACACACACACACACACACACACACACACACACACACACACACACACACACACACACACGAGAGAACTATGTACAACATATCTCCCTTTGTCCTGTGCAGCACGGGAGGAGCAACCGGTCCTCCTACCCCACACAGTCCACCAAACATCACAATTTCAATTATAGTCTCATCGAAGCTCGGTATAATTGTGGTATAGGTTTTCGAGTCCTACCTTATCTTTAAATAAGAGCTAGAACCATTGTAGTTACCATAGCTAAAGCCTTCATCATGCTTTTGCTTTGCTTCAGAACTGCCAATCATGTTTTCTCGTTCCTTCTCTCCAGAGACCCATTCCTTCTCTCCAGAGATACTGCCAGTCCTCCTGAGTTACTCTAGCTTTTTATGTCTGTCTTTGGTTTAAACCAGTATCTGCAGTTCCTTCCTACACATGTCTTCTCCTGCGTTGTCCTGCTCATCCATATATTCTGTTCTCTGCTTGCTCCTGAAACATCTTTCCCATTATGCCTGAACTCCCCCTGCCTTTCCACACATATCATCGTTATCTTTACTGCTGTTTCTGTTCTGCAGAATACTCTGTTCCTTCTGGGCCAGTTCTGGATAGTTGAGGCAGGGACTATCCCAACTTTTAAGAAACTGTTAGACAGGTACATGGATAGGACAGGTTTGGAGGGATATAGACCAAACGTGGGCAGGTTCAACTAGTGTAGCTGGGACATGTTGGCCAGTGTGGGCAAGTTGGGCCGAAGGGCCTGTTTTCATGCTCTATGACTCTATGACTATGAGTCCACAATGCTCCAGTCTGATTTCTTAATGTGTGATCCATACTGATGGTGTTTCCATTCTTTGGTATACCTGCAGCAGGAGATAGCTTTGTGGGTATGTCAAATAACAACAACGTGTTGACTTTCTGTGCACCCCTTCATCAGGGTGTTCATTACCTCCTGCTTAGAGTTAAGAAAGCTTACAATAGTGATGTGACTTTGCCTTTAATTAAACAAAAAAAATATTTTTCTATTTAGGATAGATAAATAGAATTAAAAATATAGTAAGTACAGGCAAGAGAGGAATTCATGAGCATAAAGGCCATAGCCAACATTAAAATAGATTCTCTGCTCTGTTAATGTCAGGACAGAGGGATTTTGGAGAGTAATGTCGAAAGGGAAAGAGAAAGGGAGGTCCAATGATTCCTCCCATGGCCGGGAATGGCACTTGCTCCTTCCATGGGTCCACAAAGTTTATTTTTTATTGATCTCTTCTAGTTCACGATCTTCTTCTTTTGCATTAGAAAAATAATGAAAGATCATTTGATGGCATCAAATGTTAAGAAACTCAAAGACAATTCCTATGCAATTCTAGTACTGCTAGTGAGGAGATGATAAGTAGTTTTGAACGTTGAGGGGCAAAGTGTTTCCCCTTTTAGTGTTTTAGGATATTCACTATCCTATACAACAATTTGGCAGAATATTTACGTTCATTTTCATTGCACATTTCTTCTGAATGGAAACTGGCTAAGCTGTCCATAGGTTATGCAATACAATTTCCTTGATTACTACCCAGGTACCAAAGAATCACTAAGACTCTGAAGTTAACAGCTAAACTAACATTCACAGATAGTTGGGTTAGACTTCAACACCCAGAAGAAGGGGATTCTTTATAGTTCCTATTCCACCATGTTTTGTGAATTAATAATGATAAACATAAGTTTGTGCATAGGAAATGTTAGACAAATGTCAACAGATCCCGAGGCCTGCATCAGGAATAGAGTGTACTAGATGGATTTACCATAATTTTATCAGTGAGGAAGAACTGTAGCTTTAAGATACCATGCGATAACTGGAGATATTTGCTCAGCAACATAAAAGGTTCAGAGATGATTTAAGAAGAAAGTTATTGAGATTTCATGGATTCAGTGGAGAAAGACTATTTTATCCATTTGAGATTCAGTAATAATTGAGGACCGAAGTGAATTAAATACTTTATATACCGGGATGATGTAATAATGTGGGTAGAGTGGCTATGGATTATTCTGGACAAGAACTGGCATAAGCTGAAGTGTACAGTAATCATCCATTTAGGTCTAACATAAAACATTAAATTGTAGTTCTAACTCTTGAGTCCATGATAGAACCATGAATATTTGTGTCAAACAGCAACTCTGATCATGATGGTGTAGACGCAATGATTCAATGATACTTTATTGTTACATGTACCTAATTTTTTGTTTTTGCATCCAATATGCAAAGTACACAAAGGGAGATTTAATGGGAAGCTGAGGGGGAACTTTTTTACACAGAGCATGGCAGGTACATGGAATGAGCTGCCAGGTGAGCTGGTTGAGGCAAGTACTATCACAATGTTTAAAATAACATTTAGAGAGGTACGTGGATAGGATAGGTTTAGAATGATATGGGTCAAATGCTGGCAGGTGGGACTAGTGTAGATGAGCCATGTGGGTTGGCGGGGGAAGTTTGGGTGGATGGGCCTGTCTCCACGTAGTATGACTGTGTCTCCATATCATATCAGGATGTGCTGAGGGCTCTCTGTTTCTTCCAACCAGTTCCCATCCATCAGTACACCTATTTACCTGGCCGAACTTGTGCTCACGTTGAATAACTTTTCCTTCAACTCTTCTCACTTTATCCTTACCAAAGATGCAGCTATGGAAACTTACATGGGCCTAAGCTTTATCTGGCTTTTAGTGAGTTACTTGGAGCGATCTTTTTGTCAGTCCTAGTCAGGACCCCTCCCTCAACTCTCTTTCCAACCTTCAACAGTTGCACTCGCATAACACGTTTCATCCCTTTCACTGCCCTTTTCCATCTTTGACTTCTCTTCCCCTTCTGAATCTCGCTGTCTCCATCTCAGGGGATAGGCTAGTAACCACTGTTTATTACAAGCCTGCAGACTCCCACAGCAAGCTTGACTATACTTCCCCTTTCCCTGCCTCATGTAAGGCTTTGGGCAGCTCGGTGGTGCAGCGGTAGAGTTGGTGGCTTACAGCGCTTACAGCACCAGACACCCAGGTGCGATCCTGGCTATGAGTGTTTGTCTGTATGGAATTTCTACGTTCTCCCCATTATCTGGGTAGGTTTTCACCAGGAACTTCGGTTTTCTCCCACTCTTCGAAGACTTGCAGGTTTGTAGGTTAATTGGCTTGGAATAAATGGAAAAATTGGCCCCAGCGTAGGATAGTGTTAATGTGCAGGGATCACTGGTCGGTGCGGACTCGGTAGGCCAAAGGGTCTATTTCCGCGCTGTATCTCTAAACTAAACTAAATTCACTCAGCTTGTGTGTCTCCTTCCCAGCACCTGAGACCAAATGCTGAATGGTGTTGCTTCCAATTAAGATACCATAAAGTTGTGTACTGACAGGTAGCAAGCTGTGTGATTCAAATGGGATACTGCACCAAAGAATAAAAAAATTCCTAATCTCCAGAAATCTGTCTAAAGAATTGAGACAATGAAGAGAAATCTTTACACTACATCTTGCGCAGCAGGATCAGAGTGCGTGTTTAACACAATGTACTTAGTGCCACCTGACGTCATTTCTCTGTGGAAGGATCACTTACTCGAGATATTTATGCAAGGGCAGCCAGTAGCATTTCAATTTAACTCTCGAGGAAATGTAATGTCCTCAAGAAGCAAGACGTCAATCTCAAAGCAGTGCTGTTGAAAGCATTGTCCTATAAGACTGATGTACAAGCCAGTGAACGGATCTTCCGTAAAGGTGATGAAACCTAAGAATGAGGTGATAAGAGGTGAACTGCAATGTTATAGAACAGAAAGATGGCAGGCCATCATGGAAGTATGGTAGGCCTGCAGAGGACATAGAGACAAGGCCCAAGGCAGCCAAAATAAGGCAGGCACAGTACATGCTGCTGCTGAGCTTGGAGACCAGGGAGGATGAAGCTTGTATCAAACCAACACCTGACAAAGCAGATGGCAATAGTGACTCAACATAAACCATCTTCCAGATCATAAGAGTGCATGATTGGACAAAACGGTGTGGGCTCAGATCTCAAAAGTTGGTCCATTGCCGAAGGGATCTGTAGGAATTTGTGCCAAAGTACACCTAGACTGGACAATTCTTTAATATCTTTTTATTTGCCTTTATATGGTTATCAAGGAAGGAATTTGATTTATGTGATTTATATAATAATATGTACCCATTTAAGGTTTGTAGCATGCTACTGACAGTTTTGGGTATATAAAGCAGCAATGTTCAGGAAAAAAGTCCGAGGAAGCCTGCCTCTTGTAAAGAAGTTACCTGCTTGTTTGAGTGTAGCTGATACATAGCAGAGAAATATACTCCTTTAAGAATTAAGGTGGCACAGTGAAGTTGCTGCCATACAGCGCCGGGATCCGGGTTCGATCCTGGCTACACGTGCTGTGTGTAGAGTTTTTATATTCTCCCTGTGACCACATGGGTTTTCTCCCGCATTCCAAAGATGTGCAGGTTTGTAAGTTAATTGGATTCTGTAAATTGCCCTCTAGTGTGTGGGATGCGAAACTGGGATAACATAGATCTAGTGTACGGGTGATCGTTGGTTGGCATGGAATCGGTGGACCGAAGGCCCTGTTTCCACACTGTATCTCTAAGCTAAACTAAACTAAATTGTACCATATGATCAACTACTCTCAATGTAGATGTTACATTTGTTTAATTTGAACAGACTGGCGGTAGGCAATGGATAAGGAATCCTTTCTTCTCAGAGCTATTCTGTTTTAATTAAACATTTTGTTAGTTTACCTTACCATCTTCCTTGCAGATCCCCCAGAGAATGATTGTGATGCAGCTTTTAAATGTGTTCCCCCACGTAGCAAGCTACTGGTTTTAGTCTGACATCAAGAGAATGTAGTAAATGTGAGAATGTTTCCCCTTGTTGAGCACAAATCATTGCTCGCATCTCTCTTTTAAAGACATGGATGCAGAATGGCTTCATCAAAGGGAGGATCAGAAAATTTGTTTATGTTTTGTTGCGGTGTGCAAGAAGATAAAATGAATAATTTTAAAGTAAGGCTTAAAAAAAAAAGCCATTAGGAAGTAAATTGTAATTGCATGTCTTTTTATATAAGGCTCCGTATCGATGCCAGCTAGTTGGGTGGAAGTTTAGGCTGACATACAAAATGTTATTTGCTTTTGATGTAAAACAATTTTCCTTGGCACAGCTCAGCGCTGTTACTATTTTCTGTGGACAAATATAAGTGTTTTGTAGTGATGGTTAAACGAGATGATATCAGAAACTGAAATTGAAGCAATGGCTTGTGACTGCTCACTTACACTCCCTGCCAGAGCATTCATCAGCTGCTGAAACTGGCTGCTGATGAGCTGGGGAACAAATAAAATATTTTTATTTAAGATAGCAGAAGGATTAAAATAACTGATGCTTGCTCTTGACCCGAATGGTATAGCTGTGCACCGCCCGAAGAAACCAAGTGGAATATGAAATTGGAGGGAAGAGGTAGCAGAATTGCAGCGCGGCAGAATTATGCCTGGTGCCTGGGTCTGGGTCGGAAGCAGTGACCCACACAGACCTGCCAGAGTCAGTCTCATGTGTAAGTGTGACCACGGCCCAGTGCGCGGGCTCGCTGGGACAGAAGAAGGCACCTGCAATGACAGGCTGAATATTCAAATGCTTTTGAACCTTTTGCTGAAGGTGAAGAGGGCTTGTTGAAGACATCTCAGCGAGCAGATGGAACCCTGAAACCATCTGCTTGCAAAGCAACTAAATGTTCAATGATGCATTGCAAATTTATTTAGCTCTCAAAGAGCCTGAAAGTATTTTGTAATTATAGCATCAGCGATGAGAACAGACAACAGATATTTAAACATCTTTTAGAAATGATCTATCACCTCAGTTGATGCACTTTTTCAATCCCCCTTTGTCTTAAAGAGGTAATGCCCACCTAATGGGTTTTTAATAATTTTCATCAATTTGCTGCTGCACTTAGATGAATTCAGATGCAATCTGACTGCCTGTGGGTTCCACAATGAAGGGAACTATTAATTTGTGTGAATAAACAAAAAAAAGTGTGCATGCCTGTACAGCAGGTTAATTTCCCAGTTTTAAAAATGTGAATGTATAGCTACCCAGGAATTTAAAATATTCTTTATGAATGTTTCACAAAGCATTACAAACCAATGATTTTATAATTGCTGACAATTCACATCCTGATTACAGCAAAGTACATATTTAATAATTTTCAGAAAATACTATTATCGATTCTTGTTCAAAATGTTATTTGAGCACCAGAGACTTGAAAGCTGTGCTTATAGATGACATATTAAAATTAGTTCATTAGTTTTCTTCCTTTTCAACCATATTTTATGAATGCACATCAGAAGTTTAATAAACAAGGTAGTTATGATTTTCTTATTAAATATATTGAGAGTAAAAGCTACAGAAACAAACCTACAGAATGAAATGCAAGCTCCTCAGGAAACTTTAAAAAAAAAATCTTATAATTTTGCTGCTACTTGGTTTTAGGTTAGATACCTGACTTTAATATTGTTAAGGGCATGATGAAACTAGTGCCTTCAAACCTTTTTTGTGTAGGTGGTATATTGTCCATTCGGCACCTTTGAAAGGTTAGTGTGAAAACAAATCCCAAGAACAAAATCTTGCATGCGTGACTTTTTAAATTTGTTCCATTATTTGAACCAACCATTTGTTTAGGATAGGTGCAGAAATCGCCTTTGTCCTTGTGTTCAGTATCTCAATATTAAACATGAAGAATTGTACCAATCTCGCACTGCTGTAGGATGTAGGGCAAGAAAGAGGGTTAGATTCAAGGGCACATTTGTATAAAATTAATGATGGAATATAAATGGACAAATTCATATTTTAAGAATACAAAACAGTTATGTTGACCGCGTGAGGAATCTCATTAAGAATCTAATACAATAACAGGCATAGCATTCCTAAGGGTACGCAAATAAGATTATCCATATTACTTTATTATGCAGTGCACACTGCCACAAAAGATGGACAATTGCATTAGACCAGTGATGAGATCAAACTCGGAAGCTCCTCTGGAATAATTCCATTGATTCTTTGTAAAACTGCACCAAAAAAAACAACGTTAGAAACACTTTAGATAATATAGGAAAAAGAAGACTAATTTCAGCGGTGGTGCTAATGACCTGCGGAGGAACAGCACAGCAGTAATTTCGCAGATACTATGGCAGGTCACCGCGACAGATGTTCCCAACATATGTGAGGAATTAATTACCCACTAGTAAACAAAATCTGTGATGCAGAGAGTCATTTTGTCCAAATTTCTTTGTATTTTGCCTTTATTAGCATCGCAATTTTTCTTGATCAGCCACAGCTTCAAATTAAAGTGCCTTATAATAGGCATCAGTGAATGTTCTTTGAAGTGCAGGAGGCTTCTTAATTGTGAGAGCTGTTTATGATGCACTACAGTAGGGATGCGATGATTATTCAATTATTCAATTAAAGAATAATCTTCAACCGTACTCAATTAAAAAATGTTATATTCGATTTTTATGAATCTTATTTAGCATCAATCACCTTCCCCTCCCCATTAAATTAGTTCCAAAGACAATTGTTAGTTAGTGCTGCCTCCAACTTTGTTCTTCTGTTTCCTTGCATTTGCAGAGGGAGCCATCATTCATAAAATTACAATGCATTTACAGCAGTACGCAATGTTGAGGTATATGGGTAGAAATTCACGGAGATAAGGTTGTGCCACTTTATTTAATATTCTGAAGAGTTGTCTCTGATGTTTAACAAGAAAGGAATATACTGAAGTGAGAATATTATGAAAAGGATACCAAGGCTTTTGTAAATTACACTAATGACATGTTGACTAATGATTGTTTAAACCAAAACTCCACCGTTATTTTGTAACCACAGTTTGCATAAACCTCACGCTGACTAATAATGTAAGAGGTCTAATATTTTGGGTTTCTGCAGTGATATGGACTAAATATATGTATTTTAAAAAATCATAAAAAATGACTGCACAATTGACCATAAAATTATTGCATTGGTTACAGGTTGTAGGTTACGTTATTTATATGACAATGTTTCTATTGACAATTAACATTACATCAATCAACATTTAATGTGGTATTGGGAAAAGACCCACCCACACATTGTGGAAAGGTCACCAGTAATTCCAATGTTAATTATTTTCAGAAAATTACAGGGAAGCTAAAATTTAATGCAGTTACAATAATTTTATAATTCAAATTGTTTTTATATTTTCATGTTCTGAAATTCTGTGAAAAAATAGTTTTAACCCTCCAAGCCCACCTATTTCAAGTTTAAGTGTTATTGGTTTTGATATCAGATGAGGCTCACCAATAACCTCATTAATCAATGAGATGCCATGGTCTGGATTGTATTCCCTGAAAAGCAGGTGGAAGTCAATTCAATAGCAACTTTTAGATGTGGATATATATGGGAAAATAAATATTTACAGGGATTTGGGGAAGAAATTGAGCATTTGGACTAATCGGGTTGTTCTTATCAAGAGATAGAAAGGCACAGGGTATTGAAAGCCTTCCTTCACCCCTCACATTTGATATGTCCATTCAATGCCCACCAGCATCAAATGAAATTTGCTGGGCACTCAGTCGTCTATCATTAACTTGTCCTTGAGATTATTTGGTGGATCATGGAATCGTGATGCTGAAAGCAATCATGAGAAATTCCTCCATCTTCATGCAAAGCTTTCCGCTGCAGAAAGTTAGTCCAAAAGTCTTAATGTACTTTGCATCCACTACAATGTTATGGTAAATACACTGTAATCGTGAGACCATCTTTGCAAATCTTGTGGTGATGATTGCCCCATGTAAATCATCTTCTGTTTATATTTTGCCCCTGTTGCTTGGATTATGCTTTATTTTTATTTATGCTTTATTTTATGCTTTATGCTTTATTCCTTCCACCCCCCTACACCTATTCCTCATTTTTGACTGAATTTGCATTGATCTAGGTATTTCATTGAATTTTTTGTCCTTATAGGTCAGTTTTTGAGCTTGTTCTAAGAGAGGTAGAAGAAAATGGCATTTAATTTAATTTAGTTTAGAAATACAACGCGGAAACAGGGCATTCGACCCACTGAGATCTCACCGACCAGCGATCCCCACACACATACACTGGCCTACACACACTAGGGACAATTTACAATTATACAAGCCAATTCACCTAAAAACTTGTACGTCCTGAGTGTGGGAAGAAACCGGAGATCTCAGAGAAAACCCACGGGGAGAATGTACAAACTCCATACAGAGAAGCATCTTTAATCAGGATCAAACCCAGGTCACTGGCACTGTTAGGGCAGCAGCTCTACCATGGTGTAATCGGGCTTTCCTTGTAACTTTATCTCCTTTTCTTCCTGTGACAAGTCATCTCAGCTATTTTTGTAAATTGTTAATACATCTTGGAACTACACTAGGAGACAAAATTTGGTTACCCAAAAAAATACGCACATGGATTGTGAAACAATTTTAACAATAGTTGGCTGGATGGATATGGCCTTTAGTCAGAATCCACATTCCCCTTCTCTTCTTGCCAGCCGTTGTGCTGGTGAATGCGCATCCTATTCATTCAGCAAGTTATGGTGTATTCCAGCGAATATAAAAGCCTAGAAGTTAGACATGGAATCAGCACTTGCCATCATCCCAACTCTCCTAGACTTGAAACATGGAACAATTCTAAAAGACATCAAATAATTTTGCAGAGGCAAACCAATAGCCAAAAGAAATCAATCAGAACCCAGAGACATAAAATAGTGCAGATGCTGGAATCTGAAGAAGGGCACATAATAGCTGAAGAAACTCAGCAGGCCAGGCAGCATCTGTGGAGGAAAATGGACAGTCAATGTTTCAGGTTGAGACCCTTCCTCTGGACTGAAAGAATGGAGGGGGTTGGGTCAAGGGCTGGCAAAGCCTCATCTGGAATTTGTCAGTGACCTTTCAATAGAACTGGTCAGGATCCTTCCTTCTGCTGAATCTTACTCATCTAGACAAGCAGGATCTTTGGAAATAACTGGAATACTGAGTAGTAATGCTGCCATCAAAGCAGCTGACATCAAGAGCTGCCTGATGAGCTTCCTATGGATGCACATATACCATGTACACATTTTGCCTGGACAAACTGCAGTTTTGAGCAAATCTTGAGTAAAACAAAGAGTGCTGGATTAACTCAGGCAGCATCCTTGTCTTATTTGGCAGGGGATGGAGGGACATGGATCATGTGGACTGTCTTTCAATCCTATTGCCAGCTAAACAGCCGTGGAGGCCAAGTCAATTGATATTTTTAAGGTGGAGATTGGCAGATTCTAGATTAGTAAATGTGTCAGGGGTTATGGGGAGAATGCAGGAGAATGCAGTTGAGAGGGAATAATAGATCAGCCTTATTGAATGGCTGAGTAGACTTGATGGACCAAATGTCCTAATTCTGCTGCTAGAATGTATGAACTTATAAAGGACAGCTGAAAAGTGGGTGCAGGCTTTTAACCTCCTTGCAGCCGAGAAAGATGTGTGGTCCTTTAGGAATTCAACAGGAGAAGATAAAAAAGGTAAACAACTCCGAAATATATAGTGTTCAAAAGGGAACTGCAGATGCTGGAATATCGAAGGTACACAAAATTGCTGGGGAAACTCAGCGGGTGCAGCAGCATCTATGGAGCGAAGGAAATAGGCGACGTTTCGGGCTGCTGCACCCGCTGTGTTTCCCCAGCAATTTTGTGTACCTCCGAAATATATACATTGACTTCAATCTGTGACTCTGTTAGTCGCAGCCCTCTTTTGCAGTCAGAAGATTTTAATACTCCTTCAGAGACTTGCAATAGAAATGTTTGAAATACTTGGCATGTCCATTTTTATTTCAGATGTCCAGCATCTGCAGTAATTTCCTTTTGAATTGCTTATTATCAGATGCAGTTGTTTGTCATATTGCTTTAAGTAGAAATTGCTACATTTCTTACAATACTGCTGCAACTCCTCAAAGCACTTCATTGACTATAAATGTTTAAGAAAGAACTGCAAATGCTGGAAAAATCGAAAGTGGACAAAAATACTGGAGAAACTCAGCGGATGCTGCCTCACCCGCTGAGTTTCTCCAACATTTTTGTCTACCTTTCACTGACTATAAAAGTGTTTTGAGATAGAATGAAAGATAGGATATTAAAAAAAAGTTTTTTCTGTAATCGATACGTCATTAGGTCATAGGTGATGGGAGCAGAATTAGGCCATTTGGCCCATCTAGTCTAACCTGCCATGGCTGATCTATCTTTCCCACCTAACCCCATTCTCCTGCCTTCTCCACATAACCCCTGACAACCCTGACAACAAATCTAAGTTTTTTTCTGAAATTACTCGCATACAATTCCTTATTTTGTCTGTAAAGGGAATAACATATGTTGCAGGAGCAACCATCTAATTGTTTTATTTCTGTACTTACATATTTAATTCAGAAAATGTAATTGCTTCCTTTTTAAAGTCTTCCTTAAAAACAAATTGTAACACGAATGTGATTCTATTGATCAGCTCTCAGCTTTGGGTACAGAACATCTTTAACTCTCCAATTTTAAGATCACCATTAATTTAAATGGAACCAAAGGGCAAATCAAAAAACTATGAAGTAAAATACTTTTTAAAAAAGTCGTTTTTGACATGATATTGGGCAAATGTACTTTCTTCCATGAAAACTCAAGTTTAGCTCTGGAATAGATTTTTCCGGTGCATTTCTTTAACCTAAAAAACAGTCCTACATTGCATATAAATAATGTGATGACATTATATACAGTAAATTTGCATTGATTTTTTTTCTTTTCATTTATACCCTTTATAGATTTTAAGCCAGGAATTGAACCCAGTAAGTGAGTAAAACCAGAGGTGCCCACTAACCTTTAGCCCCCATTTGTTTGTATCACATTGGCCATATTTACATGCAATCGATTTGCTTGCCTTCTTTGTTACCAGAACAAATCTGGTCAATAAATTTGAAGAATCAATCTTATAAAGCATTTTCATGGAGCCAATGTTTTCTGGACTGGTCGAGTGTCATCAAAAGATTTGTTTCAGAGCTTATAGGATATTTAGAAAGTCTGGAATTCCTTGACATCTGAGGCATATATAATGCCATGCAATCTGGTGACAAATATCCACCACAAAACTGTTGATTAGTTGAGTGGTAAGTTTTTGTGATTTGTTGAGGACATGCACAAGGCAAATGACATGTTTAATAACTAGTTTATCGACCGATCTTTTGAACTTGTCAACAAACTCCCTGTCTTGTTGATTAAGTAGTGATAAATCCACTCTCAACTATTGCATCTCACCTCCAGCGTTAAACTTTTTATGTTGCAACCTTTCTTGTCTTTCTCTATTTTATCAACACTGACATGACTGCTTTCTGCACAGAGCGTCCCTTTCTTGTCCCTGCTCTGCCATTTCTTTCTCATCTTGTAGTCTCATTTTGTTTGAACCAAGACATGTTGAAATATCTCTATATCAATCTCCACCTTCTTCACATGTTAAAACTGAATGATTTCTCCTCTTATCCAAGACCTTGAAGCTTGGATGTTATCTAAAATAATAACAATTCAAATTTGAATGCACTATAAAACAATGCCATTAGAAACATAGAAACATAGAAAATAAGTGCAGGTGTCGGCCATCCGGTCCTTCGAGCCAGCACCGCCATTCAATATGATCATGGCTGATCATGCAAAATCAGTACCCCGTTCCTGCTTTTCCCCCATATCCCTTGATTCCGTTAGCCCTAAGAGCTATATCTAACTCTATTAACTCTGTTATTTCATTAACCGAACAACAACATTTTGTTATTAACTATTTTCTGTTTCTGGAGTTTCTTTGCCTTCCCTCTTCCCTCCTGTTCCTCCCCCCCCCCCCCTCCAAGCTGGGTTATCAATTTATAAAACAGAGGCATTCACAAAAAGCACAAATGCAAGAAATTCAGTTAAAAGGAAACAAGTGAATGAATATAAAGACATTGAAGTAATCTGTGGTTTAACGCGCAAGGACTCAGGAATACAAAAACTGGTGGATTCAATCAGATAAATAGAATGGCGTCAGATCTGAACTGTCCTTGAAATACTGTTGTACACAGAACAAGCTGACTGAGCCCATACCAAAACATATTGACATGAAAGTTCCCCGAATCCAGCAATTCCATCCACTATTATCTCCAACGCCACTCTAAGGCCTCACTAGGAGGGCAAAATCATGTGTATGGGGACAGGTGACCACATGCATTTTATTGCACCCATCTGCCATGTTCCAGTAGAGGTTGTGCTGACCTCCCATTTGAAAACAGAGAGGTATGGCAGCAGGGCTTCCTTTCTTGAACACATGCACTACTAAATGTTTTTCAAGGAAGTAATCCAGGTTGTATTTATAATATTTTCAGTAGCTGAGCTAGCTTGTCATATTTTTTATTGTACTGGCTGCTCCTACAAATTACAGTATGAAGAAGGGTCCCGACTTGAAACATCACCTATCCATGTCCTCCATAGATGCTGTCTGACCCGCTGTGTTACTCTTGCGTTTTTGTGTTCTACGCAAGATTCCACTATCTGCAGTTCCTTGGGTCTCCTTGTTACAACTGTACAAGTCGTTGGTGAGACTATACCTGGACTATTCTGTGCCGTTCAGGGCATCAGCTGGAAAGGGTGCAGAGAAGATTCATGAGGATTTACCTGGAATTGAAGGGCCTAAGTTATAAGGAGAGGCTGGACAGGCTGGGGCTGATTATACTGGAGTGTGCGTAGTTGAGGAGTAATCTTACGTAAAATCATGAAGAACGTCAATAAGGTGGATTGTCACTACCTTCTTTCCAGGGTATGAGAGTCTTAAACTAGAAAGCATAGGCTTAAGGTGAGAAGATAAAGATTTAAAAGGGGCATGAGGTTCATTTTCAAACAGTGGTTAATAGGCATATGGAACAAGCTACTAGAGAAAGCCTTGGAGTTGGGTCCAATACAAAGTTTAAGAGATATTTAGGCAGGTACTTTGGATAGGAAAGGTTTTGAGGGATGTGGACCAAATGCAGACAAATGGAACTAGCTCATATTCTTTTTGATCGGCAGGGATGAGTTGGACCGAAGGGCCTGTTTCTGTGCTGCGTAACTCCGTGAACTGCTCCAGGTCCACAGTGATCTCCATCCACCTGGTCTTGTAAAAGGAGGGTGAAATTGGCAGACTTTAGAAGGTGATCAAGAAATAGAATGAGGGGACCAAACACAATCAACGTCACACGGTTTTTAAGGAAGTTTTACTGGGCTCTTTCTGAGTAATTCTGAAGTCCTTCAAGGCTACAATGTGGTGATATTAATTATGAAAAAATACCACCGTTGATATCAGGGTTGACACGTAACTCATGTGGCGTTTCTCTGAACAGTCTACACATGTAACTGTTGCTAGATGATTTATTATGTTTAGATCATTTGGCGTGCCTCGATCAATACAGCTGAATATATGATCTACACATGCTGTGTCAATTTGACATTCACATTCCTCTTCTTTTATCTCCACTTTTGCTACTCGTCATGGGCACGTCTTATTTCATAATACCATTCTTCATTGTGCTGTTCAGGTAAATGAGCTCTAGTCATTCCTACCTTGCCTGTGTTTACTCTCCTTTAAGCTCTGTTTGTCAGCAGGGCTTTACTATGCGTTATTGCTAAACCATTTTCTCTCTCCCCAAGGTGAGACTCAAAAACCTCTTTTGACCTGTGGCTTCCATCTGGTAATGTTTTTGGATTAGCTGTCACAGAATGAAGTTATATATTTTTTCCGGGAGCCAAATTTTGTTTCATTTTAAATTATAAAAACCTTGTATCTGAGCCTGTCAGCGAGACTGATACCATCAGTCAATCAGTCATCCAGTAGTGACAGAAGAATAGAAAGGCATATAGTCTGCATCAGTGACGGGCCCACCTTCATTCACTCTGTAATCAACTTGCGTTTAGTCTATTTTCACAACGGTGCCTTTTAAGAATCATTTCAATTGTTAGCCTTCTCCATTCTCCTGACATGATGTAATCATCTGCTATCAACAGAATTTAATTCCTGGAAAAAAAAAATCAGATATTTATCTAAAAAAGGACAAATCTTTTTTTGTTGTTGGTTGGATGTAATAAGAATCCATAGAAATTATTAAAAATTGATGACAGACCAGGACTCCTGAAGAAGTTTGGAAGTTGCCATCAGATGCCTCTCCACCAGAGAATCACAGTGCCAAAAACCTTACATTTATCAGTGGCACATTATTCCAGATTTAAAATTGATTTATGTGAACATTTTGCGACATAAACAGATTTAGGGGACTTAAGGCACTGAATGTTGAAAGTGATTTACTTTACTCGTAAAGGAACCACTTGTAAACTTGCGATGAGTGGCAGACTTAACGTGGACTCAAAAACGAATGGCTCATTAGTGAAGAATCATCCCGTTTTGTAATTTTTTGCACTTCGATACTGCTTGCATTGTGTACAGGATCACTCAGTCACTCAGCACCAGACATTCTGCACATATAATCTGGAAGTCGCAGACAACCCATTCATCAACAGACAACACGCCTCGCGATCGGAGCAGTGCTCTAAAATCTGTGTCTAACAACCGCCTTTGGGACCTGCTTCAGATGGTCTATAGTACACAGCCTCCTAATGCAGCTTCAAACGTGAGGCATTAGTTTGTTGTTGAGATTGATGGGAATTGGCCACCATGGACAGGTGGTCTCCTTGGAGGTGGTCTTCAAGTGTACATTTTTTTGTTGTGATATTTTTTTTGTCGCTAGATCCACTTGTTTTACGTTTAACTCTTTGTTGTCCAGTTGGTCCAAAACTGAACGGGAACAATGGCAGTTAAAACGTCAAGAACATAAGCAATAAATCAATGAGATCTATCAGTCACCACACAGACTGAGGACTCTTCAGAGAATTTCACTGCTTTTAAGTGAGACACTATTTAATCAGAGGATCGCAAGACTTAAGGTTCAGCTGAATGGGCAATAAAATTGTCTCATTTCCAATTACTTGTCTTGTTTAGTGGTGCTTAAGAAATCTGACTTTCAAAAAAAAAAATCATTACATTTAAACCGAAATGGTGATTACTTATAAGTTTGGGTATAGCCGAGCTCTAAGCCTGGGACCCTTTGGCTTCCAGGCTTAGATCATTGATCCCACTTGACAGCTCTAAGGACCCTTTAATTGTAATCATTCCATGAGCTGTGGCATTAGCCTCCTTCCATTTGAATCTAGAGAGTCACATGGAGAAGAATAAGTGTCAAATATATCAATTTACAGTTTATATCAATGTTGACATCTATCAATATCAAATACATAACTGTCTAACCCACTAAGTATTAAGGGAGCAACAAGGAAATAAACAAATCTGTCCCGTGTTTGGTAAGCTGTTACTCTCACAGAATAATAGAGTGCTATATCTGCAGGACTTCAAAAATCTCCCACATAAATGGAATATTTCTGGGCCAGGTTTTCAGTATGAAAGTTGTTATAAAGTGAGCTGTCGTTTCAAAATAGCCAGTGATTTGTGACCAGCTGCCATTGGCTGTTCCTTCTGGATTTGTTTGACAAATTGTTTAACTCACATTTTACATTTATGCTGCAATTTAGATGTTAAAAATAAGCACAGAACCAAAACTGCTAATTTTATACAGTAACTGAATGTCAACAAATTGTTCGCAGAAAGAGTCTACTGATGATAAAGCAGAAAAATGCTTTGCCTATCTCTTATTTCCATTAATCCCCTGAAGTCTCTTGGTCATTCTAAATTACAAATATTCTATCCAATATTCCATCCATTTCTTCCTTACTCCTGTTTGTCACTGCATAAATACTTCACTTTTTTTTAATAGTAATCAGGCAGAGTGGACTGGATCATTTACCTATTACAGGAACCATCCATTGCTCACAGATTGATCTTCCTACTGAGCAGACTATTCCATGCAATACACAGTGTGAAGTCAAATACTGACACCAATGTGAAGTCTTGCACTACCACTGCCCCGAGCTCATGGTTGTGACATTCTCAGTAGTCCCTTCATGTTTCAAGACACAAGTAACTGAACGCCAACTATGGTGTTAGCGAAATAATAACAATTAGGATGTGCATTGTTTTAAGAGTGTTGTTAAAGCAGAGATGTCCACTGGTTTGCTCTGTCATTTGATTTGAGCATAGTTTTACCATTCTGGAATCAGATGGAGTTAGTTTAGGGCAGCACAGTGGTGTAGCAATAGAGTTGCTGCTTTACAGCACCAGAGACCCGGGTTCGATCCTGACTACAGGTGCTGCCTGTATGGAATTTGTACATTCTCCCTGTGACTGCATGGTTTATCTTTGGGTGCTCCAGTCTCCTCCTCTCCTCCAAAGACGTGCAGGTTTGTGGGTTAATTGGCTTTGGTAAATTGTAAATTATCCCTAGTGTGTAGGATGGTGCCAGTGTAAGATGATCACTGGTCGGCGCGGACTTGGTGGGCTGAAGGGCCCGTTTCTGTGCTGTATCTCTAAAGTCTAAAAGTCTAGTTTTAAGATGGACAAGCGTTTGAACTCTGAGTGATCAGAAATTATTGTAATTTAGTGTTTGTCAGGCTGAATTGTCCAAGTGTGAGCTGGGGCCCAGAGTGCAAGAGTGTGCGTGGCCAGTGCTGGTGGGCTAGGAGTGCGGCTGGGCCGGAGTTGCATTGCAAAATGCCAGTGCTCAGGAACGTGGGTAGGCTTGCGAACCCAGAACTTGCCGATCCTGCACTGTCAAGGGAGGCATAATGTTAAGCATGGGAATTACATGTTTAGAAAAAAATGAAAACAGTAAAGTTCTAGATATGGCTCAACTGGAAGTGCAGAAGAAGAATAGGGATGAAATTGATTGGCATTTGATTCACAAAGAGGAATTTAGGGCGATACGGTGGCGCAGCGGTAGAGTTGCTGCCTTACAGTGCTTGCAGCACTGGAGACCTGGGTTCGATCCCAACTACGTGTGCTGTCTGTATGGATTTTGCTTGTTCTTCCCGTGACCACGTGGGTTTTCTCCGAGATCTTCGGTTTCCTCCCATACTCCAACGACATATAGGTTTGTAGGTAAATTGGCTTGGTATAAATTGTTCCTAGTGTGTGTAGGATAGTGTTAATGTGGGGGGTCGCTAATCGGTGCAGACTTTGTGGGCCAAAGGGCCTATTTCGCACTGTATCTCTAAACTAAACTAAACTAAACTAAAATGAATATAATAGCATAGAGTTTCATCTCTTTGTGAAGGTTGGTGGAAGAGAAGCATTGACTGTGTTGACATCTTCAATGTGGATTGTGTATTATCTTTATACTTGGTTGCAAAGCATTTTCTTCAGGCTTTTCTATGGGGAAGAGTTAAGGTCAGAGACTTGGCAGTGGCTAATTTGAAAGAAGCTGTCGGTAATCAGGAAACCAAACAAATGATACATGAGAAAATGGCGGTTGATATTTTGAATCTATATATCTTTCTAGGCCAAAACTAAAATACTTCTTGAAAATTAAAATGACCAGAAACAAATAGGTGGTGCTGCAAAATGTAATCAGTGATGGGTTGGTTACAGCAAGGGATATTTAGAAAGCCAATATTAGAGAGGTTGAAGATTTCTGGAGGCCACACCTGGATCTGAAAACAAGATCTCAAGATGTTTTCAAGAGTTAAATTTAGCTCTTAGGGCTCAGGGAAACAAGGGATATGTGGAAAAAGCCAGAATGGGGTACTGATTTTGGATGATCCGCCATGATCATATTGAATGGCAGTGCTGGCTTGAAGGGCCGAATGGCCTACTCCTGTACCTATTCTCTATGTTTTCTATGTGTCTATGAAAAATTCAAGTAAATGCTTTGTCTAATACAGGTTTCAGAAGATAGACCTCTTGTGGGCGGTGCGACTCTCGTCAGCAGCGGCCTCTGCAGTCCGTCTGTGTTTTATTATTTTTTGTCTCGTTTTTATGTAGTTTTTGTTATTTTTTTTGTTGGGGTATGTGTGTGGGGGGTGGGGGTAACTTTAAAATCTTTCCCCTGCACGGGAGACCCAACCTTTTCTTTGTCGGGTCTCCGTTGTCGTTGGGGCTGCAATGTGGAGCGGCCTCCAACAGGAACGACCTGGGGTTCCAGCTGCGGAGCTGCCGACTACTCACCGTCACGGGGCTGGCCGAGTCCGGAGCGGGTGGAGCGGTGGTGGACGCTGCTGCCACCCGATCTCCGGAGATTCGGAGGCTGCAACTGCGGGTTTGGCGGACGGCAGCACCGGGAGCCCGCGGGTCCCTGTTAGGAGACCGCTTTTCGGGGCTTCCGCAAAGGCGACTTCTCCCGCCCGAGTTGCGGGGTTGAAGAGCAACTGGAGCGGGGCCTTACACCATCGCCCCGCGCGGCTTGGAATGGCCGCGGGACTTTGCGAGCGCATGCCGGGGGCTCTAACACCAAGACCCGGTATGCGACCTTGCATCACCCGGCGTGGCTTTAATGGCCGCGGGACAATCGCCATCGCCAGCCGGGGGCTTTGACTTTGACTCTGACTCTGACATATGGGGGGGGGGGGAGTGCAGTGGAGAGATAAGGTTTTTTTTGCCTTCCATCACAACGATGTGATGGATGTTTGTGTAAACTGTGTTGTGTCTCGGGTCTTTTTGTTTTGTAATGAATGGCTGCAGAAACGACATTTCGTTTGGACCTCAAGGGGTCCAAATGACAATAAATTGAATTGTAATTGTATTGTAATTGTAATTGTAAAAGTGCTGGAGTAACTCAGTGGGTCAGGCAGCATCTCTGGAGAAAAGGAACAGGTGACGTTTCGGGTTGGAATCCTTCCTCAAACCCAAAATGTCACCAGTTTATTTTCTCCAGAGATGCTGCCTCACCCACTGAGTTGCTCCAACACTTTGTGTCTATCATTGGTATAAACCAGCATCTGCAGTTCCTTCCTAAACATATAGGTTTCTGAATTCAGGGATAATGGATGAAGGGGCTTTGATGGTGGATTAGGACTTTGTCAGGACTGCTTTGGATGATCTCAGGTAGACAGAGGGTGAAATGTGAGCGATTGGACAGCAGTATATTGGTATAATGAAGACTAGACAATAGATTGGTGGATGAGGTCTTCAGCTGCAGGGGAGATGAGTCTTAATAAACGTGCAGGCAAGTTCTTCGAAGATTGTCTCAGGATCAGATATTACATTTACATCTACAAACAATTTGGTCATTCTTTGGTACACAAAAATGCTGGAGAAACTCAGCGGGTGCAGCAGCATCTATGGAGCGAGGGAAATAGGCAACGTTTCGGGCCGAAACCCTTCTTCAGACTTTGGTCATTCTTTGTCAGGTGGTAGAGAGAGGAAAGGCATTGGTGAATGGGAAACAAAACCTGTGGTGAAAACAGAGGATAGTGACAATGTGGCGATGGGGCCTCGGCGGTGATGAAGCCTCGTGGGCGGCGACGATACCTTGCGGGTCGACCCATAGTCGACGGTTGATGAGAGCATGGAGGACCTCCGTGAGAGAGGGGGGGAAGAACAATGGAGGTACCATCTTGGTACAATCTTGAGCGGGGGGGCAAGAGAAGGACAATGGAAAATGGGGACCTGGCATGGGGGGAACCGCTGTGGGGAGGGGGGGAAACAAAAGGTGGAGCCGGCATGCTTTGTAACTTTGTCAGCGCCGTAGGTGGCCATTATTTGTATACATTGGGTATACAAGCAAATAATTTGACTGTGCCTTGTGACATGTGACAATAAAGTATTCCTATTGCTATGTTTCTTTCAACAGTTAAATAGTGATCAATGCTGGACATTTTGTTAGTTGTGTTAAGTTCATTATGTCCTTGTCATCTGTACGTTTTTTCCTATTTACGATCAAGTAAAAATAAAGCTATTAATTACATTAATGAGAATATTGAAAAAGAATGCCAGTTTGCTAATTAAAATACAACATATAAATAAATAATTTATCAAAATATGCCTCTTGCCTTGAAAGATAATCTGTCAGTTAAAATATCTATATTTATAGATTTGATTAGACAAGCAATAATAAAACCATCTGAATAAAATAGCAATCATATTCTCAGTTTAATTTTCAGCACCATTTATATTATTTTTGTAGAAGGCTTTTAAAGACAACACTGCCCCCACTTAGAAGTATGGGTTTTCTTTATTCAGTTGTTACTGCTAAATATGTGATAAGTATAGACAGAGAATTAAACAGAGACTGAGGAATGTTCCCTTTCCATGAAAAATCCTATTAGCAGGGTGCTCATTAATTGACATGTACCATGCTATTAAATGCAGTTTTATGAGTGGCAATTACACTGGCAGAGAGCAGGAGAAAGAATCTAAATGGTCCTCTTTTATTCAGGAATATTTCACCACGTACATCAGCTATACCCCCCCCCCCCCACCCATTCCAATAGCGTTCGACGAAAGAATAGGATTGCGTGTAACAAAAATAGGATTGCGTGTAACAACATTTAATGTTCATGCGTTTATTCTACCTGCATTCTGTAGTCTAGAAAATCACACATCTTGGAGACATTGAATGCAACAATTTGCTATGTTTCAAAAGGCATTTTGTAAATTGTCCAGATTAGCAGCCAAAAGGTAAATACATTCAGAGACACATTCTGAATATCTTTAGAAGAGGAATTTAGAAGAGGAATGTACATTGAGTTTAAACTTTCAAAATCCTATGCACCACACCTGGCTGGTATTCCATCATACAAATCTGATTTTGTCCATAAAGAGTAAGAAATTCAGCAAAGAATGTTAATATGGATTCATTTAAATTCCCTGGTTTTCTTTTATTTAGAGGGTTAATTGCCACTTGAATCACATAATTTCTATACTTCCTCAGCCTTTGATGCGTTTTATCACGGAGCATTTTTTTTAATGGCTAACAATTATCTGGCATCAGAACATTAAAGAGAACCCAACCGGTCCTGTTTATATTCTCCGGCATTTCACTCCATAAATCAGCACCACCCTCCACATTCTGATTTTGGATCACCGAATGTAAATTTGTGACAAGGGTATCTACTGTATATATAATATTAATGGTGCCGAGGAGGATGCTTCTGATCTAGGAGAGCTTGCCAAATAAAGAGTGATCTGAGTAAAGCATCCTCCACAGCACACTCTACATCATTCTGGGGACAAATGTAACATCATTAGGCAAGAAACTTCACTATTCTGTAAAGAAACATCTAAGTTGGAGGTACTAATCAATCTCGTGATTTCAGGTTCATGCGGATACTGTCAGCTTCCCCAAACAAAATGAATTGCTGTTCAGAGCACAAACTAGTCTGCAAATAGTGTTCTTTACACTCGGAGGAAGATAAAAATCTACAAGACAATCCATTATCACTCTACTTGTGTGGTTTTGCTTCTTGCCTTTTATTTTGTTGTTATTGCCTTGAGCCATCTGTTTGCTAAGTTGTAAATCTTCATTGTTTAAAAACCAGAGAGCGTGTTAGAAATTTTAGACTGAATATCACATGAAAATCTAACCTATTTTTCATAAAGGAATGTTTAGCATACTTATTTAGGAGAGGCTTTTCATTAACAAACCAAAAATGAACACAGACATTCAGAAAATTGATTTCTATGTTCAGGGAAGTAAAAGAGCAAATTGGAAACTTGAAAATACAGATTCTCATTAACAAATAAAGAACATTGTTGTTCTCAGTCAGTTCAGAATTCTCTTAGTCAAGCTTGAAGCATTGAACAGCTGCATAAATTCATCTTATTAATTTTGTAAGTGCTTAAATGCGATTCATAAGATTGAAAAAAGTTGTCATTATTATATTTATTTTGACGTGTTGTACGATTAACTAAATATTCTTCTGAAGTGCAAGCGTTCTAAAGGTTAATTAATTATGTCACACTTCATGGCAATATTCATGGTGAGAAGACTTCTTTAGTCCTTGAGAGCCACTGTTATATTTGTATCTGGGAATACTCGATTTGTTCTGTCAGACAGATTTCATGGTATCTTCCAAAGTCACCATTCACGGGAAAAAATGGAAGAATTGATTGGCCTGTTTGTTATGTTAATGTCAAGAAGACAAAACCTACAACAATATTTAAATTAAAAATACTGTGTGTCAACTAGATATAGAAGAAAAGAATAGAGCAATATTACTAATTCTACAGGAGCTTATTGATAATCAATGGGAATGCAAGAGAAATTGAAAAGCTGTCTGCTTCTCAATTCCCATACAGTTTGTGAAACAATTTTAAAATAATGACTAATACAAAGAGATTCTGAAGCAGTCAATATGAACTATGTCTGAAGGACAAATAGTCATTCGGTAAACAGAGCTTGCTTAGCTTCTGCTGTTCCGACCTTATCAGTGGAGCACAAAAACTACAGATCACTGTATGAAATCAAAGAGCAAAGACAGCAAAAAAAAAAAGATTTTGTGAAAGATGAAAGTTAATTAGATAAATGGGTCTTAGGGCAGTAGAGCTATTTTAAAAGGGCAAGTCATTAGTGAGAAAAATAGCTTTCACTGAAACTACTTAAGGAGTTGCTAGATTATGAACAAGGTTCAAAGACAAGTTCTGCAACATTTAAAATATTTATCCAGTGCTGTTTGTAAATCAAAAGCTTCTCCTCCAGAAGAATATCAATAATAGATGATGTTAAAAGTGATACATGGAAAGATTTGATTTAACAAAATGTAGTTACCTCAGAAAGAATTTAAATATTTAAAGCCTACACTTAAGTAATGGTACATTTAAAATTACATTTGGGAATGTATTTACAGAAACAAGCTGTTAAATTGTTTTCTAGCTAATTTAGCAAAGGGACCAGATCCTTAAAATATATTTAAGTGTCTTATGATGGTTCATGTGACTTTCTGAAGAACATTTAGGAACTGCGTTTATGCAAGTGAAAACTCATAAAATAAAACAAAATGAGAGTACTTTCAAAAATGAAATGAACAACAAAATGCAGGCCAAAAAGAGGTTTAGTGTAAGAACATCTCAATAACTTATCTTTGTTGGTGGCGTACAATATTATGACTTCAGGATACTTTCAACTATGCGGGTTTATTGGCTAAAATGCAAAGCTGGTAACTAATAGTTCTGTTTCTGCCACTCTTGACCTCAGATTTAGAGTTCTCCTAAGACACCTCTGCTCGTGTTTTGTTTATCACAAGAGGACATGCGGACAGAGGACTAGGACTTGTTAGCCTGCCGTTTGCCAATCTGCTGAGACGGTTGTGATTAAAGTGGGACTCCCTCCTGTACTTCACAGATCACATAAATCACATTGATCATCCCAGAGAAAGGTAACATATTGCCTGGGAATCAACCGAAGAGGAATATCAATTTCACCATAGCAATACTGTCTTCCAAATCTCTCTCTCTTTTTTCATTGTGGTGCTACAATGGGGAGGAGACAGTTATCTGATATGTGTTAAAGCTTCCCCATCTTGCCTGAAGGAATTATTTGGGGGTTTCCAAACCCTTTTGCTAAATTGCGATGTGACTAGTTAATCAAAATAATAATGTGTGGGATGAATACCATTCTTATTTAATTTAGTGTATCTTAAAATATGTGAATCGTAATAATTTTATTTCAATCAAACATATTCTGAACATGCAAAACAGAATTTTCACTCTTGGTATAAACCATTAAATGTTTTTTCTTTGATTTTATTTATTGATTACAACTTGTTTTATACAGTCCAAGGAAAATAATATAAATAATGTATGTGGATTGTGACAGTGTTTGGAATGATTTCTGCAGTTTGATTTACAGATGCCTTACTATCTTAGATATGTGTGAGCAATTCACTCAACTAGCATTGTTTCCAAAATGAGCATTGACATGCCGTGAATTAATATAGAAAGAAAGAGCTTGGAAAGTTGCAGATCAAACATTTTGAATATGAACAGTTTCAGTAATTTAGCACCTAATTCCATTGAATTTGCAATGCCACTCCGATGCTCTGTAGCTTAATTCAATTTAATAATTTTAAATTCAAATGATTGCATTAAAGCTTCGAGATAGATCTGACTAAATTCTGAAAATATAAAAACTGTAATTATCTATATATATGCTCTTGCAATAGGTGAATATCCTGCAATCTATTTCCTGAATATTCTGAAAGAAGTATAGGTTTCTTTATTCTCTTTGAACTTTTGCCTAAGTTGCACATATTTTATTCTACCTTTCTGTTCACAAGCACATACTGTACATATTCTCTTGATTCATCTTATCTTTTTTCTGTCTCTTTCACACTGACCAATTTTGTCTCTGACAGTGCAATGTGTCACGTATTATACTGAGCAATGTGCTCCTTGACAATATAGCATTTAACCATCTATAATCTAATGAAAGTCTTTAACCACCTCAGCACTTTCTGCCCATTTCACACATTTCAATTTTATATGAACATATCATGCTCCCAGTGTCCTTTTCTGTACCTTTATCAATGTTAATGTTACAAATTATGGTTCGTATTAATAGCTGAGACCAAGCAGAAACTGCATCATTTTCTAACTGCTAACTTGGGATTTCCTGAGCCATTGTCATGTCACCTGAACCCAAACCAATTCCATTGTGATGATAATGGATTCAGTGTTGTTGCCTCAGAGGTCAGGGGGTCACAGTAAGCTCCTTAATGGACTGTGAAATAACTATAACTGCATTAACCTCCCAGAATCACATGGGCGGTAAACTTGTGCCCAAGCATTTTCACTCTCAAAAAACTCTCCATTCATTTCAGCGGGGAATACAATTAGCTTAAAATATTTTTCTGAATGAAATTTAATAACAAATATGCCCCTGTTGACACAGCTTTATTTGATATAGTAATATTGAAATTTAACTTATGCTGTAAAAATGTACAAATTAATGCAAAACATTATGAAATATTGAAGAAAATAAAATGAAGCTAATGGCTTAATTTTAAAACCTGTGTTTTTTTAGTATAGTGTAAACACTCTGAGGCAAATATCGATGTCTTACTTTTAAATTGAATTTAATTTCTTGCTTTTATTTGAGAGGGGCTGTGTTATGTGCACCCCAAAATGTGTGTGGTGATTATACTGTGTGATTTACTCATGATTTGCAAACTTACTACAGGCATGTACCAAGTTTATGCCTGTTTGTTGCCATGGTTTCAGCATGCAGTCAGCCATAATTGTGTTGCTGGTGGCTTTATGACTTTGTTGGGGCCCAATTTGGTGAGCAATCGGTACCAGTTCAAGGTAGCATGTGCTACTTATAGCTGGCTTTTGCATTTGTTGAAGAGAATGGTATTAGGAAGTTAATAGGTGGTGGAGGTCATTGTGACTATGATTATCACTGTCAAAAACTCATAGTATTGCATGGAAGTTATGTGCTACACATTACTAAATTTGCATTGCACATGATATTGAAGAGGTGTGCTGTTACTGCAAGAGCATGGTCTAATGCGCTTGATGCATCACCTATAGAAAGTCATTGACCTCACATGAATAGTCAAGGTCAATGAATGCATCTTCAAATGCCATTTCCCACCAGCTCCGCCATTCACCTTAGACTTAGCTCAACGCATCATCGTCCCTTCATTTATCCGCTAACAATCTGAATCAATCCAGAATTGGATTTACCATTCATTTGTCCTTGCACACGCTGGCACTCTTAAAAATATTCACAGCCATATATCATAACATCCGCACACTGCCAACATGCAACCATGAAAGGTTCATCACCCACATTCTTTTACATAACACAGGGCTGCCAACTTTCATGCGTTGAGTGTGAGAATCACGCATTTCGCCAAATTCTCACGCTCATCACAAATTTCTCATGCTCTGTCGTGAGAAATTCTGTGATCAACGAAAATTTCAAAACTCATATCAACTACATGGGCAGCGGGTGTTGGATAGCCGGGGCTGAGGGAGGGATGGAAGCAGAAGCAGCGGCGGGGACAGATGCGGATGGGGAGCCGGGGCTGGCGAGTGTTTGCCGGGCTGGTGAGTCGCTCGCTGCAGCTCCGGCCATGGAGCAGCCTCAGTGCAAGAGCCCTGGGCTGTCGGAGGCGTTGGAAGCGTTGCGCCGCTGCCGTGAGAGTCTCTGTGCCGAATTAGCCCAGGTGACCGCATGGATCAAGCTGCGGCTCGGTGCATCCTGGAGGACAACCAGTGGCTGCTGGAACTAAGAATCAAGCACTGGGTAGAAATGGTGGAAGATAGTGGCCTTCAATTGGGGGTGGTTGGAGAAAGCATCCTGCTTGCCTGCTAGATTTTCACTTACTGTAACTGCAGGAAAAATGTTCCCGATGTTGGGGGAGTTCAGAACCAGGGGTCACAGTTTAAGAATAAAGGGTAGGCTAGTTAGGGCTGAGATGATGACAAACTTTCTTCATGCAGAGAGTTGTGAATCTATGGAATTCTCTGCCACAGAAGGCAGTGGAGGACAATTCACTGGATGTTTTCAAGACAGAGTTACATTTAGCTCTTGGGGCGTGAAATCAAGGGATATGGGGAAAAAACAGGAAAGAGGTACTGATTTTAGATGAACAGCCATGATCATATTGAATGGCTGTGCTGGCTCGGGGCCGAATGGCCTATTCTCACACCTATTTTCTATGTTTCTATGCTTGAGTATATGGCAATAAAACTCGACCACTTGATTTTGAAGCATTCATGCATGGTGGAGGTATAATCTAGTCATAGAGTGATACAGTGTGAAAACAGGCCCTTCAGTGCCACTTGCCCTCACCCACCAACATGTCCCAGCTACACTACCTGCATGGTCCATATTCCTCCAAACCTGTTCTATCCATGTATCAGTCTAACTGTTTCTTAAATGTTAGGATAGTCCCTGCCTCAACTATCTCCTCTGGCAGCTTGTTCCATACACCCATTTGGAATATTTTGGAGGACCAAGAAACCAAGAACCAAGAACCCACCACCCTTTGTGCGAAAAAAGTTACCCCTTAAAATGTTACCACTTAAAAATACTTCAAACAAAAAACATTATAATCATACCTCTACAATGCACTAAAACATGATTTTAGTACGTCGAATTTCAAAAAGTCCCTACCGTGGGAGGAGGGACACCCCCCTTATAGCGGCAGATTTTTATATCGTTCAAGAGATTACTCCCTCTTGACCTTTAATTTATCAGCCTTTAATCCATTCAATTTACCTAACACCACTTACCGGCTAACCTGGATTTCACTCAGTTCCTCCATCTCATTTAACCCCCGGTCCCTTGCTATTTCCGGCAGATTTATTATGTCTTCCTTAGTGAAGACAGAACCAAAGTAGTTATTCAATTGGTCTGCCATGTCCTTGTTCCCCACTTCATGTGCTGCACCTGTTGATCAGAGCCCGGCTCTACTGTGAAATGTAATTAGGAATGTAATTTAGCCTAACCTTATTCATAGCTAATCCAATTTAAAGCATAAATATTGCATTCAAGTGTAAGTTAAAAGACTCACTACAGTATGCACCAGATTGCACAATTTCAAGCTGAAAAATGCAAAAGCTCTGTTCCAATGGGAGGGGGGACACCCCACTCCCACACACCCCCCTCACAATGTCTTACTCCCAACTCTCACCCAATGTTGGCAGCCCTGCATAACATGACCCCCCCTTCTCTGCCTACAAGGGGTGGATAAGCAGCTAACTGTCAGGCATCAGTCGCACAAGCTCATGAAGAAGGGAGCATCCACCAAAATTAAACCGACAAATGACAACCATACATTGTTTATAATATAATCATACAAAATTCAACCTCCCATTAACCCCATTCCTTTCAGACCCTTCCCTTATGATGAATGATTTTGGATGATGTAACCATGCACCTCACTTACCCACTCCTACCTTTAGCTCTTTGGAGACACAACCTTGCAATGTATTTATTCAGCTTACAATTTTAACATGTTGATGAAGCTATCATATTGATGTGAACCTTCTGATTACTGCGAGAAAAAACATCTAGGATTGCTCCTTCTAAGAACTTCAAAGTTGTTTTAGTGTCTAGCATAGGCAGTGAATGAAAGGAAGGCCAAAATGGAGTAGCCATCTTGGGGCGGCCATTTTGAGAAGAGCTTGAGTTGGTGAGCAGGGTGAGGCCAAGGTAGGTCTATTCCTTTCTTCTCCGTCATTTTTTTTATGATGACGTCCAGTGCAGTGGTATGTACCTCCTGTCTAGTTTAGTTTAGTTTAAAGATACAGCACCGAAATAGGCCATTCGGCCCACTGTATCCACACCTACTGGCAATCCCCACACATTAGTGCTGTCCTACACACACTAGGGACATTTTACAATTATACCAAGCCAATTAACCTACAAACCTGTACGTCCTTGTAGTGTGGGTGGAAACCAGAGCTCCCGGAGAAAACCCACGCAGGTCATGGGGAGAACATACAAACTCCATACAAACAGCACCCATAGTCAGGAAACATGGCAGGGAGAAGGGCAGGACTGGCAGCTCAATGTTCCCAAGTACAAATGCTACTGGAGTGTTAGAGTTGTAGCTAAGAGAGAAGGGGGAGTTGTATTTTGATTGGGCAGGACATCATGGCAGTACTGAGAGAGGATATTCCTGAGGGATCGTGGATGTAATTTAGAAAGAAAAGGTGGATGGTCACTTTGTATAGGAAGGAACTACAGATGCTGGTTTAAACCAAAGATAGACACAAAATGCTGAGTAACTCAGTGAGATGAGCAGCATCTCTGGAGAGAAGGAATGGGTGACGTTTTGGGTCAAGACCCTTCTGTAAAGACCCTTCTGTGGAGATGGGTCTCGACCAGAACTGTCACCCATTATTTTGCTCCAGAGATACTGCCTGTCTCGTTGAGTTACTCCAGCATTTTGTGTCTATGGATGATCACTTTGATGGGCTCCTGAATAGTCAACGGGAATTAGAAGAGCAAATATCTAGGAAGATGGCAGATGCAAGAATAATAGGGTTCGAACAGTGTGAATTTTAATACCCCATATTGACTGGGTCCACAAGCTAAAGTCCTAAATTGAGGCAAGGCCAATTTTGAAGGTATTATACAGAAACTTGCAAAGGTTGATTTACAGGTAAAGGAATGTCTGGCTTTAAGGTACAGATGCAGATTAGTTTATTGTTATAAACGATTATACCAGGTTGCAATTCAATTCCTGTTTTGCATAAAGCTTGTGGAGTAGACAGTATAGTTATTATCGATACATCAACGAATGCAAAACAGCAGTATGTTGCAGCAGATTGTAGTGCAATCTGAAGTAGTGTGAACAATTTTACTACAGTCTTCTTCTTGTGTATGGCGTGCGCAGCCTAAAGTTGTAGGACAACTTGTTCTATTTGATCTTATTTGATTGTGCACGCTCCCTTCTCTCCTTCCCTCCCTCCTTCCTCTCTCTCTTTTCCCTTCTCTCCTTCCCTCCCTCCCTTCTTTCTCTCCTTCCCTCCCTCCCATCTTTCACACACACACACACACACACACACACACACACACACACACACACACACACACACACACACACACACACACACACACACACACACACACACACACAGTCAGGATCTAGTTAATTAATTTACTTTTTTTTCATTTCACAGTCACTAAAATAAGTGGCATTGTGACTATGTACTTTTCAGAGGTGATCTACACATTTTGTTTGTTACTTGTAGGCTTACACGTATGCAATTTTATACTAAAATGTAGCTTAGATCTGTTTGGTCCATTAACTCACAGGCACTTTTTAAGCGCACATTTTGATGACTTTCTGTTCTACCATAGAGATATAAATAGACTTTATAATAGACTTTATTTGTATTTCTATGATTCTACAGACCTTGGCTGGAAACCTGCGGCTCACCAAAATTGTTCCCAATTGGGCCCCGCACCTCCTAAGGTCGGCCGTGTCTTCAACATTGTGGGAAGCTAGGGAAGAAATTTCTCAAGCCTTGCCAGAGATATTTGAATCATCTTTGTGCCGTGGGGAAAATACCATGGACTGGAAGGTTGCTAATGTACCTTTATTTTAGAAGTGCTGCAAGGACAAACCGGGAAACTATAGGCCAGTGAGCTTGACGTCAGTGGTGGATAAGTTACTAAAGGGGATCCTGAGCAACAGGGTCTACCAGCATTTAGATAGGTAAGGACTGATGATGGATAGTTAGCATGGCTTTGTATATGGGAAATAATGTCCCATCCAGTTGAAAGAGTATTTCGAAGAGGTTGCCAACAAGATTGACAAGGGCAGTGTGGAGCACGTTATCTATATGGACTTGGCAAGACCGTTGGCAAGGCCTGCCAGGCCGATCCAAAAGGCTAGATTACATCGGATCTAGGAGGAGCTAACCAAATGGCTTAAAAATTATGTTGGTGAAAGGAGTCAGAGGGTGGTAATGGAATTTATTTTTCTGTTAAGTGTTGTCATCTATATTAAAGATATGGATAACAATGCAATTACCGCGGTTCCCAAATTTGTGGATTACATCAATATTGATGTATAGTGAACAGTGAGGAAAGTGATCTATGTTAATAAAAGGATCTGGATCAACTAGGGAAGTGAGTCTAGGAATGGCAAATGGAATTTAACTGACTAGTGTGAGGTAATGCAATTTGGCAAGTCAAACTAGGGCAGGACTTACACAGTAAATGGTGGAGAGGGTTGTGGAGCAGAGACTTTGTTGTACAGGTACATAGTTCACTGAAAATGGTGACACTTGTAGATAGGCTGATGAAAAAGATGTTTGGGCGATGTCCCTCATCGGTAAGGGTATTGAGTGCAGGAGTTGAAATGCCATGCTACAGCTGTATAAGACGTTGGTGAGACCACATTTGGAATATTGTGTGCAGTTATTAGCGCTATAGGAAAGATGCTATTAAGCTGGAAAGGATGCGATAAAGCTTTACCAGCATGTTACAAGGATTGCAGGATTGAGTTATAAACAGAGACTGGATCGGCTGGGAGTTTATTCCCTGGAGCGTAGGAAGCTGAGGGTAACTTTCTTCAGCCGCGTTTGTACTTGAATGTTCATGTCACTGAACCAGGTTGAGAATCAAGCAGACAGTATGCTCTCTACCATAGAGCTGCAAATGTTGGATAAAATAGTTGGCGACAAATTGAATCTCCTCAAACTTCTGATGAAGTAGAGGAATTGATGAGCTTTCTTTGTGATTGCATCAAGATGCTTGGTTCAGGACAGGTCTTCAGAGTTAAGCATGGCCAGGAACTTGAAGCTGTCAACTCTCTCTTCCACCACCCTGTTGAGGAAGACAGGTTTGTGGATCATCAGCTTTCCATTCCTGTAGTCAACGATCAGCTCCTTAGCCTTGTTAACATTGAGCACAGATTGTGCAGGAAGGAACTGCAGATGCTAGTTTACACTGAAGATTGACACAGAATGCTGGAGTAACTCAGCGGGTCAGGCAGCATCTCTGGAGAAAAGGAATAGGTGATGTTTCGGGACGAGATCCTTCTTCAGAATGAGAGTCAGGGGAGAGGGAAACTAGAGGTAAGAAAAGGAACAAAAAACAGATGAATGAAATGTATGCAAAAGGACAAATCAAAGCTAGCATCGCTGATTAGCAATGATTGATTGTTGTTCTGGCAGCATTCAATCAATTTATTAATCTACCTCTGATTCATTGGTACCCATTATTCGTCCAACACTGGTGATATTAACGGCAAATTTAAAGATGGCGTTGGGGTTGTGTCTGGCTACATATCCTGAGAATGACTTGTCAACATAAAGTACTACTATGTATGTTTTCACAATGAGGCAAAACTTCCATTGTGGTTGAGAGTTTCTGCATGTGAATGATCGGGTAGAATGGAGATACTCCTTGACTTCTATTTCCTGCTGAATTGTATATATCCAAGCAAGGGATGTTAATAATTGGAAAATGATCCCAACATTTTTTAGCCAAATAGTAGTATTATGTTGCTCTGTTGCAGTCCAACATTTGCTGCTCACCAATGATTGATTAGTGTTCTGGCAGCATTCAATCAGATTATCAATCTCGCTCCTGTACACTGATTCATCGTTACCCATTATTCGTCCAACACCGGTGATATCGTCTGCAAATTTAAAGTCCAAAGCAGCTAATTCCAACCTCGGAAAAGTATCTCCAGCGTAACAGTGAATTTTTCAATTTCCCACATTAACCATCCATACGACCTTTCAGATTCAGATTGATGGCTTTGTGCCAATTTGCTAATGGCTGAGCAATTTCATACTGATCATTCCCAATAGGAATCAGCTGGAAAGCATAAACATGATTGGTAGAAGACAGAGGGGCTGTGTTTTAATATACTGACCTGTCAGAGGAGTAGCAAGTGGTGGGAGGTGGAGTTGAAAGAGAGCCCCGAAACTCTCCATGTTGTTATTAACTGGTGGCATAATGGTAGTGTTGTTGCCTTACTGCACCAGAGACCCAGATTTGATCCTGATTACAGGCGCTATTTGTACAACCTTTGTATGTTCTCCCGTGACCTGTGTGGGTTTTCTCCAAGTGCTCCGGTTTCCTCCCACAAGTTGTACAGATTTGTAGGTTAATCGGCTTTGTAAAATTTTAAATTGTCCCTAGTGTGTGTAGGATAGTGTTGGTATGCGGGGATCGCTGGTTGGTATGGACTCAGTGGAACGAAGGGCCTGTTTCCACGCTGTATCTATAAACTAAACAATATGAACACAGGAGTCCACGTAATTCTGCAAAGACCGACAATTCCAAACAGAGACTCCTCCAGGCACCCAAACTAATGCAAATCCCAGACCTCCACACACACCATGAGACATGGAGAAAATGATTCACTGATCGATTTGAAGTTTGAGTCCTCAACTTGTTCAAACTCACCACAGACTGGAAAGGAACTGCAGCTGTGGGAGTAACACAAGCACTGAGGCAGTAGGTTGGAGTAAGCACGATCTGACCTGTTGGATCATCCATGCATTCAATTTTACCAAAGCAGATACAGCAGGGACTGATTGATCAATTCGTAATCCACATTCCATGTGCAGAAATCAAGAACATGTGTTGATAAATTTAAAGACATCGCCTACAAGACTTGAAAAACTTTAGGTTACAACGGCAGGAAATGATGGAAAGGAGAGAAGCCAGACAAGAGATCAAACCCATTCTTTCAACCGAATAGTTACACCCAGCCCTCTTGTGCACAGATCCCCCACCCTCTTTAATCTCTTGAAAATCTGTTAACACTACTTCCATTGATAATAGGAATTGTAACAAGTTGAACTATTCCTGCACTCCATTGTTTAGTCCTGGTTTGTTACCTATGTCTCCATTTTAAGTTTACCTTTACTCCCAAAACCTGTTGCTCCACACTGAACAGTTCCACAGTTGTGTAAGGAATGCTACAGAAGAATGGTGTCGATGCTACAGAAGCATCCCACACAATGCTTTGTTCCCTTTTACGGGTGAACAAGGCACTGAATGATGATCATAACTTTAATCACCATTTCAGACACCACGCTACAGGGGCTGGTTTGACAAACATACCTGCCCGAGTGTAGGACAATCAATGAACTGTTTCGAGGTCAAAGTTAGCTGGTCGGAGCCAGTATGGCTTAAAGAAATGAAAGAGTCAACACAATCAGAGTAAAAGGGTTAACTCAGCAAGGAGAGTGATACATCTGTCACTTTTACCCAGTCTGGGTTATATTGTTCACTATTGACAGTGACAGTGGAACACCAGTAAAGTGCAGGTCCTTAATGGCCATTACTCCTGATGAATTATACATAAGACACAGACTAACAATAATCAGTAGACCGCTCCATTGGCTAATAAGTAAATTAACCTGCTAGTTACACTGTATTTGTGCAATGTGAAACCTTGTCCTAATCACCCACAAAACTGTGGCATAATTTAGCTATAAGATGGCCAATATAAAACAGCAGGCAGGACAACTGACTCTTGTTAAAAATGAGTTGTAATGATCTTTGTCTGCAATCATTTTCCAGCTAAATTATCCTGCTAAAGGGGTATAGTGATCTTGTATGACAAGAGGCTTGTAATTCGAGGAGTGTGCATTGATGTGATCAATGACATGTTGATGTCATCGCCTCACCAACCTCATCTGCTGCCACCGCTTACAAAAAATAAAGATTATTGCAAATTAATAGCAACATTCTAAAGAATGGAAAATGGGGCATTTGTGGCAGTGTGATGTTATAAAAGGAACCAATGTAATATATGTTAGATGGAAATTAATAAGCCTGAGAAACTTTCTGGCATGCTGATACCACTTATTTTACCGAGTTTGGAGAATTGAACTGAGTAGTGGTTGGTTTTGGAAATGCTGCCTGTGGCTTATCAAATATATGTAAGATTAATTTTGTACTGTCACTGAGTCATGAAGCATTGAAATAGTTGCTCCTTTGCTGGGCTTGAAACGGAGTGAATTAGCTCTGAGGACGCTTTGTCTAATTTGCCTGAACATTAATTTTGCAATATGCCATCAGTCATACAGAAAGGATTCTCTTTTACACTTCCAATGTTTCAAGTGTTCAGTTAAAGGAATTTGGACAGGCCAGTGGGGTGAAATGTTAACCTCAAGAAATCACTTGAATCCTTAGGGAAAGGGTGGATCTAAAGCACATGGAGTGAAGGTGAAGGACTCAAGGCACTTCATTGTATTAAAGATAATTGGGCAGATTCATAAAAGTGCAAATTATTCCTAAATCCTGCACCTCTCTGATCAGTCATTTGAGATTCAAAGCTGCTGTGAATTGATGGCCCATGTTTATACATTTAGCAGGGTTACAGGCTGCTTCAATACCTGGCATTTATTTATTTTTTGGAATAAAAATCAACATTGCAGCAACATCAATACAAACACAATATGTCATGAGTAGAGCCAGGATTTTGCCATAAATGGCACGTGCCTTTTCATGCCTTTTTTTTGATGATTTCACCAGGATAATGTCTTTTTTACGATTGAGTGCCTTTTTTTGCCTTTTGCTAAAGGGTCGTGTTATTTTCTCTAGTTGTACTGTGATTATAATGACGTTTTCTATGTTAACATGTTAATATTAATGTTATTATTAACGTGTTAACATAGTATAACTTACAAGAAAACTTCGACCCCGGAAAAATTATGTTGACAGCAACTTCAACATTGTTGTGCAGAAAATTAGAGATGAAGTTGCACGCAACAAAATATGGATCTCAATAGACGAGACAACCGATGCTGTGGGGAGATATGTTGCCAATGTGGTCATCGTTACACTGGACGCAGATTAACCATCAAAGGAGTATGTGTTGACATCGGAAGTATTGGAGAAGTCAAACGGCTCAACTATTGCTCAGTTGTTTACATCTTCACTTGTTGTACTTTGGTCAGAAGGTATAAAACACGAGAATGTTCTTCTGTTTGTAACTTAAAGTTTTATTCCCCAAAATGTTGCATTTAACATGCTTAGCTCAAGGACTTCATAGAATTGTCAAGCACATATGTAGCTCGTTTCCAAATGCCGATCGCCTAGTTTCCAATGTCAAGATAATCTTCCTCAAAGCACCATCACGTGTGCAGTTGTTCAAGTAAATGGCACCCGAGATTCCGCTACCTCCTCAGCCCATTTTGACGGTGGGGTACATGGCTCTCTGCTGTACTCTACAATGCTACAAATTTTGAAAAGATAAAATAAATCGTCAACTGTTTTGTAGAAGAAGAATCTGCTGCAGTCATGATTGTCAGTGAAATCATGCAGAGAAAGTCCCTCCACAGCGATCTTGTGTTTTCTTGTGTTTATTGCTTCCAATTTTGCAAACTTCCCACAAGCTATCACTTCCCTTGAGAAATGTGGCAAAACATTAGTGAATAACTTGCAGGTTTTCAACAAAGCAACTGACGATATTCGTAAAGTTCCTGGCGATGTCGGTAAATAAATGCATGAAAAATGTGAGAGAGTGATTTTAGCTAACAAACATCTTTAAGAAATACAAAACATAGCTAAAGTTCTCAAAGGTAGTTATAATACAGAAGATAACAACATGAATATAGAGTCTGTAGCTTGTTTTGGGTATGCACCAGTGACCTCAGCTGAGGTAGAAAGAGGATTTTCGCAACTGAAGCATATTCTGTCTGACAGACGGCATAGTTTAACACTAGATAATTTGAAAAGAATGCTAGTAATTATGTGCAACCAGGCAACTTTGGTCATTTAATGTTGTATACTTTTATATTATCATTTAAAACCATGTTTTGGTGGTGGAAATAAATGCTTTTATTATACTTTTTTTTCCTTTCAAATAAATGCCTTTAAGCGGCCTTTTCACGGGGCGAGTTGACGCAAGATGTCACCAGAGTGAAGAGGTCGTGGTCCAGCACGAGTCTCGCACGATATAACGGGGGTAGATAAAGAGTTCCCACGGTACTCGGCATTTCTGCTATTTGTGCGAGTGACTTGTCCGTTTCCCGAGCATTCCCGTTAAATCTTGAATGAACATCGTGAACTACACGTGACACAAATTATGTAACTTTTTTTTTCACACACTATATATATCCTCCCTTGGTTGAATTGGCTCATTTGGAGACATATTTTACTGTGTATGTGGGAGACACAGATGGACTGAGCACAGTACCTCGGTCTTACTGTGTGTGGGAGAGGGGGAGAAAGAGACGTACTCTCACAGAGGCAGAGTCTCTCAGCCTGTGTAAGAGGGAGGGAGAGAGAGAGAGAGGCACACACAAGGTGGATGTGAAATCTCACCTGCCTGTTTCAGTGACAGACACCCGCCGTCAGTAAATGAAGACACCCCCATCTGTCTCCCCCTCCTCTCCCTCGACTCCCCCACCTTTCTCTCCCAACTCCAGTCCCGTCCCGACCCCCTGGGAAACTGAATAGAGCAACAGTCAACTGCTGCCTGTGCGCTGATATGACAATAAAGGCTACTTTACTTTACTGAGTTAAAGAGTTCCCACGGTAGACTGTAAAACTGGGACCCTGGTTCTGGACTCCCCCAACACCAGAACCCTTCTTCAGACAGCCTAATCGGAATTGAGTCTGAAGATGTGTCTCGTCCCGAAACATCAGCTTTTTTTCTCCAGAGATGCTGCTTGACTCGCTGAGTTACTCCAGCTTTTTGTGTCTGTCTTCGGTTTAAACCAGCATGTACAGTTCACTCCTTACACGGGTCTCTGTACAACATTGATTGGTCGCGTTCCGGACCCCTGGACCCGAGGACTCCGACCTGTATCTCTCAAAGAAGTACATGTGAAAAATTTCTCACGGACCATAAAAATGCGTAACCTTTCAGTAAAGTCCCTTTTAAAGTCCCTTTTAAAGATTATAGTTATTTTCTTGAATCTCATTAACATAACTCATGAATAAGTTGATGTCCATATGCAGATGCAAATCTTTATTTTTATTTATTTTTTAAATTCAATCCCACATAAGATAATTTTTACTCACCTTCTGTTCCCTCTGTCCAGCTTCCGGGTTCACCGTTCGCAGGAGTTCCCACGGTACCCGCAAGAGTTATTACGGATATCGCACTGGCCACTACGTTCATATAATGTTGCAATACTCAACCACAAGTGTACAAGTCAATCTTGGAGAAATTCAAACTTTCTTGAATTTTCTCCCGAGTGACCAAGTTACACGATGACCTGCCGTTAGCGCTACGGTGGTCCACGAATGCCGCACTGTTATCGCACGAGGTTCCCACGATGTTAAACTCCGGTTAACTCTTGCGTCAAGTCGCCCCGTGAAAAGGCCGCTTTATTGTGCCTTTTTTGTAATTTTATTATGCCTTTTTGCCTGCCTATTTCAGTGTTTTTTTAGTGCCTAAACATCCTGGCTCAAGTCATGAGATTTCTGTCCCTGTTTCACACCCTCCAAACAGGACGTAGAACTGAAGGCCTTGCTGCTGCAGTGCCTAATTTGGAGCTGATATCATTCTGATGTTGAAAGCCGAGTTGAAGTCTGACGTTAAGGTCAGACTCATCAACTCATCAATAGCATAAATGAGATATTAGACTGATTGCTGACATGAGTCAAGTGTGAAATGTGTCCTAGTTGTGCCTCGTCTGACAGTGTAAGACAAATCAGATTGTCACACCAAAATCAGCACTTTTAGCTCTGTGATGCCAAACAATACAGCCCTTGAATACATCTATTATCAATTTTGCATCACCCATGATCATCGGGTAATTAATGCTGTTACAACGGGTTTATAACGTCATATAATATCAGAAGAATGGTTTTAGTGCTCTATTGAGGTTGCAAAATGATTTTTGTCCTAATGTACAGGCATGGCAAGAAACAGCTTCCATCAGTCCATTTCAATGATGTTCCAATTGTCATGGCAACATTCAGCAAAGTAGCATGAATGTAACGCCACATACCAGTGGCACTTCCATGAAAGTTATAGGTTTACTTCTCCAATGCTATCGTCTATACATCTCTCTTTGTGTTTGCCAGCAGGTACACACTCTATTGGTTGCATTATTCTGGCTCCAATTTCCTGAGCGATTAGTGCCAATTGAACCAAGCTGATGCTGACTGAAGCCATGTCCACAATTCTGCTAGCAGAAGATAGACACAAAATGCTGGAGTATCTCAGGAGGTCAGTTAGCATCTTTGGTGAAAAAGAATAGGTGACTTTTCGGGTCAGAACCTTTCTTCAGAATTCGGTTCCTTGAGTTTCCTCCCACGCTCCAAAGACGTACAGGTTTGTGGGTTAATTGTCTTTGGTAAAGATTGTAAATTGGACCTCATGTGTATGATAGTCCCAGTGTATGGGGATCGCTGGTTGGCGCGGACTTGGTGAGCCAGAGTGCCAATTTCTGCGCTGTATCTCTAAACTAAACTAAACTCATTATTTAGCAGAAGTTGCAGGAATGTACACCACACCAATCTGTGGCCTCAATGCCTGGCAGGTGCTTCACTCCACCATTACCACCATTACCATCATGTATAAATGGGAAATATGTATCCACTATCAGAAGAGGTGCAAACTGAGAATACCTTAAGGGGAGAGAGGGCAATAAAAGTGGAAAATGCAGAAAAGGAGCAGACACATTACAACATAGAAGACAGAAAAGCACAGCACAGGAGTAGGCCCTTCAGCCGATAACATCTGTGCTGTATATGATCCCAAGCTAAACTAATCAATGCATTCCAGGTGTTCAAGTTGTATTAAAACGAAGTCAGTCAACTTGAAATACATGTTCTTTATTAAGTATATGCACAGAGGGAACACATTACGGTGCTATCATCTCTGTACTCCAGGACTAACTAACAGGCTGATGGCTAAGGTGTCATTATATGCCAGCCACTATGCCCTCTAGTCTTTGATATTCCCCCCTTATCCTCTGATGCTGCAGAGAAAACAATCCAAGTTTGTAATCTCCTGCAAAACCTCCTACAAATGGACAATGTATATGATAAAACGATAATATTTCTACTTTCGTACCTAAAATATTTTTAACGGATAAAGCAATTATGGGTGGCGCAGTGGCAAAGCGATAGAGTTGGTGCCTTACAGCGCCAGAGATCCTGGTTCGATCCTGACTACGGGCGCTGTCTGTACGGATATGGTACGTTCTCCCCGTGATCATGTGGGTTTTCCCGGGTGCTTCGGTTTGCTCCCACAGTTGCACAAGGGTAGCACAATGGTGCAGCAGTAGAGTTGTTGCCTTACAGTGTCAGAGTCCCGGGTTCGATCCTGACTACGGGTGTTGTTTGTGATGCCGTGGGTTTTCTCCGGGTGCTCTGATTTCTTTCCACAATCCAAAGACATACAAGTTTGTAGGTTAATTGGCTTCGGTAAAGATTGTAAATTGTCCCTCATGTGTAGGATGCTGCTAGTGTATGGTGATCGCTGGTTGTTGTGGACTCGATGGGTCAAAGGGCCTGTTTCTGCGTTGTATCTCAAAACTAAATTAAATGAAAGTAATTGTTTGCATACTAAAAATGAATTTGAATCATTCAACTTTAAAAATAACATAACAGCAATGTTAAAACTATTTAGACTAGAATATTTTGTTGGATGGACCAGTAAAAATATTGCCTATGCTGCAGGGATCAATGCAGCACTGAACTATCCCACACTGACAGAGACCTGATAACTCAAACTGACAGGCTCACAAGTGAGTTATTAAGGATTTTATCTAACAAATGCAACACTCGAATCTCCCCATTGAGTACACTGTTTATACACAGCAAGTTTTCTGCAATAAAACATTACAAATGAATTTGAATTAATTATGTAAATATGGAGTCTGTGTTCAGTATTTTTTCTGTGACATATGTGAAAAAAACAACAATTTATCAGGAAGCCAGTACACCAGTGTGTTGTATAATTGTTGTTAATGAGTAAATGAGCAATTATAAGTTAAAAAATGATTGCAGATGCTTTTCAGAGCATAATCCCAAAACTGGGTGACATATGAGAGGTTTTCTAACGCAGTCTATTCAGGAGCATCTGGTTCAGTGGAATCGTAGCTTTGTGCTGGCAAATTAGTTAAGCAGAAATGTCAAATAACACATCATTTATGAATTTGAACTTTATTTGCATGAAAAATGCATCAGTATCTGATGCAATTTTATATGAATCTCTTTATTTTTTCTCCTTTGTGGTTTCTCTGATTGTTGTTGGAAGTTTATAAGAATGCAATCATAGTCCATGCTCTCCATCATTGGCAGTGCACAGCTAGTGAATAGCAGCTGTTAAAATAACTTAAGGTGAAACTAAGTGTTTGTTTTATTCATTAACTGCATCTGGAAATAAGGAAAATTAGATAGTGCATACTTTTGGCTTTGAAAAAACCATAACAAGAGTTGGAGAAATAGGAGTAATGCTTGAGTATTTTAATAGCTTAACCATAATTGGCTGTGGATTCAAACTTTTATATAGCAAATATAAATTTACCTTCTTAACAAACAAGTATATCTTTACAAAGATGCCTTGAAAATAGTCAAACAGAAGCTGAGGAAAAAATGTTATTAAAGATTTGCACAAATCCAAATGTATTTGATCGGTATCTCTCATATTTCCAATTATTTTTCAATTCTCTTAAACCAGTATTTCTTTGCCTCACTTTATTTTTCTTTATTTTCTGATTTTACTTTTAAATCTCTTCCCTGTACGGGGACCCGACCTTTTCCCTGTCGGGTCTCCGTTTTTGTTGGAGCCTAGCACCGTGGAGCGGCCTCCAACCGGAATGACCTGGGGGGCTCCAGTCGCGGAGCCGGCGGAGCTGCGGACTCACCATTGTGGAGCTGGCCAGCTTTGGAGCGTGGAGAGCTGTGGTGGCATGCAGCTGTGGCCCGACTCCGGAGCTTCGGAGGCTCCAGCCGCAGGTCCGGTGGATGGTGACACCGGGAGCTCGCGGGTCCCTGGTGGGAGACCGCTTTTCGGAGCTCCCGCAACGGCAACTTCTCCCGCCCGAATTGCGGGGTTGAAAGTGACCTGGAGCGGGGCCTTACATCGCCCGGCGCAGCTTTAACGGCCGCGGGACTTACTAGCGCCCGCCGGGGGCTCCAACATCAAGACCCGGAGCGCGGCCTTGCATCACCCGGCGCGGTTTTAATGGCCGCGGGATTTGCCATCGCCCGCCGGGGGCTTTGACTTTGACTTTGACATCGGGAGAAGAATGGAGAGCAGGGGAGAGACAAGACTTTGCCTTCCATCACAGTGAGGAGGAGATTCACTGTGATGGATGTTTGTGTAAATTGTGTGGGTGTGTGTCTTGGTTCTTTTCTTGTTGTTTGACTGCAGAAACCAAATTTCGTTTGAACTTAATTTGAGGTTCAAATGACAAATATAAGGTATTGTATTGTATTCTTCAGAACCTTCTTGACTAATGATTTGGTCTCGCTCCAGTGAGAACAAGCCCAATAAACATTCAAATAAATTACATGCAGAGGTTCCATCGAAGCAATTCACATTAGCAGGTGTGATTTTGAAGGAGCTACTCCGATGGGATCATTGATGAAAAGATGGTCCAATATTTCAAATGTTTACCTGATACATTATTCAAAATACTTTACCTAAAGTATCTTATGGTGATGTATATCACTGGGCCTGCATGCCTTGATATCCATCCCAAGGGCTTCCCTGCCTCCTGCACATATTGGGTCTATGATCTTACTGAGTCACTTGAGAAGCAGTGGTAAACGTTGCAGTGTCAACTGTAGATATTGATGCATTCCTTGCAACTATCTTTCTAAAGTAAAGGTGTGTGACCAGACTAAATGATAGGACGACGTGAGTGGGGAAACATCTGATCTCCAAAACCCGAGGCCCAAGAGATTTTACCTTTCATGTCAGAACAGGCAAGAATCGGTCGTGTAGCATAGATTTACACAGCATCGAAACAACCCTTTCGGTCCACGTCTATTCTAAGAATGACTTTGTCCCTGACAGGTAGGAGACTATACTTTGTGGTGGTGATTGGGAATATGGAGTTGATCATGTTCACCACTGGATACACATAGAATTCATAAACTGGGAAGATGGGTGATGTTGGGCAGGTTTGTAGGATAGATCGGGAAGCCCATATGCAACCTTGCCAATCCTACAACTCACCTACTGTTCAGACCATCGGCAATTTGCAGTGGTCAATTAACCTATCAACTTGACTATTTTTGGGATCTGTGAGGAAACCGGAGCACCCCAAGGATACAGGAAGGTGTGCTAACTCCACCAGACAACCGCGGAGGTCAGTCTTGAGCCAGGTTGGTGAAATTTGAGGCAGCAGCTCTACACTCTCTGTGCCATTGTGCTGCTCTAGTGTGGGCAGCACAACTAATGTTCCAAGCTTCTAATCTTAAGTAAAAAAATGAAGTGCAGGAGGAACTCAGCAGGTCAAGTAGCATCTGTGGAGGGATAAGTTACATATACATTTGGTAAGACATGGGTTGGCTGTGCATTGGAGGTCATGTCTCACAAATTCAATTATGTTTCTTGAAGAAATACCCCAAAAGGTCGATGCGGACAGTAGGCATAGCCTATACGAACTGCAGCAAAGCCTATGATAAGGTTCATGGTAGCCTGCCTTGGAAGATTAGATCACACGGGGTCCAGGGTGAGCTAGCTAATTGAATACATACGTATCTTTACGGTAGCAAGTAAAGGGTGATGTTACAATCTTGTTATGTGGTGTGCCTCAGGAGTCATTGGTTTAGTTTTGTTTGCGGCTATAGTATGGAAATAGGATTTTTGGCCTATTTGAATCTCTACTGCCCATCGATCACCCTTTCACACTAGTTATATGTTATCCCACTTTCTCATTAGGGTCAATTTTACGGAGGCCAATTAGCCTACAAACCCCCGCATCTTTAGGATGTGGGAGGAAGCTGGTGCACCTGAAGGAATCTCATACAGTCACACGAAGAAAGAGCAAACTCCACATAGACAGCACCTGAGATCAGGATTGAACCAGGTGTCTGGCGCTGTGAGGCAGCAGCTCTACCAGCTGCAACACTGTACTGTTATGTCCAATGTTATTCATCATTTCTCTTAACATCTATTTGGATGGGGAATAAACAAGGCATGGTCAGTAAGTTTGCAGGTGACACTAAAATAGGTGGTATTGTAGACAGAGAAATGGTTATCAAGAATTAACACAGGAACTTGATCAATGGGTAAGTGGGCTGAGGAATGAGAGATGGAGTTTAATTTAATTAAGCAAGGAGTTGCATTTTGGGAAGTCAAAACCAGGGTAGGACTTTCACAGTGAACAGCTAGGACCTGGGGAGTGGTGCAGAACAGGACAGAGGAGTGGAAGAAGTACATCGTTCCTTAAGTGGTGTCACAGGTAGAAAGCATGGTGAGGAAATTGTTTGGTAAGCTGGCTTTCATCGATAAGGACATTTATTATGGAATTTGGGATACTATGTTGCAGATGGAGAAGCCACACTTAACGGCCTGTCCCACTTTCCCGAGTCCTCTGCCGAGTTGAAAGGACCTTAAAAAAAATCAGGATTTTTGTGATCTACGAACTCCTCCTCCCGACTATCTTTTTACTCGTGGACTTTTTTGTCATGCTGGAAAAAACGGCCGATTTAGCTGATGCCCTGAGTACTTACGGCTGGCATAACGAGGCGCTACAATATATCTATGGACTCCTACGGACTCGCTACTAACTCCTACGGACTCGCTACGGATATTCTTCGAGTTTGAATCAAGGGGAAAACTCGGGAGAATTCGTGGGTAACTAGGGAAAGTGGGACAGGGCCTTTAGTACTTTGTTCAATTTGGTTCACTCTGATATAGGAAAGATGCTATTAATCTGGAAAGAATGCAGAAGCTTTTCACTGTGACAATAAACTAAACTGAAAATGGGATGTGGGCCAAACGAGAGTTAATGGGACTAGCTTAGATGGGCATCATGGTGAGCATGGACCAGTTGGGCCAAATGCCTGTTACGTTTCTTTATGTCTTTTGACTCTCTGGCAGACAAGAGATTTGTCCAGTTGTACATCTCTCTCCCTCTCTCTCACTCTCTCTCTCTCGTTATCTCTATTTCCATCTGGAAAGAACTAGAAAAAAAACCATGGAAACCAAGTCCAGAAACCCTTTGCACTTGTCAGAGACGTGGGTATCAGGTTAAAGGATCGGTAATGAGAAAAGGATCCAAAGGTTCTCTTTACTCTAACAGATGATTCCAAAGTAGTGGAGATTTTCTCAGAGAAGAACAAGGTCTGACAGCACCTAAAATGCACCAATGATGGTTATTGCAACATTTCTAATGCTTCAAACTCATTCAGAAAAAGGCCAGTCACACAATAACCAAATGATTATAGCGATTGTTTTCACACAACATCTCTGCCTGGCTTTCATAGCAGCCTCACTTCACAATAATAGCTTTGCTACAAATGATTAGTCCTGAAGTCTGTCTGAAATAGCTGCAAAAAAAACCAAACATTCTGGAATGAAATGCCGCTGACAAGTCTGATTTGTACATTAATAATTCAGATGGTTCTATTTTTACAATAGTGCCACTCTAATATTCATTGTATGGATTCTGTCTGGATTTTTTTTTTCAAAGGGTTACAATTTGCACGACTGTTTAATTTTTGCCATTATTTCTTTTTGTCATAGACTACAGTTTTTTTTCAGTTTAGTGCCATTTTCTGTAGCAATTTTTAACTCTGTTGAATATTGACAGGAGTTGTTTTCTGTAAAACAAGAGGGAAGGACAAGTTAGTTGAATTAAATAAAAGACTTTAATGCAAAATAAAAATCTAGAAAAGGCAGTCTGTCACCATCTTAAAAGGAAGGAGCATGTGGAAGCAATGTATAAAGTTGATTTGATTTAGTGCCCTAATAAGAGTAACTACATCCATACTATATTATGTACTATTAATATTAACAATAATTAGCAGGGAATCAATTAGTGAAGAAATTCTGACAGATGCAATGCACCAAATGGCCTAATTTGTTTGTTCTTATAGGAACACAAAGCTGTTTTGTTGTGTTTAGGAATTTTCATTAACTTTCATATCACAGAAATTGAAGGCTAGCCTCATCTGATTCTGTGCTACTTTTACTGAGTAGCATGTGACTTGCTGGAGGTGTTGCATTTCATAATGCTGATGGAGAGAGTTACACATGAATGAAGGATAAACAGCGATTAATTTCAGTCAATAAATAACGGTTTGCAGCCTCTCATCCAAGAGGAACAATCACTTTTCCATTTTTCCTGCCAAATGAGCTGATGAGGAAAACAGGGAGTTGACCACATAAATCAGTCTTAATTTCGCCTTCCCCATTAAAACCCAACCATTAAGACCATCCTCGGCTCATTTGAGCCTTTCCTGTTTCATACTTCCAATTTTTGCAAAAGTGGGGGGAGTTCACTCATCATAAAATTTCACTTTGGCTGGCTTACCATTTGCATCCGAGTCAATAAATTGCAATTAACATAAACAATTAAACTAGAGAGTGTGACGATTTCACTCCCTCAGAAGCACCATCAACCCCTGGCATAGCTGAAGCTGTACTTTATTGTGTATACACTACAATATGGAGATGATAATAAAGACTTTCATTAGACTTCTCTAAGAGAGGGCTCAGAGTTTCTGGAGAGCCCTGATATAAGCAACCCAAGATTAAGTTATAATGTACCATCTGGCAAACACCTCTCCTCGGCAAATTTTCATTTTGCTGAAACTTCACTGCAAATAACTGGGGCAAATTGAATAATATTGGTGTTCTTTGTGTGTGACCAAGCAGAAGTGGCAAATTAATTGTCATGATAATTGTATGCAAATAATACTACAGCACAGATTACAAACCACATGGTGCACTTCAGCTGAAAATGGCTACAGCATCTAAGGAGGGGAAGAAACAGCTGGTTAAACTGGGGCAAAATAAGTTGAATCTCCTCATCAATTAGATTCCAAACTATTGGAGTCAGCTTTCATATTATAGTCAGATTTATTGGACATCAGTGTCAAATCCAATATGATCTCCCAAGTGAAAAGCTCAGAATATGTGATGAAACATTTGGGATGTTATTAAGCACTGCACAACAATATGATGTTCAATATGAGTCGCGCTGACCTTTCATGATGTAAAAGCCAACTTCATTGAATATATCCATGTACCTCCAAGAATCTCTGTACTTCCATTGTTGGACTTCAGAGATTATTAATGTGCCTTATTAGGAAATTCTAAGTTATGTAAGGTTTAACTTTGCATTGTGATCATCAAGCAACAGCATTGTGAATCGTATGAGTCTTTCACTTAGATTGACCAAACCGTATTGTGAATCATAAGAGTCTTTCACTCAGATTTCAAAACTCAGAATTGAATTTTTATTCATAGCATCCAATAATTTCTGAAATTATATTGCTGAATCACTGAAAGTATTGCGTCTCTTCCATGATTGTCATCATGGTCGGCATGGACATAGCGGGCAGAAGGGCCTATTCCTGTGCTATCCCGTTCTATGCTCATGGAATCGATATTCATGGATGCATTCAAAAGAGAGTTAGATAGAGCTCTTAGGGCTAGCGGAATCAAGGGGTATGGGGAGAAGTCAGGAATGGGATACTGATTGTGGATGATCAGTCATGATCACATTGAATGGCGGTGCTGGCTCGAATGACCAAATGGTCCACTCCTGCACCTATTGTCTATGTATCTAATGTATCTATGTCTATGTATCTACGATATACTTGCGATAGGGGGAGTGTAATGAATGTTCACCAGTTTGATTCCTGGGTTGCGTGGAAGAGAAGGGTTATCCTATCAGAAGAGGTAAAAAAGATTAAGCCCATACTCTTTAGAATTTATAAAAATGAGAGGCGATTTATTTGAAACGTACAAAATTCTGTCAAGACTAGACAGATTGGATGTTGGGAGGACATTTTACCTAGTTGGAGTATTTCCAACAGGTGGTAGAAAATGGGACGTAGGAAAAGGGACGTAGAAAAATGTCTTTACTCGGGCTACTGCAGGAGGCAGTAGATGCCAAATCACTGAATGTTTTTATGAAGCAGATCGAACAAACTTTGTGGATGAAAAAGGCTTCAACTGGCACGGAGACAAAATGGGAACATGGTATTGAGATTTATAATCAGGATTGGGCTGAACATCCTTTACACCTACATCTATTTTATATGTTTCTGGTTAAGAATGGGATTAGTTCTTTCTGTTAATCAATTGCACCTCCACCTCTGTGGAATATTCCACAATATAGTGAGAAACAGACCCAGGAGAAACAATCGTCTATAATTCTGCCAAAAAACTTTCAATATTGTTCAGATGGCATGTCAACTCAAGTCAAGTTTATTGTCACATAGAAACATAGAAAATAGGTGCAGGAGGAGGCCATTCGGCCCTTCGAGCCAGCACCACCATTCATTGTGATCATCGCTGATCGTCCCCTATCAATAACCCGTGCCTGCCTTCTCCCCATATCCCTTGACTCCACTAGCCCCTAGAGCTCTATCTAAATCTCTTAAATCCATCCAGTGACTTGGCCTCCACTGCCCTCTGTTGCAGGGAATTCCATAAATTCCCAAATCTCTGGGTCAAAATGTTTTTTCTCACCTCAGTCTTAATTGACCTCCCCTTTATTCTAAGACTGTGGCCGCTGGTTCTGGACTCGCCCAACATTGGGAACATTTATCCTGCATCTAGCTTGTCCAGTCCTTTTATAATTTTATATGTTTCTATAAGATCCCCCTCATCCTTCTAAACTCCAGTGAATACAAGCCTAGTCTTTTCATGTACAGGTATGGTGAGTCTGAGGTACAATGAAAATCTTGTTTGTTTTTAGCAACACAAGAATCAAGCAGCATCAGTTTCCTGGAATTGAACATTAGTGCTCCAGTTAATGCCCTTTCTTAACCTTGCACTGCTGAACACATGTACAACAGCCAAGAAGTTTCCTATACCAGTTCTATTTATGGTGATCATTAATTAATTACTAATTAACAGCTGATTGATTTCCACTGGCTGCTCTTGTAGTTGTGCAAGTATTTGATGCTTTGTAGAGTTCTATAATGTCACTAAAGTTTGCAAAGAGTGATGTGCCAGGGACAAAATGACTTTGTTTTGACTTCAAGGATTCTGTGCAAACTAGTAGGTCCCAGACATTAATGTGATTTCCCTTTGTATACAGGATGATATGAAGCTGGAGGAGAGATTATTGTATGGCATGGATGAGTTGAAGGCCTGTTTCCCTATGATTCTATGTTACATTCTCTCTCCATCAATCACCAAGAGCAAACTTTTGATCAGGAAAAGGACCGTTTTACAAGTACTTGAGCTTACGAATAACATAAAATTGTATGTAGGCATAGGATCCTTCCATACTGGAATTGGAGATATTTTGTGCATCTTCCAGTTTCACAAACACGTTTGCACACGCTGTTATAACCATATGAAGATAATTTAGTTTAATTTACTTTTGAGATAGAGTGCAGAAACAGGCTCTTCAGCCCACCGAACCTGCACCCACCAGCGATCACCCCATACACTAGCACTGTCACACATACTTGGGACAATTTGCAGAAGCCAATTAACCTGCAAACGTGGATGTCTTTTGGAATGTGTAAGGAAACCAAAGCTCCTGGAGAAACCCTCCGTGAGGCAACAGCTCTACCATCTGCTACACAGGCCACTCATGTGAACAATTGTATTTTGTTTTCCCAGGTTTGGCATGCTTTGATTTATACATTTGTTTCGGAATGGTAAGCTAGTATTGTTATTTTTATTTTTCTATTGTAGCCAAGCGAACATTCTGATGATCAGCAACAGAGGAAAGACAGGAAGGGCTCCTGGTTAGCTGGTGATGATGTCTAAGCCCTTAAAGGCAAGGCTGTGCCTAGCTTCTCAGTTAACTATAGTGCCCCTGCAGAGTTGTCCATCCAGTGGTACTTGCTTTCTAATAACTCCCTAGTTATTTGTCTGCTGAGGTTCTATTGTTCCCTTCTCTACCCCGCTTCACTAAAACAACTAAGAACCTCTATACCCTCATGTTCTCCTCTCGATCCATACTGGAAAATCTGCTGCAATTTTTCCCAACATATTCCCCATTTTCCTGCAGTGTGTGTACGCCATTATTTAGGAGTAAGTGATGTGAGAACTGCATTGCCTCAGATTCAGTTGCTTATTAATTTGCAGTTATCCTTCTACATGAAAAATATTATAAAACAACCATAGAACCTTGCTGCATGTTCAGAAACCATTTGCCCATCATGCCTGGGCACATTCTTTTAAAGAACTATTCAGTCATTTTTAATCCTTGAACTTCACCCTCTCCCCTTCCCCCAATATTTCCCTTTACCTTTCAAAGATACCAACCTTTTGAAAGTTACGATTAAATCTACATCTGGCACCCTATTAGATAGTGCATTCTAGATCATAACAACTTACAACATCTGGTTCTTCTTTCAATTAAACTTCAAATCTATTCCCTCTGTCCCCACTCATGTTAACTGTTTCAGTTATACGTAAGCTTTCTCATAGTGATAGCCTGAACATTATACAAAGAGAATTCTATATGGGAATCCTTCATACTCGAACGACCATTTGTACCAATAGTTATAAGTATACTGTATGCTTTGTTCTTAACATTAACCCTAGCATAGTGCCTTTCATAAAATCATTATTATTTAATGTCATGTTTATATTGGTAATAATTTCTTTATGTAGCTGGGTCCTTGACAGTACAGTTAGTTCCACAGTGATAGACATTTGACTCCAGACATTCTGCAGTGAATTATGTATTCAACTCCCCAGGGCTCAATGTTATGAATCTTAGTCAATGATTGTTTGGAATTAGTGTGTATGTATCACCCTGATGGTACAGTGACAGGGTTCATGTCTTAACATTTAAAATGAACTGGCTAAGGGTTCTGCTTTTTGGTCAAATATTTACACTTATAGGGCTCTTACACCTTGCTGGAAAGAGTACAAGATATAGTGGATTACAACCCAAAGATAAAATCAATATCATCAACTCATATATATGAGTGTGAGAATTGTACCAGACAACATTTCCACATTCCTGCCACCAAAATCAAAACACACTTTATTTTTAATGAGAAGTTCAGGTAATATCATGTACTGGAGTTAAAGTACAACATACAAATAACTTAATCACTATATATGAATGTTTCTTAAACCAGGTTTATTAAGGTTATTTGATGAGGCTGAATAATTATGATTGAAAAGTGATTTGTAAAGCATTTCTGAACTTGGCATTTATTACTCTTCATAATAAATCAGTAGCATCACGATAATATCAGTACTAGATTGAAATGAAAGACTTGATGAATAACATTTTGCAAAGTGCAATTTAGAAAGCAATCAGGCCTGAATTCCTTGTTCGGGCAGCAGAGTTGGAGTTGCTGCCTTACAGCGCCAGAGTTCCGAGTACTATTCTGACTACGGGCGCTGTCTGTACGGAGTTTGAATGTTCTCCCAGTGATCGCATGGGTTTTCTCCGGATGCTGCAGTTTCCTCCCACACTCCAAAGATATGCAAGTTGTAGATTAATTGGCTTTTGTAAATTGTAAATTGTGTTAGTGTGCGGGGTGATTGCTGGTTGACGCGGACTTGGTGGGCTGAAGGGCATGTTTCTACGCTGTATCTCTAAAGTTTAAAGTCCCCAAATCAAGTTGTTCATAGCCTAAATGAAGAGGCCTAATAAAATTCACCAGAAGAATGCTTGGGATGGAGAATTTTAGTTACCTGGATAGGCTTGATTTGTTTCCCTTGGAGCGGAGGTGGATGAGAGGGCCTCTGAGGAGAATTATGAAGGGTATGGGCAAGATGAAGGGTAAGGACATACATAGTGTAGATCGTAGGAAACTTTCCCCATTGCAGAGGTGTCTAACACCAGAGAACATGGTTTTATTTAAGTAGTAGGAGGTTTGCAGGGGATCTGGAAGCTCTTTTTTTGACCCAGAGGATGTTTACAAATCTGTAACCTATAGCTTGAACAGTTGGTGGAGGCAAAGGCTCTCAAAACATTTAAGAACTGTCTATATAAGTACTTGTATTGCCAAGGTATAGAAGGCAATGGGTTAAATGCTGCAAAATAAGATTAGTTTAGATATGTACTCGATGTTCAGCATTGAGATGTTGGGCCAAAGAACCTCTTTCTGTGCCCTATAGCTGTATGACTATGATCCTCATATGATCATTTGATATCTCCCACGTATAATATAAATCATTGAAATATGAAGATATTTTTCAATGCAATATTGTTTGATTTTTTAAGATTCTTAATCATGTTTTGACTTGGGGATAAATATTGCAAATCTCTTCAAATGTATTATTTTTAAAGCACTTGCTGTGTAGTCCAAAATTATCATGATGCAGAGGTATCCAGTGTGGAGAAGGTGATTCAGGACAAGCAATTAGTTCACCAGGGAACTCGCAGGTAACAAATGAACCTCGTTCTTTCACAAAGAACAAAAAATACAAATAATAAATCAGTAATGCTTTGCAACATTTTCTGACGCAGGGAAATGATATCGTAGGTTTAAAAATAGATTTTTTTTTTCTCTAATTCTCCCTCAACTCTAAAATTCTTCCAGTCCCCTTGCGGTCTGGCAGAATCAAGGTCTGAAACTTGCTCTTAGGCAAAAACAAGAACTTTGCAAGGATGACATTGTGTGAACATTGTATGCAAAGCTTAGGAATTGGAAATTTGAAAGATGTATAATTTATTATGCAGTTATAGTTAACAACAAGGAATGATAAATGTAATAATTCATTATCCTGGGAAAGGGGGGAGAAATATCACAAAGTTCACGTGACAGATTGCTAACTAGTTAATTAAAAAACATATGTGCAGGAACACAAATGATTATCGAACGTATACCATGAAATAATTTCCAGCTTTTCCTCTCAGAAAGTGATTGAGTGTGGATATCAGAAGTGGCAGGCATCAGGTTTGGATCTGAAACATTTAACAGTGAAATAGTCCACAACATATTGTGTCAAGAATCACTTGAAGAATGTACAAAAGGTCTGTTACAGAAAATGATTTCAAGGAGTGGGTGGTTTTCAGGAAAAATAGGCATAACAATAATGGGGGACAAAAAGATTAAACTCACTGACAGAAAATTAGACATTAACAAAAAAAACAATTGCATTTTTGGCTCAAACATTAAACTTGAGATTTGATAAAAGTGTGTCTGTTCTATCGTTGGTGACATGCTGGCTCATTCCATTCAACGATAACTAATTCAACAAAAAAAAACAATTATAGAAGTGAGACCTGCACATCACCATTAAACAGAATGTTATTATTTCATATCACTATAATTCATTTATTAACGTCTGTTAGAGTAGGAGCTGTTATCGGTGAAATGTCTAATAGCGAGAGAAACAGGGCCACTTATTTAGCCTTTCCCTGAATAATTTAGCTCAATCTGCTTAACTTCAATCATCTTACCATTTGCACAGCAAAGGTATGGCGTGCCACCTGACACCAATGTAATAGTGATTTTATAACATTTGTTAACAATTTTGCTTATGAATTTGTCTGCCCCAATTAATCATCCTGTAACCACTGACACTGCAGAATCTTGATGCTTTGTCCAACAAAGCATGGACTAAGGACAGAAGAAGCCAAAAGCAGGGATGTGAAATTGAGAATTGCAAGCTTTTATTAACACCAGAGACCCATTAGAGTGCTCTGTTCACCTTCAATGGAGCAATAAATGAAGAGCGCTTTCGAGGAGAGGACTCCTACTGTCAGTGCCTTGGTAATGCACAGCCAAACTGTAGTCATGTTGTAATGCTTGTAAGAAACAGATGTTCTTTCCCTGACAAATCTCCTTTCTTGATTTATTATTCATTTGCTCAAATCACAATGGAAAGTCTTCAGACCATTAATTAAATTCCAAGCAAAATAAAATTCTAGAGAACTCATTACCAGTAAATGACTTTGACACATCATCAAATTTGAAGGTAAAATCAGCGACTTTAGGAAGTTAAGGTGGAGTACTACAGGACCTGTTCTGCAACATCTGCAAAATGATAAAGATATAGGTATTTTCGGGGCTGTTTTTGCAATTTAAAGTAGCAGAGCGACATTATATTTTATGTGTTTCTGCCTTCTCTGGAGATTATGGTACGTTGAATAATATTAATGCAATTATGTGGCAATACAATTGAAAATGCCATCCAGTAAGCTTTTCCGAGTTCGCACAAAACTGACTCGCAGTATAAATTAAATGTTAGTGCTTGTTCATATTGTTTGAAATGAAAAATTTGACAAATTTGTATTCATTTTACACATAATATGTGATTTGACATATTCTATTTGACATATTCTAACAGAGAATGTGATGCTATAGCTCTGACACGGTGGTAAAATATATATAAAAAATAAACAATTAACGGAAGTGATAATTATGAAGTGACTCCATTTATACCTCGGCAAGGCCAGCAGCATAATCGAGGGTGAACTATACCCTGGTCACTCCATCTTCCCACCTCTCTCATCGGGTAAAAGGTATAGAAGTGTGAAAACACACACCACCAGATTCAGGGACAGTTTCTTCCCAGCTGTTAACAGGAAACTGAACCATCCTACCACAACTAGAGAGCAGTCCTGAATTATTCTCTACCTTATTTGAGACCCTCGGACTACCTTTTGTAGAAATAACAGGAAAATAATATATTTCTTAAAGTATATTTATTACAGTCTAAAGATGGGTCCAGCACTGAAACATCCTCCATCCATTCCCTCCACAGATGCTGCCTGACCCACTGAGTTCTTCCAATACTTAGTTTTTTGTTATTTCCTAAATGGTGAATGACAGCAAAGTGTAGTGCAGGTGCGACATTCACCTCGGCAAGTAAATGGTACATCGGTTTTTATTCCAAGAGGATTTCAGTACGAGAGTAAAGATATCCATCTGCAGTTACAGAAGACCTTGGTGAAATGGCACCTGTGATATTGTATACAGCTGTGATATCTCTACCTTAGGAACACTACTCTTGTGGCACAGAGAGGTTCACTACATTGACTGCTGGAGTGGTGGGGAGATTATAGTATAAAGAGAGATTAGGCAAACTGTTTCCAATCTCTAGAGTTTAGAAGAAAGAAAGAAAGCTGATTTCACTTTGGCACGCAAAATTCTCAATAGGTTTGATGAGGTAAGTGCAGGGCTCTGTTTCTGGAACCATTTCTCACAGATTATGTATATTTAAGAACTAAAATGAGAAGAAATCACCTGGAGAATAATGTAGCTTTGGAACTGTCTATGCAAGAGAGCTGTGTGGTTTGGCTTGCTGAATTTGCCTACACCTACTTTAGGAATGTTTATTTGTTATATATATATATATATATATACATTTGCCTGTAAAGTAAGATTTTCATTGTTCTGTCGCTTTGAACAAATAAATATCAGTTATTCTAAGACATCCAGGCCATAATGAGCAAAAAAAAGCATGTAGATTAACCTAGTGTAAAGTCTGTAGTGATTTGGTGCCAAGGTAGGGTGATGATTAGCATGCAGGGTAGTTCAAGATCCTAATGGGGATGGGAAGTCATTGTTCTTGAACTTGAAGGTAATGGTTCATTTGTTCATAAGTTAGGAACACAATTGGGCTGTTCAGCCCATCTAGTCTATTCTCATTCAATCACGCCATGACCTCTCAACCCCATTCATCTGGTTTTCTTACAAATCAAGAATCTGTCAATCTCTGCCTTAAAAATACCCAATGGCGGCCTCCATAGCCTTCTGTGGCAATGAATTCCACAGATTCACCACACACTGATGAAAATAAATTCCTCCTCATGTCCTTTTTAAAGGTACGTCCTTTTATTCTGAGGCTCTGCCTTCGGGTCCTTGACTCTTCTCCGTGATTGTAGCAGTGAGAATGGAGCCTGGCCAGAGTGGTGGGCATCTTTGATGATTATCATGCCCAGCTGCTGGAAAAATGCCGCCACACCCCAGTGAAGCCATTGGATCCCTTGAACAGATCATAGACTGCCTGGGCTGTTATAATTATGTGTTCTCTATACTGGTCAGTTAACTATAATTTTATTACCCTTCATCTTCAGTGGTGCCACTTTATATCAGTGGAAATGTTATCGGCAGAGTATAAAAGATGGTAAAAACCATCAGATCAGAGTACACCTATGGAATTCTTGCCTGCGTTATAAACTTGTCATTATTGCTACACTTTCATAAGATGCAAGTTAACAGTGCCTGTCAGAGCGCATTTTGATGATATCAACTGATTCCTCATTCTAGATTTCAATACTGTTCTGTCAAATAAAATCTACTGAGATAATTATGATACACATTTAATATACATTTTGTGCTAAATATTGCCCATACTATAGAATTAGACCAAGGGGTGGAACTCCAAAAGCAGATGATGATTTCTTGCACAACATCCTATTGCCTTGTACCCCTGCCTAAATTCATTGCCTGTGCTCTACCGTGTTGGTACTTAACTGGTCTAGATGTATTGGAAATGTGTTTCTATCTGGACACCAGTGGCTTATTCCAAATAGCTGCAGAATCTCCAGTGAATGCTCAAAAAAATCCCTTGAGAAATTTGACAGCCAACAAAGCTCCAGCACTAGGGGACGGCACAGAGGCACAGCGGTAGACCTGTTGCCTTACAACGCCAGACACTGGGTTCAATCCTGACTATGGTTGCTGTCTGTACAGACTTGTACGTTCTCCATGTGACCACATGGATTTTCCCTGGGTGCTCCGGTTTCCTCCCAAGCTCCGGTTTCCTCCCACACTCCAAAGGTGTACAGGTATGTAAGGTAATTGGCTTCAGTAAAATTATAAATTGTCCCTAGTGTGTAGGATAGTGTTGGTGTATGGTGTGATTGCTGATCAACGCAGACTTTGTGGGATGAAGGGCCTGTTTCCGCGCTATATCTCTAAAGTCTAAAAACTAGCTCTGCCAGCTGTCAAGGATTAATAACCTTTAAATGTCTCTGGTATTCTGATTTATTTTACAAGAAAATTTGAGGTAAATGATTAAAAAAAAAGAATGTTTCAGGAAAGTCAAGTAAAAACACTTTAAAATAATTCAAAACATTAAGCTAAAACAATGATTTTATATAAAGGATCTTGCCTATGCCTTTTAATCTGTAGCTATACATTCCCCTTTGAAATCAACAGGGTCAAACCTGGCACAGAATCATTAGGTGATTCATCATCTGGGTTGAACCAAGTCAACTTTGATCCCAAGGGACTGTATAAGAAGCTATACAGCAAAAGTTGAACATTTACTCTTCTTGAACAGAGAATGAATGCTGATAATAAAGGGTCTTGTGAAATAAGATTTTCCAGACTGACCACTGTCAATTTTAGGGATGATTTTTATCTGACCTATACTGAGCAGAGGAGGCTATTGTTCACAATAGGTCTAATAAAACAAACATAGGTTCATATAAAGTGTAGAAAGGAACTCCAGATGCTGGTATATATCAACGATAGACACTATCTCACTATCTTTTGTCAGATGTTCATTTTTCCAAATTATTTCAATGAATGCCTGCACTAACCCTCCCATTGCCCTCAATTTCTACTCCATTAGCACCTGATCTCCAACCTTAAAGAAGCATTACTGATTCATCATGAAGGATGTGATGGGAGATCTGTTGGGGTGCTGAAATATTTCCACACTGCCATAGGTTGTCAACACTATGCAATCTAGCACAGTTATCTATATATGGTCTCTTGTTTGGAAAGGGATTGGAAGGCATGATCATTCATTTCACCACAACACTCACTATCCTGTCATCATGCGGTTCATGCCAATGATTCTTAACTGCTTCTTATTTTATTGAAAGATGAATCAGCACTTATTTCACCTTCGCTTGGTTGAATAGTTCAAATATATAGCATGGAAACAGGCCCTTCAACCCACCAAGTTCACGCTGACCATAGATCACCTGTACACACTAGTTATCCCATTCTCTACAAACGAGGGGGCGATTCACAGAGGCCAAATAACCTAGAAAACCTGCACATCTTTGGGATGTGGGAGGAAACTGGAGCATCTGGAGGAAACCCACGTGGTCACACAGGGAGAAAGTGTAAACTCCACACATACAGCACCGAGGTAAGGATTGAACTACTAGCGTCACTGTGCCACCCAGTTAACATGTTAGATGACTGCAGGGCATGCCAAGAACAGCATCGGGTACACCTGAATGATCTGCTGGCCCAGTGAAACTGCAATACAGGATTTCTTGAATGCTGATCAAGGAAAAGCAGCATGCAATAGACAGGGCCAAGCAACCTTCTATCCAGTGGATCACATCCAGTATCTGCAGTTCTGCAAATAAATTTGGGAATGGTGCCGGACATTTATGCAGCTCACAGGAGGAGTAAGGTCCTTAATGGTGTCACGGTCTAGCACATTGAGCACAAAAAGAAAAGCTGAAGCATTACAACCATGTTCAGCCAGCGGTGCCTGCCAGACAATCCATCTCAACGTCTTCATGAGATCCCCACCAAAGAAGTCACTCTGGTTCACCAGGCAAGTGAATGCATTTTATGTGAAATGAGGAAATGACTGAAAGGACTGGCAACACCATAGGCAGTAGAGTCAAACAAGATCCCAGTTGTAGTAATGAAGACCTGCATTCCTGAACTATCTATGCCTGTAACCAAGCCGCCCCAGGACCCCTACAACACAGGCTTCAGCCCGGCCACACGCAAAATCCACCAGCTTTTGGTCAGTAAGCAAGCAACAGGACATAATGAATCCAGTTAGTTATTACCATACCAGTCCATTCTAAATCATCAGCAAACAATCCACCTCCTCATCTAGTACCACATATTGCCTTCCAGCTTCTGCCTCACCTCTCCCTTGCACCCATTTATAATGGCTACCTCCCCACCTGACTCTCAGTCCCATTGCAGGGTTCAAACCCAAAATGGTTCTATCTCTTTGCTTCCGCAAATGCTGTCTGATTCACTTAGATATGCCCGCGGTTGGTTTTACATTCTAGATAACATCATCTGTTGTCCCGTGTGTCTCCATATCAAGAACATCATGAAATGCTCTCCACTTCCCCAGAGCAGTTCAGTAACAACAAATGTAAAGAAATTCAACACTGTTCAGGATAGAACAGCCTCCATTGACGGGCCTCCATCAATCTCTTTAAACATTTATTCCACCACCAATTTTTAGTTTAGTTTAGAGATACAGCGCGGAAACAGGCCCTTCGGTCCACCAAGTCCGCACCAACCAGCGATCCCCACACATTAACACTATCCTACACACACTTGATACATACACCAAGCCAATTAACCTACAAACTTGTACATCCTTGGTGTGTGGGAGGAAACCGAAGATCTCGGAGAAAACCCACGCAGTCACGGGAAGAATGTAAAAATTCCTTACAGACAGCACCCGTGGTCAGGATCGAACCCGGGTCTCCGGCGCTGCAAGCGCTGTAAGGCAGCAATTCTACCACTGCACCACCGTGCAACGAATGTTAGGTTTAAGTTTATGTGCCAGCTCTGTGCCAAACAACTGGTACCGGTCTATACAGACATTTTCAACCAGTGCCTGCAAACATGTACTGTCCCTGCCTGCTCAAAGTCTCCACTATTGTCTCTGTACCCAAAAAGGCAAGGATTACTGGTCTTAATGACTACAGGCCTGTCGCACTGACTACAGTCATGAAGACACTCGAAAAGCTTGTGCTGGCCAAGCTGAAAAATATCACGATCCCCCTGCTGGATCCTATGCAGTTTGCATATCAGTCCAATAGATCTGTGGATGATGCAGTCAACCTGGCCTTGCACTTCATCCTACATCACCTAGACCACCAGGGGACCTATGCGAGGATCCTGTTTGTTGATTTTAGCTCTGCATTGAACACCATTATGCCAGAGCTACTACACTCCAAACTTTCCGAGTTGACTGTGCCTGAACCCCTGTGTCGGTGGATCACCAGCTTCCTGACGGACAGGAAGCAGCATGTGTGGCTGGGAAAGCACATCTCGGACCCACAAACACCCAGCATAAGAGCACCGCAAGGCTGCGTACCCTCTCCTCTCCTCTACTCTCTCTACACCAACGACTGCAACTCCACAGACACCTCTGTTAAGCTTCTCAAGTTTGCGGACGACACAACCCTGATTGGATTGATCCAGGATGGGGAGGAATCGGCCTACAGACCAGAAGTGTCACAGCTGGCGTTCTGGTGCCATCGCAACAACCTGGAGCTCAATGCTCTTAAGACAGTGGAATTGATTGTGGACTTTAGGAGAGCTCCCCCTTCCCTCACCCCACTCACCATCAACAACACCACAGTCACATCTGTAGGGTCTTTTAAGTTCCTGGGAACCATCATCTCCAAGGACCTTAAGTGGGGGGCTACCATCGACTCCACAGTCAAAAAGGCACAACAGAAGATGTACTTCCTGCAGCAGCTGAGGAAGCACAATCTGCCACAGGCAATGATGGTCCAATTCTACACGGCCATCATAGAGTCTGTTCTCACCTTCTCCATCGTGGTGTGGTTTGGCTCAGCCACCAAGCACGACACCTGGAGGCTGCAGCGAATCGTCCGATCAGCAAAGAAGGTTATTGGCTGCAACCTTCCCTCCATTGATGATCTGTACACTGTAAGGGCCAGGAAGTGAGCGGGCAAGATCATCTCTGACCCCTCTAACCCTGGCCACAAACTCTTTGAATCACTACCCTCTGGATGGTGACTCCAGACTGTCAAAGCTGCCACAGCCAGACATAAAAACAGTTTTTATCCACGAGTAGTTGCTCTACTCAACAGCCAAAAATCTGTAGCCTCCCTTTGATCTGGTATTTTGTTATCACATGCTTGATCAATGGTGTTTTATCATTAATGTTTTATTATTATTAATGTTTAGTGTTTTCTGAGTCATTCGTAACTGTCACTGTATGTCATGTTACTTATGGGTGGAGCACCAAGGCAAATTCCTTGTATGTGAATACTTGGCCAATAAACTTACTTACCTCTTATTATTCCCGCGTGTACCAAGATACCGTGAAAAGCTTTGTTTTGCATGCTATCCAATAACATCAGATAATACAATACATAAATACAATCAAGTCAAACTCAAGTGCAATAGGTAGAGGAAAGGGGAAGATACAGAGTGCAGAATATAGTTCTCAGCATTGTAACGCATCAGTTCCATAGTCAAATTCCAAAGTCCGCTTGTGTAAGGAACATTCAGAAGCATGATAACAGAGGGGAAGAAGCTGTTCCTGAGTTTAGTAGTACACGTATTCAAGCTTCTGTACCTTCTGCCTGATGCGAGTGGGGAGTAGAAATGGGACAAGTGTTCTGCCTGACCGAGGTGGGACAAGTCGTTGCATTGGGAATCCGGTGTGCATTATCTCCAAAGTGCATTGCAATTGCCCACTCAGGGTACTCCAAATAGTACCTCCAAATAGGTTCTGAACTATATAGAATGGGGGCATTTTTTGACTTTGCGCTATTATTGTTTATTTATTTGTCTGTTTGTTATATTCCCTAACATTTATTTCAAGAGGACTAGAATTCAGAAACAGGGATGTAATGCTGAGGCTCTACAAGGCGTTGGTCAGACTGTATTAGGAGTATTGTGAGCAGTTTTGGGCCCCATATCTGAGGAAGGATGTGCTGGCAGTGGAGAGGGTCCAGAGGAGGTTTACGAGAATGATCCCAGGAATGAGTGGGTTAACATATGATGAGCGTTTGACGGTTCTGGGCCTCTACTCGCTGGAGTATAGAAGAATGATTGAAACTTACCGAATAGTGAAAGGTCTGGATAGAGTGGATGTGGAGAGGATGTTTCCACTAGTGGGAGAGTCTACAACCAGAAGTCATAGCCTCAGAATGAAAGGACGTTCCTTTAGGAAGGAGATGAGGAGGAATTTCTTTAATCAGAGGGTGATGAATCTGTGGAATTCACTGACACAGAATGTTGTGGAGGTCAAGTCAATTGATATTTTTAAGGCAGAAATAGAGAGATTCTTGATTAGTACGGGTATCCGGGGTTATGGGGAGAAGGCAGGAGAATGAGGTTAGGAGGGAGATCAGCCATGATTGAATCGCAGAGTAGAATTGATGGGGCGAATGGACTAATTCTGCTCCTATCACTTATGAACTTATGTGCTAACCTTTCTTTCTTGTTTATGATGAGTTTTACAGAGTACTATGTATACATACCTGTTGTGCTGCTGCAAGTAAGGATTTCATTGTTTTGTTTTGAGACAAGTGACAATAAAACACTCTTGAATCTTGACTCCTGATGGTATCTCCCAAAGCCATGGCCTTTCCTAAGAAGGACCAGGGCAGTGTGTGCATGGGAGCGCCGCCACCTGAAGGTTCCATCCAAACTGCATGCCACAGCAACTTGGTAATATATTCCAGGTCTCCGTCATTACCGGGTCTAAACACTGTGGGATAACCTTCGCAGGAAGTGGTGAACTCTACTTCAAGAAAGTGATTCATCAGCACCATCTCAAGGGAAATTAGGGATCAGGCAATAAATTCTGGCTACGTTGGCGATGGCAAAATCCCAAAAATAAACATTGGAGAAAAAAATGTCCTTTCAAGAAGGATGGAAAATGAAGGGAGTTTAAATGTTTTTAGTAAGTTTGGTACTTGGGGGAATAAGGGGAAATGATTACAAGAGCAAGGACCAAAGAACTGGCTTGCTCAGGGTGGAATGGTGTGCAGCATAAAGAACAGGATTTTTTGTGAGCAACCAAATTTTTTGATTGCCGTTCCATTTGCAAATATTGTTTGCCTGAGCAATGAGAATGAGGGGCCAGTTTTTCCTGGTTTCCCTGGTAGTTTTTTCTCTGACGAGTGCATGGACTACTGCTGAAAGAAAGCATTCTCAAACCATTTGGCGTGTAAGGGAACTGACCATATCTGCTGATAAAAAAAGACACAAAGTGCTGGAGTAACTCAGCAGGTCAGGCAGCCTCTCTGGAGAACAAAGATAGGTGATGTTTCAAGGTGGGACCCCCCCTGACCCAAAGGGTTCCAACCCAAAATGCTACCTTCCTATGTTTCCCACAGATGCTGCCTGACCTGCTGAGTTACTCCAGCACTTTGTGTCTTTTTATGTCTAGCATTTTGTCTCATCCACTCCCCACACAATTGGGGTGATTTTGTTTTTAACAGAGGTCATTTAACCTGCAGGCGAACATGTCTTTGGGTGAGGAAGGAAACCAGAGCATCCACTGGCATCCTATGCAGTCACAGAGAGAACGCAGACTCCACACTGACAACAGCCGAGGTCTGTATCAAACCCAGGTCACTGGCTCTGCGAGGCAGTCATTCTACCAACTGCATCTCTGTGCCGCCCTCTTCTCCCTGCATTCGCATCAACTACCCTCAGATTTAATCATTCACCTCCACACAAAGAGCAATTACCAATGGCCTATTAATTTCCTATCTCACACACCTTTTGAGATGTTGATAGAAAGGACAGCACACAGGGAAATACAGAGGGAGAACATGTAAACTCCACACAGGCAGCATCCAAGGTCAGGGTTTAACCCTGGACACGAGCTGTGTGCGAACAGCTCTATTAGTCAATCGGCCACCTGGTCTACACAAGATGGATTCTGGTTTGGCGTGGAATGCAAGGATGGAGAACTGCAGATGGTACAACTCTGTTCAAAGAGGGGAGAAGGAATCCTAATAGCTGCAGGTATCTCACTTTAAGTTAGTGATGGACAAACTAACAGATACATTTGTCACAGACAAACTTAATTTACACTTGGAAAAGCAGAGGCTAATAAAGGGCAGTCAACACATCTGTTAAAAAACAAAATTACATCAGACTGCAATGATGGATTCTTGATGCAGTAATGGACAGGGTTGATGAAGGCAGTGGTAGGACTTTCAAAAGGCGTTTGGTAAAATAGTGTATAACAGGGCTTTAGAAGTACATTGTTTAAAGAGAATGCAGCAGGCAGTATGAAGCGGCTGAAGAAAGGCAAGAGTTGGCGGTGAACATATTTTTTTTGTCACTGGAGTGAAGTATATAATCGAGTCCTAACTAAATTAACTGAATTATAGTTAATGAGGTCATGTTATACGAGCAGAAATAGGCCATTCAGCTCATCGAGACTACTACGCCATTCAATCATGACTGATCTATCATTCCCTCTCAACCTCATTCTTCAATTTACAAACAGGCCATTCATGCCAATGGGTCGATGCTGGTATTTATGCCAAGTGTAAAATTCCTCTTGCCCTGTTGCATCCTCGCTCACCACCAACCTTTTGCACATTGTTCCAAGGCCATTGTGGGTCTGTGCCCACATCTCTTCCCCACGGGGGAAAAAAAGTCTGATCCCAGTTTGGCAACAAATTCATACAGGCAGCTTCCCCAACCAATCCCACCGCCACCCAACCAAAGTCGTTGTGCACATTTTAGTCAACAGTGCAGAAAGGGGAGCAGCTGACGGCCAGAGGTACCCCAGAGGCTCATCTTACACTCATCCCACCACCTTAAAGCAGGAATGTAAAACACCAAGGGCCCCAGTGAGCACTCTTCACAAAGGTGTTGCACCATTCTCATTAGCTCCGAGACACAATTATTTAATTAAAATACCTGTGGCGGATTAGGGTTCTAACCAAGACTCATCTGACATATCCATCAGATTCTCCAGGATGGCAATGTTGTCCCACTGTGGCGAGCTGCTACCCACAATGACAGCACAATGGATGCCAAGCTGTGAATGGTGCCATGGACTTGACTAGGTCCCAGAGACCAGCAGGGGAATAACTTGGGTATAGATGAAGAAGGGCTATACTGATATTTGCCATCAATATAAAACTTCACAGCACTGTAACGGCCTTAATATTAGAAGGCTTTCGGTTAGAGAAGGCAGACTGCTGAAATGAGTGGGCATATGATGGATGCAGTCTCATACAGATAAGTGGCATGAGCTACTTGGGAGAAACAACATGAAGAGTTAGTGCAATATAAATGGTCCTGTTCCGAGAGTCTGTGAGGACTATGGAATCAGGGTGCGATGTACACAACTCTTTGAGGGTGTCAAGGCAAGACCTATGACGAGAGAGAGGAGAAGTTGCGACTGAACCTCTCAGAATGGAAGAAGCTAAGGAAACTGTTTCCTTTTGCAGGTGGAGCGGAAACCAGAGGTCTGAGAATTCAAAATTGCCAAAGCTATTAGAGTGTTAAGGAGGAGAGATTTCATCATGTGGGTAGAAGACACAAAATGCTGGAGTAACTCAGCGGGACAGGCAGCATCTCTGGAGAGAAGGAAGGGGTGACGTTTCGGGTCGAGACCCATCTTCAGACTGATTTCAACATGTGGGGTTGTTAAATGCAAAAGACACTGCAGAAAGAGTGGCGTCCGTCTGATTTCCACAAGAACTATTCCAAGCCGCTAATTGGAGACGCCCACTTGATGACGATTATGAGGTAGATTTACAGGGTTATGATATGTTGCCAAGGTGTGGGATAAAACTGTCAATTCTTTTAAAGAGCCAGCACTTTCCTGCAGGTTTCATGAAGTGATCTCCAGCCGCAAAGGAGCCCTGTCCCCATGCTCCCACCATCCATCACCCATCCACCCTCCTCCCAACACCAACTGGAAAGATTGCTCATTCCCCTTGTGATTTTAGACTGCCAAGCAACCTGTCTGATTTGTCCACTTCCAATATTTTTCAAAGAAAATCACAGCATATTGGTTAATATGGGTGTTTCTTGATTAGTACGGGTGTCAGAGGTTATGGGGACAAGTCAGGAGAATGGGGTTAGGAGGGAGAGATAGATTGAATTGTGGAGTAGACTTGATGGGCCGAATGGCCCAATTCTACTCCAATTCCTTATGACTTTATGGATTATACCCTCCTGAATTTTCTTCTGTTTGTACTGCCCTGGGGATTTTCTTTTTTTTTAGTCTCTGAGCTCCAGCCTGTATAGTTGGCGGCTCCTTGCATCTAATTCTAGATATTATTACTCTAGCAAGTTGACCACGGTACTTTCCAGCCAGCTTATAAAAATGGAAGTGGTGCTGTTATTGTCTCTTTTAAGATCTCTTTGCCAGCTTTCTAAATCTTGCCTCTTCAGGTTGGTGTCAGATGACAGATGAAGACCGACGCAACTGTGTAATTAGCAGAAAACTCTCCTGAGCATTTCCACCTCGAAAGAGCACAGACTCCTGAGGCCCTCGGGGAACAGCCGAATACTGATATCTTTAGACCACACCCGAAATAAAATCTGATGGTATTTTTGGTCGGAAAGCACAACAGCTCAGCTGATGTCCCCTGAAGTATATTCATTTCAGGCTCCAGAGAGTGAATGCCTGCAATAGGAAGATTAAATACCCATTTACTGGCATCAGAGGAAGTCTGGTTTTATAATCTATCGTTTCCCATTCCCCATGTGGATGCTTTGTTTGATAAAGTGCTGAGAGTGATGTAAAAATATCCCTCTTGCTGTAACTCCTGCTTGTCTCCATTCAGATCTTTTCTTCCCACAAACTAAAAGTGAAAGCTGCTAAAATTAAGTGATGTGGCTTCTCTATGACTCCAGAGGACTGATTGAATGGGAAGTGCTCTGCACACAAACACAGCTAAAGATAGTCCCTTACTTTAAATGCTACTCTATTTTTCTGTAAATCAATTACTATTTATTTTCTCTTGTGTTTGGCTGCAACCAAGCTATTAAAATATTGGCCTAAAAAAATTAATGAAAGGTGACAACTTTAAAATTGTCAAAGTACTATGGGCATCTGCATGTCTAATATAGAGTGCTGGACTAACTCAGCAGGTCAGGTAGCATATCTGGAGGGCGTGCATAGGCCTACCCTCTACTACAATCAGTGTGAAGAAGAGTCCTGACCTAAAACGCAGACTTTTCATGTCATCTAGGGACGCTGCCTGACCCGCTGAGTTACTCCTGTCCTATATAAGATTCCAACATTTGCAGTTCCATTGCATCTAATGTGTTGGGCAATGGTCATTAATTCCACCTCCACACCTGCAGAGGCTCCACCAAATACATCAAATGGTATGAGGGTTTTCGATTATCTAATTGGGTCTAATATTTGTTTAAGGTAAGTGGAAAAGATTTAATAAGAATCTGAGGGGTAACTTTTTCACACAAAGGGTGGTGAATATTTGGAACAAGCTGCCAGATGAGGTAGTTGATGCAGGAATTATCCCAACATTTAAGAAGCAGTTAGACAGGTACATGGGTAGGACAGGTTTGGGAGGATATGGACCAAATGCTGGCAGGTGCGACTAGTGTAGCTGGGACATGTTGGCCGGTGTGGGCAAGTTGGGCCAAGGGTCTGTTTCCATGCTGTATCACTCTATGACTCTATGACTTCTCAAATTTGACTTGTCCATCTGCCGCTGGCTCTACGGAGTGTAATTGGCAGCCATGAAAGTTGTTTGAGACTAAAGCTTAGCTGAGTATTCTGAGAGGAGTGATGGTCTGCTCAGCTTCACAGAAATCCCACGTAATCATTGTTGGCCATCGGTGCCGGCTACGATTTGTTATGTACCTTTTCATACCTCTAGTTTCCCTCTCCCCTGAATCTCAGTCTGAAGAAGGGTCTTGCCCCAAAAAATCACATATTCCTTTTCTCCAGAGATGCCACCTTACCTGTCCCGCTCAGTTACTCCAGCATTTTATGTCTATCTTTGGTGTTAACCAGCATCTGCAGTTCCTTCCTACACATTTTTAATTGGTTTCCAGTGTTAGACTCATCTGCCTGGACCCTGCTTGCACTAGTTACCTATAACTACCATCAAAGCACAGCTTGCATATGTGGTGTTGTCCTCGTAAGTGACCTAAACTATCTTTCAGCCACATTAGTACAGTAGAATTTACTGGAAATAATCTTCAATTGTGCATCGTACACTGTTTATTGATTCCATAGAAAAATAGAAACATAGAAAATAGTGCAGGAGTAGGCCATTCGGCCCTTCGAGCCAGCAACTACATTCAATATGATCATGGCTGATCATCCAAAATCAGTACCCCGTTCCTCCTTTCTTCCTATATCCCTTGATTCCTTTAGCCATAAGAGCCACATCCAACTCTCTCTTGAATACATCCAGTGAATTGGCCTCCACTGCCTTCTGTGGCAGAGAATCCCATAGATTCACAACTGTCTGGGTGAAAATGTTTTTCCTCATCTCAATCCTAAATGGCCTATCACTTATTCTTAATAATAATAATAATAATAAATTTTATTTATGGGCGCCTTTCAAGAGTCTCAAGGACACCTTACAAAACTTTAGCAGGTAGAGGAAAAACATGTAAGGGGAATGAAATAAATAGTAGAGACATGACTAGTACACAAAGTAAAGACAGAATTCAATTCAAAATCTCGCCTGTCCAATCCCTTGAGAATTTTATATGTTTCTACAAGAATCCCTCTCATCCTTCTAAATTCCAGTGAATATAAGCCCATTCGATCCATTTTTTCATCATATGTCAGTTCCGCCATCCCAGGAATTAACCTGGTAAATCTACGCCGCACACCCTCAATAGCAATAATGTCCTTCCTCAAACTAGGAGACCAATACTGCACACAAAACTCCAGGTGTGGTCTCACCAGGGCCCTGTACAACTGTTGTAGGACCTCCTTGCTCTTATACTCAAATCCTCTCTCTATGAAGGCCAACATGCCATTAGCTTTCTTCACTGCCTGCTGTACCTGCATGGCTGCATGCTTACTTTCACATGTCCTGGACCACTCAGACCTAGAAACAAAAGAGTGATTATTTTTGGATGCAGTAAATATGCCATGCACAGCACACATAAACATTGAGCCGTGCAATACAATTTTTAGAACAACAAGGTTGGCGTAAGTCAAGAAATAAAATAGCACAGATGCTGGGAATCTAAAATAAAAAATGGCACTCTCGTAAATGATTAGTAGGTGAGGCACCATCTGAGGAAAGATAAATATAGAATTATCATTTCAGGTCAATGAACTCTCATGAGAACATGGTTAACTCTGTTTCTCTTTCCTCATTTGCTGCCTGACCTGCTCAGTAATTCCAGCACTTTTATTTTATGGAATCAAATTATCCTTCACAAAGTCAGGTTAATGCCTCAACCAATGTGAGTGGAAAAAAGGGAAGTCCACCTCTATTTAGCTTGCACTGGGATCGAGGAATAATAATTTCCACAATAATCAATTTTTTTCTTTTCTAATGACAACCACTTCCCATAAATTTTCTATCACCACCTGCTCCACGCTGATTCCCTTTGGCTAAATGAAGACAATTTAATTGTCAGTTGGTGTTGGTCTTGCTCTCTGGCTGTTACTCATGTGTGAACCATGCACTTGATACGTCTCTGACCTGCAGAGTGACTGATTTTTCTCCTGACCCCTATACCAGCTTGAAGTGAGCCTGAGGTGGAAAAGATCAGTCTCAACTTGGCACTAGTCATACTAACTTGACTGAAGGTCAGAGGCCAGAAGACAGCATAACTCTGTCACTGACTCTAAGTGAAGAGCAGGACACAAAGTTAATTTTCCTTTGGGATTTCAAGGTGTGCTTCTACTAAGGCATGCTGTTTCATTGCTCAGTCTGCAACAACACAGTCTGACCTGCCTGGCATCTTCTCTTTCCCTTTTATTTTTACATCCGATCTATCAGGTAAGTGAAAATAGAGGAAGCTCTGCTATTTATAACGATTTTACCTAAAAATTCAACCTCTATGTCTTTTGGGTAAAAGGCTTCAAAAGCAACCAGACAAAACAAAGGCACTCAAATCGCTAATCACAGCATATACCACAGAACCAGAGGTAAACTTCATTTCCAGATATTCTTCAAATACACCGAGTTTCCTTTTAAGCTGCTGTTTGACTTCCTATTAGCCCAGAATGGCAACATGCAGTGACCTTCAAGATTATCATTACCATTGCCATCCTGCTTTTTTAATTTTTTTAATTTAAAATTCAAATTGGTTTCTTGATAATCTTACACATTCTGAAGTGAGCATTAGTCACCCCGTCACTGATTAGAAATTTTAAATGGACACCCATTAAAAAATGAAAGAGAGAAAGATAGTGGCAAGAGAATGAATAGAACAAAAGGATACAGGAGAGAAAGTTATTCACTCTATTTTAGTGCAAATATTTTGCCTGAGCTCATTATTAATACAAATGTAGCCTCAGTGACAATTTTATTGGTGGCACGGACATAGTGTTGGCACAATGCAGCATTCCATGGAGGGATAGGATACAGAGAGCGAACAAAAATTCTACATACTGTGAATTCTTCATCTCAGGCAGGCTGGAGAAGAGAGGTGATAGGCATATGCCCCCACACTGAGAGATAAACAGCATCAGATCTGGAGAGCAAATCTACCTTTGTCACTCTTATCCCAGTTATAGAAAGGTATCGTCAGAAACCTGGCCTGAGGTTAAAGCCAGCAGGAAGATTTAATTTGACAGAGGAGGATATTAGGAGAAAAAGAAAATCCATATTAAAACAATGTATTTTTCTGTTTCTTTGCTAACATTGGCTAAAGAATATATTTTCAGTGCATGCCCGCTTTGGTGTGGCTGAGTTATTTGGCGTTCCACAGACATGTAATACGGCCCATATTTCATCATCTCCCATTGAGTATGCTCTATATATTAACAAATGTGCTTCACTTGAGTTTAAGTAATCATCATTCATCTGATTTGGCTTATGATTTCCCTGATCACCTAGTCTCATCGGACACCCTGTTAGAAGGTATTGTAGTTGATCATGTAAAAGGCATTTGCCTCAATATCAGTGCCAGTACTTGGGCGGTTAAATTCTGCCTGACATTATACACTACGTGTTTTTTGATGGGAAGTACTTTATTACAATCAGCAACATTGTTTATCTCCCCTAATTTGTTTCCAACTTCATGAAAAATTCTGAATGTTCAATGTAAGGTTAATCATTATAATGTGAATCAAAGGTTTAAGAATAAAATTATTAGAGGCAATGATAGGGTAGACAGTTAGAGCCATTTTCCCAGGGTGGAATTATCAGACTGAAGGGTATAGTTTCGAAGTTAGAGGGGAAAATCTTTTAAAGATGCACGGGGCATGTTTTTTTTTTTACATAGAGAGTGATGGGTGCCTAGAAATGCTGCCAGGGGTAGTGGTGGAGGCAGATGTGACAGTATTTAAGAAGCTTTTATTTAGGTATATGGATATGCAGGAATGCAGAAAACAAGATTAGTTTAACCTGACATCATTTTGCATGGTCATTGCGGGCCGAAGAGCCTGCTCGTGCGCTGTATTGTTCTATGGTCTGTGTTCTAAGTACCACTTCTCCCTGGAGATTCATTTAACTGATCTACAAGAAATAATACAGATAGATACTTTATATTAACAGGTGAGATTTTGAAAGAATGGGTAAAATATATAACTGAACTGTATTTTCTTATAATGCATAGTGTTCAGTTAATTACATTTTTATCTTCATTTTAGTTGCTCTATATAACCCCATAACCGATGTAATAACAGATACCAATGCACACTGATTACACTTATTTACTTACGTCGAATGTACAGACATTCACTGGAAACTGGATCGGATTTCACAAGCCTAGATTGAAATTGCTTTTTGCTAAAGTTTAAAAAATATAAATGTTCCACTGTTTAATTCTAGATAACACGAAATATCAAGAAATAAGTAACATTGTTACTCTGGGATAGGTAAAATTACCGTGACAATTGGAGAATAACAATCAGTGGCAAGTAGATTTCCATTGACGATGTAGATAAAATGAAGACTACTTGTTACAGTTGTGATACAGTTGGGGCTGAGCAGAGTGATGACATAATCTAACTGGGAAGAGAAGATGGACAGAGCAATCCTGTAGTTTGAGATCACCTTGAGAGGGCAGTCTCACACCACTTCAGGAATACATCCACCAATTTATAACTCTAAACTTTTTAACCTTAATAATTAGCTGACTACGGCTTCAGTATTTTACTGGAATTAACAAAACGCAGACGATTGAAGGATGAAGAAAATATTGACGGCAAGAAAACAAGCATTGAATGGCAAGAGAATGTGTATATATATATATATGGGTATGTTGTGAGGATGCGCATATATACACACACGGAGCTTTTCTTTCTCTCTCTTGTTTGTCATATCATACTATGTTTGCATATTTTGTTGTGCTGCAGCAAGTAAGAATTTCATTGTTTTATCTGCAGCTTATGACAATAAAACACTCTTGACTCTTGACTGTTGAATGATGCAGGTCTGACAACAAAACTGGTGTTGAGTCATCTGTATTATCCAGATTTGAAGTGCCAATCTGAACCTGTAGAATAACACATCACATGATAATGTAAATCGTTTCTTATTTTATAAATCTGAGGAGAACCTGTCTTTGAACCTGTCACAGCCCAAATTAGCTGCCACTTTTCATACATTACAATTAGCAACGTACATGAGGAGAACTTCAGGGACTATAAACCCGTGAGATTGTGATGAAAATGGTAAAATAGCTGGTATCGTAGATAGCGAAGATGGTTATCAAGATTCATAGCGGAGTTTTGCCAAGTTTAGTTTAGTTTATTATTGTCATCATGTCTACCAAGGTACAGTGAAAAGCTTTTTTGTTACGTTATCCAGGCATCAGAAAAGATGATACATGATTACAATCAAGCTGTCCGCAGTGTACAGATACCGGATAAGGCGAAAGAGGTTGATTTGCGTGATGGACTGGGCTGTGTCCACAACTGCAATTTTGTGTGGTCTTGAATGGAACTGCTCCCAAACCATTCTATGATGCATCCCGATAAAATGCTTTTTACGACACATCTGCACAAGTTGGTAAGGGTTGTTCAGGACATGTCAAACCTCCAAAGCCAAAGGAAGGCATTGGTGTGCAATGGCCATTGATTCGATGTGGCTGGTCCAGGACAAATTGCTGGTAATATTCATTCCTAAAAAATTGAAGCTATCATCCATCTTCAGTGGCATCAATGCATACCAGGGTATGTGTGCCATTTCGCTTCCTGAAGACAATCACAATCTCAATAATGTGGAATGGCTAATGGTATTTAATTCAGATAAGTGTGAGGACTTTATTGGACTTTATCTTGCGCTAGAATTTAGAAGATTGAGGGGGGATCTTATAGAAACTTACAAAATTCTTAAGGGGTTGGACAGGCTAGATGCAGGAAGATTGTTCCCGATGTTGGGGAAGTCCAGAACAAGGGGTCACAGTTTAAGGATAAGGGGGAAGTCTTTTAGGACCGAGATGAGAAAAACATTTTTCACACAGAGAGTGGTAAATCTCTGGAATTCTCTTCCACAGAAGGTAGTTGAGGCCAGTTCATTGGCTATATTTAAGAGGGAGTTAGATGTGGCCCTTGTGGCTAAAGGGATCAGGGGGTATGGAGAGAAGGCAGGTACAGGATACTGAGTTGGATGATCAGCCATGATCATATTGAATGGTGGTGCAGGCTCGAAGGGCCAATGGCCTACTCCTGCACCTATTTTCTATGTTTCTATGTAAATGTTGTACCCTTTATCCCTTATCTGTACACTGTGGATGGCTAGATTGCAATCGTGTATATCTTTTCTTTGACAGGATAGCACGCAACAAAAGCCTTGAACTGTACCTCGGTACATGCAACAATAATAATAAACTTAACTAAACTAAACTAAGGGTGGTGTGTTGTGGGAAGTCAAACCAGGGCAGGACCTGCACATTGAATGATAGGGTTGTGGGGAGTGTTGGAGAGCAAAGAGAGTTAGGACATAGTACAAGTACATAGTTCCCTGCAAATGGCATTACAGGTGGATAGGTTGACGAAGAATGCTTTTGCCACAATGGCCTTCACCAGTCAGGGAATTAAACATAAAAATTGGGATGTTATGTTACAATTGCACAAGATATTGGTGATGCCGTAACTTAAATATTGTGTTCACTTTTTGTCACCCTGTTACAAGAAAGATGACATTATGCTGGAAAGAGTGTGGAGAAGATTTACAAGGATTTTGCCAGGACTCAAGAGCTGGAGCAATGGGGACAGGTTGGGCAGGCTAATACTTTATTCCTTGGAGTGATGGGTGCTGTGGAGGTGACCTCATAGAGCTGTACAAAATCATGAGGGGAAAAGATAGATGATTGTTGTGAGTCAATAAACAATAGACAATAGGTGCAGGAGTAGGCCATTCGGTCCTTTAAGCCAGCACCACCATTCAATGTGATCATGGCTGATCATCCCCAATCAGTACCCTAATCCTGCCTTCTCCCCATATCCCCTGACTCCGCTATCTTTAAGAGCCCTATCTAGCTCTCTCTTGAAAGTATCCAGAGAACTGGCCTCCACTGCAGAGCATTCCACAGACTCACAACTTTCTGTGTGAAAAAGTGTTTCCTCATCTCTGTTCTAAATGGCTTACCCCTTATTCTTAAACTGTGGCCCCTGGTTCTGGACTCCCAACATCAGGAACATGTTTCCTGCCTCTAGCGTGTCCAAACCCTTAATAATCTTATATGTTTCAATAAGATCCCCTTGCATTCTTCTAAATTCCAGAGTATACAAGCCCAGCCGCTCCATTCTCTCAGCATATGACAGTCCCGCCATCCCGGGAATTAACCTTGTAAGCCTACGCTGCACTTCTTCAATAGCAAGATTGTCCTTCCTCAAATTAGGGGACCAAAACTGCACACAATACTCCAGGTGTGGTCTCACTTGGGCCCTGTACAACTGCAGAAGGACCTCTTTGCTCCTATACTCGACTCCTCTTGTTATGAAGGCCCACATGCCATTCGCTCTCTTCACTGCCTGCTGTGGGTTTTTTTCTCAAGGGAGGACAATTGTAAGTTGACCCTCATGTGTGGGATAGTGCTAGGGTATGGGGTGATAGCTGGTCGGCACGGACTCGGTGGGCCGAAGGGCCTGCTTCTGTGCTGTTTCTCTAAAGTCTAAAGTAAAATCTAAAATTACGAACTTAAGGGAACAGCCCAATTCAGACATCAAGGGTAATTAATAGAGCAGATAGAATAAAAATATTTTAAGCAGTAGGAGGATCGAGGATAAGAATATGTTCTTTGGGGAATGGTTAGGAAACTCTTCCAAACGGAAAGGATGGTTTACATTTGTAATCTTCTGCAATGTAAGGTTTTGATAAAAAATAGGCAGTTATTCAGAATGAAGACACAGATCAACTATGGGTTTTTTTCAGCAGCATAACAGCTTGAGGTACTGAAAAGAAGGCCCAAACATCTTTCCCTATACTCAATGTACAGGAACCCAAAGACCAGAAGCAAGTTGTGGAGGCAAAGGTGGTTGTAGATGAAGAGAAGCTGTACCTGAACAGCCTCTTCCCTTCCCTTTAGCTGTCCATTCAAACATGATACCAAAAAGGTGAGGATACCAATGTATGGCTATGACCAAAAATGAGCAGAGGGTCTCTGGTATCTAACAGTTGCCCTGGCAGTTAATGGAAGCCAGAGGGGGAGCTTGCTACAGCAAGAGGAGATGATGAGGCAGGAAACGATGAACCATCTGAATATAGAACGTAGAACAGTACAGTCCGAGGCTGCGTTTCCTTCCTTCCGTCAGCCCACAATGTTTGAGCCAAACATGATGCCGTTAAAATGATCTAATCTGCTTGTCTCTGATCCATATCCCTCTATTCCTTGCACTTCAGTGTGCTTATCTAAAAGCATCTGAAACTTTTAGATCCACCTCCTCTGGCAATGTGTTTCAGTCTTCCACCACTCTCTGTGTAAAAAAACCTGCTCCGCACATCTCCATTAAACTTACCACCTCTCATCTTATAGCTATGCCCTCTGGTATCGGACATTTCCGACCTGGGAAAAACATTTTGAGTGTCTACCCTATCTATGCTTCTAATATTTGTATATACTTCTATCATGTCTCCCCTCAACCTCTGAAGTTCCAAAGAAAATAATCCAAGTTTATCCAACCTCTCCTTGTAGCTGAAAGCATCTAATTCAGGCAACATTCTGGTAAACCTCCTATGCACCCTCTCCACAGCCTCCGCATCTTTCCTGTAATGGGCCAACCAGAACCACATGCAATACTCCAAATGCGGCCTGACCAAAGTTTTATAGAGCTGCATTATGACCTTCTGACTTAAACTCAGTGCAATGAAGGCAAGCATACCATATGCTTCTTTACCACCCTATCTACTTGTTCTGCCTCTACCTCTATTAGGTAGAGTAAATATCACAAAGCAAGGTTTATGGCACATATTACATTTCATGCAGTGCCAGAAATGCTCCTTTCTTCTAGATATGTTACATCTTCCTTCCTTTCACCAGCCTAATTTTCTGAGTTATGGTAAACATGGGTTCTATTTGAATATTATAAAAATGCTGCTAAATCTTAAGGCATTTTAAGGCAGCACAGTAGCACAGCTGATAGAGCTGCTGCTTCACAGCGCAAGAGACTCAGGAATGATCCTGACCTCGGGTGCAGTTTGTGTGGAGTTTGCATGTTCTCCCTGTGACCACGTGGGTTTCCTCCGGTTGCTCTGGAGACATGCGATGTGGCAGGCTAATCGGACACTGTATATTGTTCCTAGTGGCAATATCTTGCAGGAGGTGATGAAAATGAGTGGATCATTTTTTTAAATATGATTAATGTAGGATTAGCATATAAAGGCATTGTTTGTTGGTAGCAAGGACTCGGTGGGCCTAAGGGCCTGTTTCCGGCTGTATATCTTTATCCATCTCTCTGTGTTAATTGAATAGTCCCAAATCCTTTGCGTTTAAACCAGAAATAAGTATTTTGCAGAGTATTGAGTTAAGGCATCACATTTATTACCAGTTGAGCTCTCGCCCAATTTTATTGCTGTGGTCTGAAGATTACCCAAATATAGATGCAAAGGTTTATGACAGCTGAACTTGACTGTGTCTTACTTCACTGCCCACTTCTGTGCAATAGGATTGTTTAAAGGCAATTAGTAACAATAAACAAAACTGAGTTTCCCCTCTTTAATCCAAGGAGAAAATAATTATTGCAACAAACAAGTTAAATTAGCATCATGGGGCAGTGATTTCTTGCCTCATTACAAGAATCGAAGCTAACATTTGTTTGAACATAAGAACAGAAAAATCTTTAGGAATAAGTAAATGTCAATAGATTGAACAAACTAATCCTCTATTTTATAGATCAACCTCATCTAGCAGGCACACGATGTTCCTCACACAAATCGTTTCAGAAATGCATCTGTTTGTCTCTTGAAATTGTTTTTATCCACTGCATTAATGATTTTCCATAAAACTATTACAACATGGCCAAAAGAGTTTAGCCAAATTTACATTATTGCTCCTAACTTCTTACTTTTAATCATTTTATTTCTGGAGCTTACTTTAATGATGACCCACTAGAGAACTCCCAAAAAGAAATAGTCTGATTCTCACCAATCGTTATTGTCAGATATTGATTTGGTCCTTTCAATGACTTGGAATTGTTAGTTTTAATTATTTATTTCTATTGATTACCCAGTGTGACTTTAGAAATTATCAATCAAAATATCATATCGAGTTATATCTACTATTTCTTTGATAACTACAGTTAAAATTAATCTTGAGTTTAACAATTTCAAACGATCGTTGGGAGGAAAGTCTTCTATATATACACTACTGTTCTCTTAATGTTAGGCACTCACTAATAACATTTAAAATACTACATAGACTCTATTATTCAAAGTCTAAATTGAATAAGATCTTCCCAAATGTCTCACCTATCTGTGATAAATGTCTCCTCCAAGAAGCAATTATAACCCATTCTTTTGTTTCCTGTACAAAATTACAAAACTTCTGGAGGAGAATCTTTGATATCTTTTCCAAAATACTTAAAACAAAATTGGATCCCGACATAAAATTGATCACACTAGGTATGTCAGAGGCCTGTTCTGAGCTAACGATATTTCAAAGACGTTTCCCTAACTATGGCCTGATAACGGCGAAAAAATGAATACTTAAATTTTGGAAACAGACAACAGTCCCTACAGTGAAGATGTGGATCACAAACATGTCCAAGACACTACATTTGGAAAACATTAGGCTTGTCTTGGCGGAAAAACCAGATCAATTTCTCAAGACATGGACACCCTTCACCGAATTCTTACAACAATAGCATGGTGCAACACAAATTTAAATTTAAATCCGACGCTGGGTTTGGTGAGGTGAGCGGGGGGGACGAGGGGCAAGGTATATCTCCACCTTTTTCTTTTTTCTTATTTCTATATCTTTCTGCCACGCTACTTTGGTAGTTTAGGGGTCTTTCTTTTGTTCTTTTTCGATCTATCTTTTCACTTTCTACTTGTTTCCTTTCTTGTTTTCTTTTTCTTTGCTTATTTCATTTTCATAGTTTAGGTTATAAGGTTAAAAATGAAGCTGTACAATAATTGTATAATTTTAGATGCCGAATGTTCTATCTTTGTACAATTGCTTCTAATAAAAATAAATTAAAAAAATAATAAAATAAAAAAATAATCTTGAACAATTAGTTCCCTGGTCAGTAAAGTTAGCAAAGAATAGAGTAATAACTCTCTTTCATATATCATAGGGAAAGGATTTTGGTATTGATTATCCAAACTTTTTATAACCAAACTATCCTCTCAAAAAGTGGGCGGCATGGTGGCGCAGCGGTAGATATGCTGCCTTACGGCACTTACAGCACCCGAGACCCGGGTTCGTTTGTAAGTGCTCCCCGTGATCATTTGGTGTTTTCTCCAATGTACAGGTTAGTAGGTTAATTGGCTTGGTATAAATGTAAATTATTCCTAATGCATGTAGAATAGAGACAATATGCGGGGATCGCTGGTCGGTGCGGACTCGGTGGGCCGAAGGGCCTGTTTCCGCAATGTATCTCTCAACTAAACTAAACTAATCTAAGGCACCATCTAGTTTACGAGGATATGTTGTACAATAAATGAAACACATCTCTTTAATTACCCAGATCTTCCAAAGTTTTAATGTTTATCTAGATGGCAGTGTAAACATGCAAATGTTCCACAATGTTTCCTCTGCGTCTTAATCTTTTAATTGCTAACTGCTTCTGAAAGTAAGAAGGTTACAGTTCTCTCTTTACTTGCACAAAACATGCCCCAGACATTTCTTCACAGTTATTCCTCTGAATGCCAGGGTCTAAAGCAATATTTGAAGAACTTGCAGATATTCCACAGCTCTCGGGAAAATAATTGTCTTTCTCACACTGTTTGAGATTCAAGGAAAGATCTTCTTCAGTGATATTAACTCTACGCAATGATCCAACATTCCCAGTTCCCCACAGATGACTCCCATCTACCTTTCCTTAACATCCAAGGCAGTAGACGCTCTTTATTTTGTCTTATCCATATATTATAATGCCCACTTTATTGGTATCATTGTTAAATGTGTTTATTCCAAACAGTTTGAGAAGAAAGGTCTCAAAGCAGCCTCTCTTCATCTCCCACACCATTAGCTACCAAGACTTTAGACATCATTGATCAAATTGAAAAAAAAAAAATCAAATTACGTATGGCAGATATAGATTGCTTTAGATGTGCCTGAAGGAGAATCTAGTGACCAGAGAGCTAATTGTCCTTCCATTCCTGGTCTTGAGTGAATAACCACAGAGTTAGGTCAAACATTGTGCAAGGGGATCTTGATGGGAATTCATAACATTGCATAGGCCTAACATCTGAAATAAAAGCAACAAATGCTGACACACTCAGTGGTTCAGGCAACAAATAGAAAAAGAAACAGAGTTAATATTTCAAAGTGAAGATTCTTTATTAGAACTGGTAAAGTGAGAAAATTAATTAATTTTATGATACGAAGCTGGCAAAGAGATAGATAGGACAGGTAGAACATTACTGATAGGGTTGACATCCCAATATTCTATTTACAAAGTGGCCTAGCTGATCAATTAATGAGGAAAGTTAGGGAAAGACAAAAGTTAAAGATTTTAGTATTGATTTCACTCTTTTCCAATGATTATTATATATGCACTGTTAAATTATTAAAATATGCACTGTTATAAGCATCGCCATAAGCACATTCTTTATTTTTATCAAACCAAATGTTCCCATCGTTTTATTTTCCAGTTGCAGCAAAAAGCTGATAATTTGAAATAAAATAGAAAATGTTGACAATTCAGAGGAATCCAATGAAATTCCATTAAGATGAAAAGGGTGCGGAAGGGATTGACGAGAATGTTACCAGGACTCACGGGGAGAGATTGGGCAGGTCGGGACTTTATTTCTTGGAGCACAAGGAGCTCGAAGGGTGATCTTGTGGAGATGTGTGGAGGTGGGTGGAGTCATGAGGGGACTCAATAGGGTGAATGCCCAGGGTCTTTTCTGCAGGGTAGGAGCTGGATGGCAAAACTGTAAGGTGAAAGGGGAAAGATTGCCAAAGAACCTGAGGGGCAACATTTACACAAACAGAGTGGTGGCTATATGGAACGAGCTACCGGAACAGGTAGTTGAGGCAGGTACTAGAACGACATTTTAAAAACAGTAAATGGATGGGCAAGTTTAGCAGGATATGGGCCAAATGCAGGCAAATAGAACTATTTTAGATGGTGCATCTTGGATAGCATGGATGAGGTGAATTAAAGGCCTCTCTCTGTACTGTATGACATTATGACAATGATTATATTACAAAAAATAGGTTAATATTCTTGATGAGTGGGGTTAGTTCGAACGATGCCTCCCCATTCAAAGAATTAATCTCTCTTTTCTAGTGAAGGATCCGATGTACACTTCTTCATTTTAATCTATACTTAGTTTATGTTATACAACAAATCATTCATGTTTGGTTATAGAGAGAAAGTGTACATTTTAGATTTGTGCATTCATCATAAAGAAATCAAAATGGATGGTGTAGACCTACTTAAGAACTTGCTTTCTGAACCCAATAAATCTCAATGGAATTCACAACACATTTATTCTCCCTCTGTAACCTTCAACCAGGTAGGTGAGTCCCCCTCAATATGTTAGTCAGATTCATGATATCAAAACCTGTCTCAGCAGTGAGGTTAAAGGTAAGAGGCTGATATCAGAACAGTTGAATTGGTTGGCAGCGAATTTAAAAGGTGGCTTTAGAAAAAGTAAAAGATCTATTGTAGTCACCAAATGAAAATGCAGAAATTATGGCATCACCGTAGGAAGTGCTAAAATATATTGCAGATAACAATGGCCCAGAAATGTAAGGTTTCCATCAATTTCCTCCGTCTTTTTTTGCTATTCCCTCCTTCCATTTTCTTCATTAATTTATCTTTCAAAGAAAAAACTATGAATGCAGTATTATCCATGATAATGTATTTCAAAACTGTCCAGTGTCATTCCTCTTCTCATGATAAGGATAGGTGGAATGTGATTTTTGAGAAACATTGCAAAGTCAGGTGAGTTTGTTGATAAATCTTTCAAACCTTGGCCAAATTTGTCAGGTCCTGCACTACAAAGTCTACATTGTTAAAATGTATGCAATTCTGACAGATACCTCTGCATGGGACCGCTTTAAAAAAATCCCCATTTGCACTGATAAAAGATTTTCCTAATGGTTCCATGTAATAAATTGATACATCAATCTAAATTGTAGACCAGCCAAGTCGATAAAACAGATTAGTTCCAGGTAATATACAGTAAAAATGTTTTCCATAGCAATAGTTTACGTCAGGATGTAGGAAGTGATAATGGTGAACATTTTAGTAAAAGTATACCTTGATATGATATCCATTGATGGCAGATATCCAGTACTTTGGAGCTGGATATCTTTTCGAATAACAGCGAATTCTCCTGTAATATTATGCTGCAAATTTGATTTGGTCTTTTTATATAATGCCTGTAACACTCACAGTCAACAATTCCTGAGAAGTCTATGATGCAAACTTGTTTCAATCTGAGACATGTCAATACTTCGTAAGCTTTTAACATTTTGAGACAAAAGCACCTACAGGCTGCACAGTAAGAACCTTTTTACAAGCTTTCAAAAACTGAAATGTACATGTACCAGGGACTGAAGCAAAAGCCTCTGATCCAAAAAATAACAACATGTAGGAGATATAAATCTAATTCTCCTGTTTAACAGCTTTTTACTTAAGATGCCTCAACTTTTAAACACTCAAGCAGTTGAAAATGATGAACAACAATTTAAATGGTCTCCATCATCATTTATTTTCAAACACTAATAACAGCGTTGGGTGACAATTTGCATAGTTACAGAACTAAACTGATGCCTAGATTAGCAGACATTAAGTCAGAGTGTTTTGGTGAACTGGAATCGTTTTAGCTGTTTGGAAGTGTTCAATTTAATTATGCTCTCTGATTAGTTACTTACGAAATTACAAATTACTGACTAACATATCATATAAAGAAAAATATTAAAATAAAGTGAATGCATGCTATAATTCATTTCTGATCATTTGATTTGTAAAGAAAGTGCAAATAGCAAAACTGCCCATTTAAAAACACCTCCGGCAGCAATAAAACTTCATCTTATTCTTACTGAATGTTCCTGGCCAGTGAAGTTAACATCAGAGTAATAACACTCATTTATATATTGTAGGAAAGTTTCCAGATATTGGTTCTCTAAATTCTTGGTAACTAAACTGAGGTCCAATCTAGTTTACAGGAGTAATAGCGTAGAGTAAATGAAATGTATCTCTTCAATTACCCAGACCCTCCATTAGCCAAACTAACTCAGCATCTCCTGAGTCAGTGTGATAATTGAAAGTCCACAGTATAATACAATGAATAACCTTGTACCACAGCTGAAGAAGCAGCATTGTAATACCTTTCTAGCTGTCAGACATTTGATAAATAGCTCTTTCTGACGTCAAAACACATAACGTGGCTGATAATTTGAATGTTCATACACAACTACACAGCCCGAGGTGAATTGCCTTCACTCATTTGCACGCTCCATAATTTCATCAAACTTCTCATGGAAATAAGAAAAAGGTTGTGTTTTCTGAATTAAGTTGTGTCTGTAAAAGTAGACAACACAAACAAAATCTTACAATCCTAAATGGGCAATGGGGAGGACATGGAAGCAGGGTAAGCAATTTATGACACTTTAAACTATTCAAAAGGCGACATTAAAATTGGCTGATAAAACCCTTGAACCGATCAGCATATTCATGAGGCCAAAAAGTGATCAACTGCAGTCTGATGGTGAAATCCCTGGTAACCACACTGATAATTGCTCCTCAAAGTGAAGCTCAGCTGTGTAAATGACAGCAGTCCAACAGTTGATCCAAGTCAGTACTGAATTTTGTTCGCTACAATATCAATCTATTGCGAGCAATCAAAGCAGCTTTGAATTGGGAAGAGGTAGAATTAATTAGAATTACCTCTTCATATCCCAATCTTGTGATTCTTTTGGGATGTTCAGAACCTTTGGATGTCAAGTGAGCCAAATTAACATCAGCATTTATTCTCATCTGTGTTATTTTCTATTGAATTTCTTAAATTTAAATGCAATTTGTGCACTGAGCTACACTGGCACAACAATGTCAGGCAACAATTAGCATTGGTGTTTTGTTATCTTTTCTATCTGGCTTGCTAACTTTTGATTTGCCCACTTGACACATCTTTCTTCCCCATTGACAAATGCTCTGTAGCCTGTTAACTTTTTCTTGTTCATACTATCTCATTGTCCACTCTACCTTTTCCTTTCCATCCTTCATCTCTTTTTTTGTGTTTCCCCTCTTCTATCTTGTTGACAGATATCTCAGTGTTCCTCTTGTTTGACTATAGGCTCTCCCTGACTTATGTAAGGGTTATGTCCCATGAACCCTTACGTAAGTCAGATTGTACATAAGTCAGAATCACCGACTCTCAGCTTTCTGCCCCACACGGTCTTCTGGGTAAGCACAGCCACTCTTGGCGGCTTGTTTCCGATGTAACCACGAGTGATCATACAGTGATGATTTCACGAAGGAATCGATATTTTAGTAGAATTGGACAAAAGGTATCAGAATCAAGTTAACATTTATGGAGTAACCTAACATACTGTGGAACAAATATCAAAAATGTGTGTGTATGTACATTTAATGAAAATGCTGTGCGAGATAAGAAACTGGAATGGAAAATTCCTTTAAAATGTAAGTATAGTTATTTCATACTATAAAAAGGCTTAAAGAATAATTGGTTTTGTTATCAGGCACGAAGAGAACACAAATAAAAAAATCCCTACAGTTTAGTATTGTGTGGAATATTTGGCACTATGATGTAGAATACCTTAAATGAATAGGCAGTATATGGTACAGATAAACCAAGTTGATATAAGGAAAGGGGAACTATATTTGACTTTGTGATAAATTTGACTTTGATCGCAATAGTAAGTTTTAATGCTCAATAGAGTTTTGACAAGGTGAGATTATTCCCTCTAGGTAATCAGTACTGTAAAGTCAACAGTAAAATTTCATAAAAAATAGAGAAATATCTTCATCAGGTTATTAGAACAAACGTTGTTTTGCAACAGTGGGTTTTGAGATAGAGCCCATTAGTGGAAGGCACAATTAACATGCCTGACCATCAAGAGATTTTAGAGCAGATGAAATGTGTAGGAAGGATCTGCAGATGCTGGTTTATGCCGTAGATAGACACAAAATGATAGAGAAACTCAGTTGGGCAGGCAGCATCACTGGAGAGATGGAATGGGTGATATTTCAGGTCGAGACCTTGCTTCAGACATTGGGTTCTTATATAATTCTAGCAAAAAGCCAACATCATCAACATTATATCCTTTCCTCTCTTCTCGTTTCACATTTTCCTCAATGTTTGAGTTTGCAATATATGTCCTTATTCTTGTGCCGAGCAACATTTTATTTCTTCAGAAGCCAATTAATGCAGATGTGGGAAATATGAAATACTAAAACAGGCAAAGCATGGACTACTCAACAGACTGAGAGTGAGATGCCATATTGTTTCTGATTGATGACATTTCATCAGAACATTTTCATTGGAATGAAAATGTAGGTTGTGGAAGATTTTTGGGAAGTGCAGTAAAATCTTCTTTATGAAATATTGTGGGTTCAAAATTGTTTGTTAATCCACTAGTGAAAGAATCATAGAGTCATACAGCACAGAAACAGTCACTTTGTCTAAGTCATCCATGCCTACCAAGATGTCTATCTGAGTTAATTGTATTTGTCTGTGTTTGACCCATATCCATCTTCCCAGATGCCATTAGGACTGTAAACTCCTATCTCACCAGGGACTACTGTACCACTCTACTGCTTTTTTTTTTTTTAATTGCTGTTTTATTCCCTTTTTCCTTCCGCCCACAATATTTAATATGTAAAAGAATATGTGATTGTTCCATTCTGTTTGTAGTTTGTTTGTTGTTTGTTTGTTTGTCTTTTTGCACAAAATCCGCGAGCATTGCCACTTTTCATTTCACTGCACATATTGTATGTGTATGTGACGAATAAACTTAACTTGACTTCACATCTTCTATCCATGTACCTGTTTAAATGTTGTCATCCTATCCACGTCTACATCTTCTTCTGGCAGCTCGTTCCACACCTCCCTTACCCGGTGGAAAAGACCGTGACTATCTCACTACCATTGAAGGGATCTACAAGAGTCACCTGCCTCAAAAAGGCAGCCAGGATTATCAGCGATCCATACCACCCTGGCCACAATCTCATTTCTCTACTGTCAAGTATAGGAGCCTGTAATCTGTAACATCCAGGTTCAGGAGCAGCTTCTTCTCAATGACCATTACACTATTAAACACTACAAACTCCAAAGAGGCTCTGAATGTTATAGATGTGGGGGCATTATTTATAACTTTATTATGCTTGCATATCTGTTGTGCAGCTGTAGGTAAGAATTTAATTGGTCCATTTTAGGACATAGGACAATAAAACACTCTTGACTTGACTCTCCTGATTTGCTCAACTACCATAAATGTCACCCTTTCTAGGGTCCAAGAAAATGAGCCCTCATTATAATTCATCCCCACCAGTCACACATCCCTGATCTGGTCTCACACTCCACTTTGCTTTCCCATCAGGTTCCATCATCCTCAGTCCCTGGTTACCTCCACTAATCATGTCCTGTGCTATGATGATATCCACACCCCTCTCTGCCCCACTTGATTCCAGTTAGATCAAACCTGCTCCTATTCACCTGGATCCAGTTGTTGCAAGCCAGTGTTGCCCCATTCCCCTCCTATGCATGTTGGTTTTCTCCCATCCATTCTTCTAGTCCAGAGGAAAGGTCTCAATCCAAAATATCAACCATCCCATTCACTTCACAGATACCACCTGACTTTGATTTCCTCTGGCATTGTTTTTTGCTCCAGATTGCAGCATCTGCAGTCTCTTGTGTCTCCTCATCAGTCCTAGCTTTCCAAATGCTGGCAGATCCTGTCCCATAGAATCTCTTCCAGTAATGTTTCCACTCCTAACTATATCTTGTTTCTTGTGATCAGTCCTATCTCTGGCTGCATTGATATATAGCTGTTGTCATCAACGTTATCTCATTATCTTGAGTTTACAAATTAAATTTTACCTAGAATGATAGGTTCATGAAATAATATCTGAAAGCACCTTATTCAACCCATTCTGCCTGTGTCTGAAGTTCAGTTGATTGATCCTGTTAATTCCGGCTCTTGCATTTCCTCAATGATCTGCAATTAGCTTTACCTCTTTTCAATGAAATATGTAGTGAAGCAGCAGCTGAAACATTTATTTTAAAGGACCTTTTGAGAAATTAAAGCAAAAAAATAGAATTAAAATTAATATTAAAGTTTAACAAAAGCACAAAGGTGAAGTGACAATATAAATGGTATTTTCAAAAGGTCAAACCACCAGAATTAGCTCATTCACAAATGACCCTTCTGCTTTACACTTGCATATTTAATCACCCAATTCTACAATTATGGGTTATGGTATGCCTGTCAGACAATAAAATCACTTTTATTTTTGTCTTACTAATGTGACTTCTATCTGCTTATCCCAAGCAAAAGGGGTATTCTGTTTAGTCTAGTTTAAAGATACACCATGGAAACAGGCTTTTCCATCGTGTCCATACCAACCATTGATCGCCCGTTCACACTAGTTCTATGTTATCCCACATTCTCTACATGCCAGGGGCAATTTACAGAGGCCAATTAACCCACGGACTGTAGATATGCATTAAATATGCATTAAACCTCCTGCACATATTTACAAAACTACAGCAACCGAGAAACAACATGGTCTCTGCAGATAGAAGTCACAGTATTGTAACAAAAATATCAATCATGGGAACATCACTATTAGTCTCTGCATGAGAATCATTCTCCACCTGTCTGGACCATGTACAATGAGCCACATATTCCACACACTCAGCATTGATCTATGATTAAGGGAACTCGAAACAACAATGGTTATCAGCAACTGGCCAGAAATATTCAGTTAGTTTGCATTATGTTCAATTACCTATTCCAAAAGGCCGATGAGTAATAATGGCAGCAAGTCAGAATATAGTGCATCACTTAACATAATTACTACCAGCTCCTTTAATAAATAAGCACGCCGTTGTTCATAAATAGTTTTAAATCATTTTTATTTGGCAACCATTTTAATCACTGAAGAAGAGTGCAGCATGTATGATTAAGGGATATCAGTGCTTTACAAGGCATCTTCAACAGCATAATTTATTTTAAATGGGTTAGTAATTTTGTTAATTCCTTGTCTCCAGATTTTGCAAGGTTTACTGTTTATTGATTACAATAAAGATAATATTTTACTTTCCTCACCAGCAATGCAATTCAAACTTTGTTTCACAAGATTGTGCTGCTGCTGCACAATAAACAAAGTACTGCATGGGCACTTTTCCCCCCCTCTCAGCCCAACAACATCCAGCACGTGTGAGCCACCTCAGGGAAGACTGTCTGCTTAAATCAAAAGAAGCAGAGTAAAGTTAAAAATCTCAAATTAGTCTGACATCGCCTTTTCTAATGAGGCCAGAACAGTGCAATAAAGAGAAAACAGAATTGGTGCTTGAAACAGCTGCAAGAGCATCACATGATAGCCTGAGGAGTTGTGGCAGCTTATTTTGTTGAGGTGACATGCGTCTGCAAATGAAACGAGTGGACAGCATGTCAGAGGCACAGGGAGCCTCTTCATCCTCACTAACATCCCTGAACTGGCAGATTCCCCCCTTGGTTACAATGCAAAGAGACAAGGCAAGAATGGTCTCTTTTTGAAAAGCATCATCTGAACTAGCTCATTTGCTTGTTGGCAGAAAATCATGTTTTGTGATTCTTGGTGTCACATGCGGTTAATTTTACATCGGCAGTGTTTGACTTAACAAGGACTGGTAACTTCTGTTTATTTCCAGCTACACATACCATTTTCGAAATGAATACCTTTTATTTATTCTGACTTTTGCTTTCCCTTGCTTTTAATCATGTTCAAAGCTGCAAAAGCCTGTCTAACTGCCCTGCTGTTGGCCTTTATTTGTGACTGCGCGCTGCGAAAGAGGCTGAACGAAAGTGTTAGGGCTCCTAGCAAAGCAGTAAGTTTCTGTCACTTTCTCTCAAGGGCGCTATAGAAAATGCATCTTGACCAAGGTGGGTTAGCATTTTGTCACTACTGCTTTATTCTAACATGCTAAAAAGGTGGAGGCTAAATTTCGTCCTTCAGGGAGTTATTTATTTTCTTTCAAACCGCTGAGTGCACATTTCTGCAGATGTGGATCTTACAGAGATCAAACAAAAAGGAATCTGTCGAGTGACATGAGTTATGTCCTCAGAAGTGCCAGTGCCCCTGCTGGCTTGGAGGAGACCAACCATTAACCACATGAAAACCATTAGTTTAGTTTAGTTTAGAGAAACAGTAGGGAAGCAGGCACTTCGGCCCACTGATTCCATGCCGACCAGCGATCCCTGCACACCAGCACGATTCTATTCACTAGGGACAATTTACAAACTTTGCCGAAGCCAATTAACCTACAAACCTGTACGTCTTTGGAGGGCAGGAGGAAACCAGAGCACCTGGTGAAAACCCACGGGGAGAACGTACAAATACCATATAGATAACACCTGTAATTACGTTAGAACCCAGGTCTGTGGCACTGTGAGGCAGCAGCTTTACTGCTGTGCCACCTTATATACAAATGATACATTACTGCACTAACCATCTTTCTCATCAGCTCCTTTTCTCTCCTTTTTCAGTGGATTGATTTGTTGTTGAATTGAATGGAATAAATTTTATTAGCCAAGTATGTATACATACAAGGAATTTGCCTTGGTTCTTTGCTCGCAAGTAATAACACGATATACAGTAGACAATTAAAAATAAAACATTATAATTTGAACATGTGAAGAATTAAATAAAATACCAGAGCAAAAGGAGGCTACAGACTTTTGGCTGTTGAGTCGAGCTACTGCTTGTGGAAAAAAAGCTGTTTTTATGTCTGGCTGTGGCTTCTTTGACAGTCCGGAGTCGCCTTCCAGAGGGAAGTGCTTCAAAGGGTTTGTGGCCACGGTGAGAGGGGTCAGAGATGATCTTGCCCACTCCCTTCCTGGCCCTTGTAGTGTACAGTTTGTTGCTGGGAGGAAGGTTTACTTTCTTCACTTAGTGACATTAGTAGGCTAATCAAGAATGGTAAATCATTGCCAAAGCTGTTGCTCTTCTAATTTGCTTAAGTAGTCAGATGTCGGGTCAGCAACTATTCCTCTGTCAACTGTGCAGTTTTTTTGTGGCTATGAAAGTCTAACTGCAAAATCTGGAGAACTTTTCTTTCTTGAAATCTGAATAGGCCATGTTGAGTTTCCTTTTCCCTTACCCCCCTCCCCCCTCATCCCTATGCCCCACCTGGATGCACCCAATTCTCCACTTCTCCCTCCCCTTCTACCTATATTCCTTCCTCAGACTTCACAATTCACACCTCTTTGATCCTTATTTCACAATGTTAGTCTTTCCATCATCTTGTCCAACGATCCTCCTATTAAAAACCACCCTCACCTGTATCCACCTATCACTCGCAAGGCTTTCTTCGAGCTTACAAATCCCTGTCCCCCTTCCCCACTGCAATCAGTGTGAAGATGAGTCCTGACCTGAAATGTCACCTCTCCATGTTCTCCAGGGATGCTGTCTGACCCAAAATGCTGCAGTAACTTAACGGGACAGGTAGCACCTCTGGAGAGAAGGAATGGGTGATGTTTCAGGTCGAGACCCTTCTTCAGTCTAAAGAAGGATCGTGACCTGAAACGTCACCCATTCCGTCTCTCCAGACATATTGCCTGTCCCGCTGAGTTACTCCAGCATTTTGTGTCTACCTTCGATTGAAACCAGCATCTGCAGTTCTTTCCTACACATGCTGCCTGACCCGATGAGTTACTCCAGCACTTTGTGTCATTTTGAGTAAACCAGTATCTGCAGTTCCTTATATCTGCTGATGAGGAATGCGCTTTTGTTTTCTGCTCTTCACACTGGATTGAGAAAAATATATAAAAGGCACAAAAGCCAAAGTGCTGGAGGAACTTAGCAGGGCAGAAAGTATCTGTGGAAAGAATGGAAAGATCGGGATCCTTCTTCAGACTGATTGGAGTGGGGGGGGAGAAGAATGGAAAGGAGCAGGGTGGGACAAAGGGTCAAAGCCTTGCAAGTGACAGGTGAGCAAAAAAAAACAACATGCTACAGGAATTCACAGAAGTAAAGTGCTAAAGCAAAGTGACTCTTTGGCGCACATTATTTTACATCTTAGGTAGACAAAATTGCTGGAGAAACTCAGCGGGTGAGGCAGCATCTATGGAACGAAGGAATAGGTGACGTTTCGGGTCGAGACCCTTCTTCTATAGATACCTTATTTTACATCTTGCACAGCTAAAGCACATGCAGATCCAGAGTATTTGTATCCAGATCTCAGTCTGCATGCAATGATCATCTGGTGCCAGTGCTGCTGTACGGTGAGCAATAATCCAGCGAATGCAATGTCAAAACTTTGCACCATTAATGGAGAGGACCAACCCTTCAATCCTCACCTCTGCTCATGCTTTATAAAGGATTATAAACTCCGTGGATGTTAGATGATGCATGATTTTTGTGAGGTATTGCTCTAATTGTTTGAGTGTTAAGGGCTTGGACACGCTAGAGGCGGGAAACATGTTCCCGATGTTGGGGGAGTCCAGAACCAGTGGCCACAGTTCAAGAATAAGGAGTAAGCCATTTAGAACGGAGATGAGGAAACACTTTTTCTCACAGAGAGTGGTGAGTCTGTGGAATTCTCTGCCTCAGAGGGCGGTGGAGGCAGGTTCTCTGGATGCTTTCAAGAGAGAGCTAGATAGGGCTCTTAAAAATAGCTGAGTCAGGGGATATGGGGAGAAGGCAAGAACGGGGTACTGATTGGGGATGATCAGCCATGATCACATTGAATGGTGTTGCTGGCTCAAAGGACCGAATGGCCTACTCTCGCACCTATTGTCTATTGTCAAATTGGATAAGGGTATGATGCCCACATCGGTTCTTCATTGCTCTGTAGAGAGGATGGTGTGTCACTGAGGTATTCTATCCTGACCTTATGTCCTCTGTGCAAACCACAGGCTGCAGACAGGCTTGCATTCATGAGCATTCCCCATGAACCACAACCTAACAGCAGCTAAGCAGACATAGACACAAAGTGTTGGAGTAGCTCAGCGGGTCAGGCAGCATCTCTGGTGAAAAAGTTCCCCCAACCCTCTCCCTCCCCCTTTACTTTCAGTCTGAAGAAGGGTTTCAACCCGAAAAGTCACCCATCCTTTTTTTCTAGAAATGCTGCCTGACCTGCTGAGTTCCTCCAACACTTTGTGTCTATCTTCGGTATAAACCGGCATCTGCAGTTCCTTGTCCTCTGACTCCCAGTCTGAAGAAGGGTCTCAACCTGAAACGTCACCTATTCTTTTTCTTCAGAGATTCTGTGTGTGTGATCCGCTGAGTTGCTCCAGCTTTTTCTGTCTATTGGCAGTTCCTTCCTACACTAAGTAGAGGACAGACAAAGCAGAATGAGCTGATCAAAGACAGAGGAAGAGAAGGGGAATGAAGGACATAGCAGAAATCCATATCTGCCCAAGACGTTTGGCATAACTTCTTCTACGTAAAACTCAGCAATGAGATGAGCATCAATGCTTCAGGAAGGATGCCCTCACTGAAATCTGCCATATCTTCCAGCCATAACTGCTGCTTCAGAGCAGGTCAAGCAGGACATTGCCAGCATCCATGAAGGTGACTATAGCCATTAAGTTGATGTACTGGGATACTTCTGGGCAGGAACCACAGACAGTTGCAAGATTTTACAGTTTGCTGTTCATTCTTGCGTAAAGGACTGTCACTGAAATTCTCTTTTCTACGAGAACTGCCTCCATCTCATTCTATAAACAGAAATTGCTGAAAACACTCAGCGGGTCATGTTCAAGTTCAGAACTGGCAAAGGTTCTTCCACCTGAAACATTAACACTGCTTTTCTTTCCACAGGTGCAGTCGGACCTGCCGAGCTGATTCCACCTTTATTTCAGATTTCCAGTGTCTGCAGATTTTTATTCATTATTTCTCTCTCATTTTCATTTGCCAGGGAAAAGCATATAGAACGAGATAAGCATCCCAAGGATGTTATAATGCACTGGAATTGAAAATACTCAATTATTTTACTGCCTGGCCATTATGTATTCAAAGACACCAAGTAATATCAGTCAATACATGGAGTCTTGGCAGTGGACAAGATGAAAAAAACAGCACACTGTACTAGAGTATCTCAGAGGATCAGGCAGCATTTCTGGGAGGATATGGGTAGGTGATGTTTCGGGTCATTTTGGGTTGGAATCCTTCTTCAGACTTCAGTCGATAAGATGCCTTCATTCTGCGGCAGTCAACAGACAATTCTGTGCCTCATTCCTCAGTGCCTACTCATTATGCTTTCAGAGAGTTTGAATAGGTAACCTCCTGTGAATATGGCACATTTCCAGCATTGAAAAGTATTGGACCTACACTCTTCCATGTTGTGGCATTGTTTAATGCAATTTCCGTGTCTATTGGTGCCGCACAGCTTCAGTGACTCTTTTCTTTAAGAAGTGCTTTAATTACAAGCTATCTTCACAAGTTGAAAACTAATCACAATATTGGTGCCTTGGTCAGCCACTCAACAGACTTTTAGCACCGGCTGGATACAGCAATATTGCATACTAGCAAAAAGTGTGGAGTTTTCATGTGTGGAGTTAACCTGAACCAGAAACAGGGTTACAGGTTAGTCATTGATTGCCATCCCAACTTCCATTTTTTGGGGGCATTCCAATTTATGCCCTCATTCTTGAAATAATATTATCAACAAATATTTCCCAGGTTTCCTCATGCTGTGTTGCCATAAAATTGACTATAAACTACATACAGAACACGGAAAAACTAAATGATAAAGATGCTTTCTATGTCTCGCCAGCAGATCACAGTGGCGCAGCGGTAGAGTTGCTGCCTTACAGCGCCAGACACCTGGGTTCAATCCTGACTACGGGTGCTGTCTGTACGGAGTTTGTATGTTCTCCCTGTGATTGCGTGGGTTTCCTCCGGGTGCTCCGGTTTCCTCCCGCATGCAGGATTGTATGTGGGAGGATTCCTACATACAATCAGGATTGCATGTGGGAGGAATTGGCTTCTGTAAATTGCCCCGAGTGTGTAGGATGTGAAACTGGGATAGCATAGAGGTAGTGTATTGATGGTCGTCTTTCGGCACAGACTCGGTGAGCCGAAGGGCCTGTTTCCATGCTATATCTTTAAACTAAACTGAACTAAACTAATCTAGAACAACCTTTCATTCTCTCTTTATATAATCTTCAGAGTTCTGTAGGCTCAACGTTGCTGGCACATCAGGACAGAGTTGGAGGAATTGTTGCTTCTTCATTATGATGTTAAAAGGTTTTTACCTTCTTTGGAATGGAAGAGAAAGAAAGGAAAATAAATTTATAGACTGCACACTATTTGGCATTCAGGAGAGATCCATATTGACGTTTGTCTGATAAGGTTAATGAAAGGAAATGAAAAAATAAGGTGAAAATTAAGGAAAGATTAAGGAAATATTTAAAAAAGTAACCTCAAGCCCATGATAAAAATCATCAGCTGATCACCCCATTGAAAACATAGCTGATAACTTAAAAACATATGTAGTTAAACTGATTCCCCGAATAGTATATATATTTCTATACAAGAATATAAAAATAAGTTTTGCTCTCTCTCCTTACAGTTCTTATTTTGGAATTTATTTATTTTGACTGACTCAATTTTGATACCATTACACAGACTGTGTTGATTGGATTATGTGACATGACAGAAATTGTATTATGTTACAAATATTAACCATTTATTTACTGTTTTCATGACAACGATAAAGCTTAAAAACTTTGCTTAAAGTTATATATGCACACTTCAGAATAGGTTAGTGCTAAATGCATGTCTAGCAACATAATCACTCTGCAAAATGTAATCTTCCATTTCATTGGACTTTTAAAGAAAATTCCTATAAGACAATTCTCTGCCATCCCAAATAGATATGAAATTATACATCTTTCTCAGGAAAATACTTCTTAAACCAAATGATTTCGCCGCAGCTTTGAAAATGTAATGGTGTACGTTTAAAAAAAATCTAAATGTTCCAAATTTGATGTGAATGTTGATTCCATAGTTTGCCTGAATTATAAAGGGGCAGCATTTGTAGTTCCTAAAATACAATCCTTAGTTTTATAACATGCAACATAAAACAATAAACCAACCAAAACAAACTCTGAATCTAAAGTGGGGCTAGCACTGAATGTATAAAGACAAATCTTGTGTCAGGGCAGAGGCTAGGAATGGATGTATATATCCAATTCTACATTTCTGTTGCAAAAGGAGTGTCACTTCCATTATTCTTAAAGACTGCTTGCACATGTAGTTCAAGTTACTTGCAGGTCTTCTTGGAGCTTGAGCATTGATATTATCACTTCCATTATTGGATCAAGGGGTCTTCCTATGAAGAAGCTACAGGTGCTCTATCCTCTGGTTTGCAAGAACATGCGGACCAAACAGTCAACTTATCTAAGAGCTTGTGCACCAAACAGCCATTTTATCTGAAGTGCTGAAAACAGTTGTCTTAGGTAAGTGAAATTGTTCGTAAGACAAAATAGCACACTGTTGTGATGAAGGAAATAATAATTTTGATGAAGATGGATTGTAAAGTCTGAAATGCCTTTTTAAATTATATTATCCTAATTAACAGTGATGACAGACTATAATCTAATTCTGAAAACTATTCTACAAATTCTTTAAGAATTTCATTTTTCTTCATGTGAATGTTTATTCACAACTGTAACAATCAATAGCTTTAATCAGTTGTAAAAAATGTCTTTAATGGTTTATCATAGCCTAATTATTTTAAAATATAGTGAGAATTATAGAGCTCAGAAATAATTAAAGGAAATGTTGGCCATTAATTCTCTGATGGTGTATTTAAAAAAAATCCCAGATCTTTTCTTAAAAGAATCATAAACTTCTAAGCAAGTAAATCTGTAGAGGAGAAAATTGTAAATTCATGTGCTTTTTTTTTGTTTCAATATTTTGTTTTTGCCAGATGCAGGAAAATAGTTATAAGCCTTTAAAATAAATCCTATCAGAAACAAAAAATTGTTAATATATTCATAGTTTCTGACCCCCATTTATCTTGTGGCAAAATTGTTCTTCTATACCTAGATGTATTCGGCCTTCTATTCTCCAATGACATTTTTTTTTGCAAAACCATTAACTGAAATTGTAAAGTACAATGATTCTATCCCACCTTCTCTCAGAAGTTTATATGTCACTATTGTGTACAATAAAAATTGTATATTCATGAGCTTCATTTGTTTTGTGCCCTTCTCTCTGTCAAAGTCTCGCACGCAGCATATGCTGGCTCTGTTGAGAATAAAATCAAATTTGTCTGTCTTGTCATATTGTCATCAAAGTGATAGTATCACAATTAGATTAACATTTTGTCAAGGAGCTGAAGAGGGAGCAGAGACGGTAACACATTACTTACGCATGTCCCTGAACTGAGCTGAATATTTTTTTTCTCACTGAACGCACTGGTAGTGGCAATTCCCAGCCATTCGTTATACCTGATCTCTTCAAGGACATGCAATTGACATCGGATGTCTATCTGCATGTCTGACTGCTTCAGGCCAGAAAGCTCGTCTACGAAATTGTCCATATTTGCTTAAATCAGAACTGACAACCTATTCCGTTATTTTTTCCAAGCGGAGTTTTCAAGTTTGGTAGATCAGTATTTGGCTCTAAAGAAATCTGGCATGTTGATCTCGGCATGCTCGTGGCTAATCTCTGAAAAACTTTTTTACGGCTTTGTTTCTCTCACTTTCCTTTGGCATGTATTGTCATAGTATCTGTCAAGTGTCATAAAGCTAAGATACTGGTGGAAGGTCTTCTATCTAAATTGGTCCTGAGAGTTAAGTCACAAAATGTTTCTCCCATTGATGTAAATGGGACTTTACAAAGACACCACCTGGAGCAAAGGACACGGTCATACTGAAAATACATGACGCAGCTATGTAATGTTTAGAACTGAAATAGGAAAAAAAAAGAGAATTCTCAATGCCATGCTAGAATTAGAAGTGTAAAGATCATGTTTTTTAAAATATAAAGACAGAAAATATAATCAATTTTGTTAGTGCATGAATAATTCTGTTTGTAGAAAATGAAGTTCACCTTCCTTTAGTATACTAAGCATTTGCTTCTTCCAGTACCATGTTCTACTTCAATCTTTGAAAGGTTTGAGGTTTGTCAAATTGTGTGAAAAACCCCCCACTATTGTTTATACAGATTCCTGCATTAACAGGACCCCAATACGTCCATATGTTCAAGGAGCAGAATTAGGTCATTCGGCCCATTAAGTCTACTCCACCATTTACAATCTTTACCAAAGTCAATTAACCTACAAACCTGTACATTTTTGGAATGTGGGAATAAACCGGAGCAACTGGGGAAACCTCACGTGGTTACAGAGAGAACGTACAAATTCCGTGCAGACAATCAGAACCAAACCTGGCTCTTTGGCGCTGTAAGGCAGCAACTCTGCCACCATACCACCCCTAAAGTTCTTTAATTGCCATTTATTCTTGAACCCATCGTGATCTTCTGCCCATTTCTGTAAACAGCAAACGTCATGGGCTTCCCCCCAACCATTGCTGCAACGTAGGAAATGTTTGTTGTGTGACCTTTGACATCACTGGCTGTGCAACTGACACTGGGTCAGTGTCAGAGGCACTGAGGTGAATTGTGCCCAGAAGTGTCTGAGCCATTTTCCCAGTAGTCACTAATCGACTAGAAATGCTCACTAACATGATTTAACACAAGCAAGATTGCCTTCATTCATTATCTGTGCATAATTGGCTCCAATTTCTAGGTGGTGATTTTTATCTACTTGCCTTCCCAGCCATTTTAGAAACATCTTTACATTGTCTCTACTACGCATCCCTTTCTACAGACATCACGTGCATGATTTTCAGCCAAAATGAAGCCTAGAAATTATAAACTGTTTTAACCAAAACAGTCATTTTTTAATGAGTGGTTAGTAGATGAAAGAGCAGACAGGGATTTGAAATAAATGTGTTGTTTTTATATCAGAATGCCGCATAGTGGTATTATGCTGTACAAACTGCATCAACAATAATTAATTTATAATCACTAGAGATCATGGCAGGTTCCCATAAAATTAACTATTTCATCAAATATCATCAGTAACAGAGGAAATGGTATCTTCTACAGCATTATATTGAAAGATGTGTGAAAATGTTTGTTTGTGAAGCTGTTTTGGTTTAGTTCAGATGTTCAATTTTCTCCTTTTTGCTACTGATATGTGACATTTCTAGAGGAAAATATATATATTTTTCACTGCAAGATCAGCCAGTAGGAAGCAATGGGATTCTACAATATAACTGACAGAGGTACGTCATGAAGTTCTTTCCCATGAGCTTGGTGGATTATCGTTTCTCAATGTCACAAACTGAATAACATTAACCTCAAGTGAAATCATTAATGCTGGTTAATCTCACGTTACAGAATGGTTAAGGCATGAAAGGAAGACATTCAGCTTGATGAGATCCTACTGGCTTTATGTAAGGACAATCCATCTTGTCCAACTTCCTGTACTCTCCAAAGCTCTGCAAATTCTTCCTTTCAGATACTTATCCAACTCCTTCTTGAAAGCCTCAACTGAATCAATATCCATTACATCCTTTGGCAGCGAGTTTCAGGTCAACTCTTGCATCAAACCAATTTCCCAGCATTACTTTTGGTTCTTCTCCAATTGTGTTCATTCTGTTTCTTTAGTTCTTGTGCCTTTCACCAATGGGAACAGATTTACATCTACTCTGCTGAACATAAATACCTCCATCATAACCCGTACATCCTCCACAGTTATGTGGATGGTCTATCCTTTATGATATGAGCTTCTGTCTATCCAAAACAACTGCATCCCACACCCTTAAAAGTGTTCCAGTAAATCCCAGGTTCTAAAGCCTTCACTTCATTCCCAAAGAGTAACACCTGAAACCAAACACCATCCTCCACTTATGGCCAAGCCAGTGTTTTATAAAGACTCATCGAGATGTTCTTGCTTTAGCATTCCACTTATAAAGTTGAGATCCTTCATTTTTTTCCAACTTTCTTCTCAACCTGCCCTTTGCACATCTACCCCAAGTCTCTCTATTCTTGGATTCCTTTTAGAATTGTGTCCTCTAATTTATGTTGTTGATATTAGGATGTCATTAATCTGGAAAGGGTGCAGAGAAGATTTACAAAGATATTACTGGAACGGGAGGGCTTGAGTTATAAAGTGAGAATGGATTGGATGAGGTTTTTGTTCCTGGAGCAGAGGATGCTGAGGGGTGATCTTATCTGAAATTATGCGTGGCATAGATTGGGTGAAAGGGGATAGATTTAAAGGGGACCTGAGGGACAACTATGAGGGTGAACGAGCTGCCAGAGGAAGTGCAGGAGTAAAGTACAATTGCAATATTTAAAATACATTTGAATAGGTATGGATAGGGAAGATTGGGAGAGATATGGGCCAAACATGGGCTCAATTAGGCAACTTGGTAGCCATGGGTGAGTCGGGCAGAAGTTTTAAACTGAAGAAGGTTTCCAACCCGAAATGTCACCTGTCTATTTCCCTCCACAGATGCTGCCTGGCATCCTGCATCCTCCACAGCTTTGCTCTTTGTTGAAGATTCCAGCATCTCCTGTCTTGTGCTTCTGGAAAAATATGGTGCTCTTCTAAAATGACATTTTCATTTGAGTAACATTGGGGAAGTGGGTGAATGTGAGTACTGCAGAATGGATCACTTACTTCTGACTTGCTCTGATAATTTAACACTGTACGTGACTGAAAACAGTCACCTTACTTATAGACATATTAATATTTCAACCAAGTTGGAGAAATAATAGCATTTCTCAATTTCCTTATCGAGTGAATTTCTGATACTAAAATCATTCACTTAAGTATAAAATGATTTTGCGTCTGACGAGGCCAATGGGTTTCGAAAAAAATGGTCCCATTAAAGTGAATGCAGCACTGCAGAAGACAGTCGGGGTTAATCATAATATTTTCTCTGCGAAAATAAATGGCAGAAGAAAGTTAATAATTAGATCAACTAAGACTCCCCCTTGGTGTCATTAACCCAAGTGCCCTCACACAATCACAAGGGTCCGTTCAAGCTGATGGTGAGAACTTTTGGCTTTGTACCCACATTACAGCAGAGTCAATGCAGAATATTAAATACCCAGTAATAGCAACATTGTACATAGTAATGTGTGGATGCCATATAACCATTACAGTTCATTTAACTGGAAATAAAATGGATGACAGCATATAAGGGCAGGGGCATTTTTGTAGGTAGAGTGGGAGAGCTGACCTCATCAGATTCGATGGGGTCGGTTTATTCAAATGACTGTAATAGACCCTGTGTGCATTCTCCAGGCACAAGGTGTGTGTGCAGGGACTCTGTTATGCAGCCATTGTTAAAGGGAATTTTTTTTTTCCTACTTTTGTGTTCTAGTGTAGAGAGGATCATGACTATGCACCGTGGAAATGAAGAACTGTCACATTCAGTATATCATTCCTGTTGATATAAATGCAACAAAGGTAAGTCCCCATTTTGAGAGCAAATCCCATGCAAGGTCCATCATAGGTGGCCTTCAGCAAAATGATTGCTGTCTCTCGTGGGGTAGGAGTGCCTTACCATTTAATTCCACAGCATAAGAACGCGAGTCATTTTTATTATTTCAAATGAAATAAATTTGTAAAACAACATGAAAGCACGAGCCACAATCTTACTATATGAAAACAATTAAGAGTTAATGCCAAAATAAAATGTTTCCATAGTATCACATCTCCAACTACTTGGTGTTGTGCATTTTCCATTTACAAGTTGAAGTGCAATGATTCATCCACACAGTCTATAACCCAATGACACTTCACATGATATTTTAAGATTGTTCTAAATGCAGGGAGTTTCAAAGGAGATGAGGAACCCTTTGAGTTGCGATGTTGCACACAGAGCTTGAATTCATCAGAGGCTTCTGGTTGTGGCCTGGAGGTGCTGGCGGGTCAGTTTAAGCGAGCAATGCCAAGTTTCATACTGATTGCTGAGCAGGTATTAGATCACCTGGAAGAGATACACAGCAGTTAGGACAATGCAGAAAGTGTCAAGAGTGCTGACCCATCAGGCACACTGCTTCATGAAGATTGCAAATGATGTATCTATTGGAGAAACAACGAACTGCATGCGCTGGTTTACACAAAAGGACACAAAGTGCCGGAGTACCTCAGCGGGTCAGACAGCATCTTTGGAGAACATGAGTAGGTGATATTTCGGGTCAGGACCCTTCTTCTGAAGAAGGTTCCCGACCTGAAATGTCACCTGTCTATGTTCTCCAGAAATGCTGTCTGACCCGCTGAGTTACTCCAGCACTTTGCGTCCTTTTGTGTAAACCAGCGCCTGCAGTTCGTTGTTTCTCCAATCTTCATGAAGCAGTGTGCCTCTATTGTAAATTGACTTGGGCAACAAAGTGCTAACACTTTCATAGCCCAAGACATAAAATGGAATTCCATCATTCCATGTACCATAATGACAACAAATTGGTTCAGCACATAAAACTCCAGCCAGTGAACAGATTTGGCTATATTATATCAGGTAAACCTGCAGAGTCTCTTGCCTAGAGCAGGGGAATCAAGAATCAGAGGACATAGGTTTAAGGTGAGGGGACGTGGGAGGGGGGAAGATTTAATACAAAGGGTGGTGGGTGTATGGAACAAGCTGCCGACTGAGGTAGAGGAGGCAGGTACTATCGTAATGTTTATGAAGCAGTTCGACAGGTACATGGAGAGGACAGGTTTAGGGATATGTGCCAAACGCAGGCAGGTGGGACTAGTGTAGATGGGACCTATTGTTCGGTGTGGGCAAATTGAGCCGAAGGGCCTGTTTCCACACTGTAAGACTCTATGACTCCATGATTCTATAACGTGTGCCTCGGTCGCCTGGTAATGGAGCAAAGCTCCGTTGCTTCCCCCCCCCCCCTCCCCCCTTCTGCCAGGTTACCCAATGGCTTGGTGTCACGTGTGTGCTTCAGGTCTCAAGACCAGGAAGGGCGAGCAGCATGGGGCAGCATGAGTACCAGGCCCAACCCAGACGCACCATGTGCGGGGCTGGGGGCTAGGCGGCTCCCCTGCATGAGTACCAGGCCCAACCCAGACGCACCATGTGCGGGGCCGGGGGCTAGGCGGCTCCCCTGCCTGTGAATTCCCACTGGTTTATCCCCCCGATGCCAGGTTTCTTCCCACCCAGCATTGGATTAAACATTGATATTTAGCCATCACACCCAGTCATAGCGAACAATCAGCAGTAATTGACATCATCCCCCCTCCACGGTCCATTATTGCGATGGCTTACAGTATGTCCTTCTTATGAGCGTTTGTCGGCACTGGGACTGTACTCACTGGAGTTTAGAAGAATGGGGTGGCACCTCATTGAAACGTAAAGAATAGTGGAAGGCTGGATAGAGTGGATGTGGAGAGGATGTTTCCACTAGTGGGAGAGTCTAGGAGTAGATGTCGTAGCCTCAGAATTAAAGGATGTTCTTTTAGGAAGGATATGAGGAGGAATTTCTTTAGTCAGAGGGTAGTGAATCTGTGGAATTATTTGTGGAGGCAAAGTCAGTGAATATATTAATGCAGATAGATAGATTCTTGTTTTGTATGGGTGGCAGAGGTTATGGGAAGAAGGCAGGAGAATGGGGTTAAGAGGGAGGGAGATCAGCCATGATTGAATGGCGGAGTAGACTTGATTGGCCAAATGGCCTAATTCTACTCCTATCTCTAATGATCTTATAGTAGGGTGACACACGACCTTACATTAAGGGAGTGACTGGAGGAGGCTGCTCCAGAAATGGAGCAGGTTAATTCACTATTCTCATCCAACATAGCTTAATATCGGACTCTCTCATTCTCTTCAAAATCACTCCTCCCTGAAGTTGATCAATGAGTTGGGTGCAGCCCCACTTCCTCTCTTCTGCCAATCGTGACATCTTCTAAACATACAGGTTCACTGCAAAAAAATGAGCAAAAAGAAAATTGATGGAAGAACTCAATGGGTCAGGCAGCATCTGTGGAGGAAAGCGGATAGACGTTTCAGTTTGGGAAACACTTTCTTTTGCGGACTCATTGAAAATAATGGTCAGGGAGATTGACTACTGAAACAGAATTACTGACGCAAATTGAAAGCCGTAGAAAAGGTAGTGTTGAATCTTGTGTGAGTCTGGTTGAAAGGACTCTAATTCAAACATCCATCTCCAACTGGATCATTTTTGATGATTTACGAATGTTACATCTTAAAATATTTTAATGCAATTCTATAATTCAAGTTATTTTCACTGTTCAGTTGAGATAGCCCAGTCTCAGTTTGGTTTAGTTTAATTTATTGTCCTGTGTGCCGAGGTATAGTGAAAAGGTTTTTGTTGCCTGCTATCCAGTCAGGAGAAAGACTATACATGATTGCAATCGAGCTGTCCACCGTGTACAGATAGGGGATAAAGGGACTAACGTATAGTGCAATATAAAGTCCAGTAAAATCCTATTAAAAATAGTCAGAGGGTTTCCACTGAGGTAGATGGTAGCTCAGGACTGCTGTCTAGTTGTTGATAGGATGGCTCAGTTGCCTGATAACAGCTGGGGAGGAACTGTCCCTGAATCTGGACGTGTGCATTTACACATTTCTGCACCTCTTGGCTGAGAGGAGAGGAGAGGAGAGAAGTGTAAGTAACCGGGTTGAGATTCTTCCTAGATTATGCTGGTGGCCTTGCTGAGGCATCATGAAGTGTAGATGGAGTCAAAGGAAGGGAGGTTGGTTTGTGTGATGGTCCAAAATTATCTGCAATCACTTGCGGTCTTGAATGTAGCTGTTCCCAAACCATGATGTGAAACACCTTGATAAAATGCTTTCCACCGCTAATCAGTAGAAGTTGGTGAGGGCAACTTAACATCTAAATGGAACCAAGGGTGCTGTGTACAGCATACCCCTATCCTCTGACCTCATTTGTTTTGCTGGCTGCCGAATGGGCCTGTCCCACTTAGGCAATTGTTTAGGTGACTACAGGAGATTATGCGGTCGCCACATGTTCGCCACATGTTCGCGGGTGGTTGCCGGGGAGTCACCTTCATGGTCGTGAGTAGTTCCCGCATTCTCGGAACTAGTCGCGGCTTCATTCTGGTCACTGCTAATTTTTCAACATGTTAGCGCCGACCAGAATGAAGCTGCCATGGAGAGTAACGAGAATTCTCGTGCCGTAGGTGCAGTGGTAGTGGGTCGCTAGGAGGTCTTAGGTTCTCGTAGGTTCTAGCCGGTGCTGACCGGTGAAACTTATTGGCTCATTGGGGAAAAAAAACGTAAACAGTAGTTTTCAGAACCAAGAATAATGTTAATGTCCGCCGAGCTTCACAGCTGTGTATCTCTGGCTTCTTAAAAGTTATCTCCACTCCTTCTCCCCACCCCGTCTCCGCCTTCTCCCCCTTTCTCCCTCCTCTCTCCCCACCCCCTCTTTTAAAGGACTTAATTGACCCTTCCCGTACACTGTGCTTTTTAGCTTCTTAATTACAGCGCCAACCTTCCTGTACATCGTGGTGTGTGTCTGTATCACATTGGCTTTGCACCGTGTGAATTTCACTCAGACAGCGCTCCCCCCTGCTTGCCCTGTCCCCCGCCTGCATAACTGGCTGGTGAAGGAAACTATGTGTGTGCGTGTTCCATTCTGACAGTCGCTGTTCCAGTCGCCATTTTTTCAGCGACCTGCTAGAACTTGACAGTCACCGGTAGTTGCCTGAATAATCGCCTAAGTGGGACAGGCCCATTACGCTCTTTAGAATACTCTGATCTTCCCTAATTTCTCTAGACCTTTGCTCACAGTTCCCCAACCAGTTTACCCTCAATCCCATTAATTCCATACTCTGCCCCCTTTGAATGTGTTCACTGTCTGTGGCCTGATGCCAAGGACCCGTCTACCTGACAGTCAGGCGGCCTGCCGCAGCAGATACATTTCATAAACGGACGTCAGATCCTTCCATGATATTCGACAGCATCTGAAGGAATCTGCTCTCAATAGTATCTGAACTACAAGATTACATCCTCTCTACACCTCCCTTCAACCCTGTTAATTCAGGGCCATTATCTTGGGAGTAATCTGGCCTTGATATCATTTCTGCAAACTCACATTTTCTACAGTTGGTTAAAGCTGATGATAGTATTTTACAACAATAAAGTATCAGTAAAACTAACTGTTAATGGGTAATGGTGTTTAAGCAAGCCAACTATTTTTAGGATGAAGTTATGTTCAATCATGCAAAGTTGAAGTGGGATTTCAGGCTTCCAAGCCTTTTTATCATAACGTACATCATGCTATTCGTAAAATGGTTTTGTTTTATGAAACCACAACCCTGACTGTTTATGGTGGGCATATCGACTTCAATGAAATTAGACTATTACCACTGTTAATGCATCATTTATACAGAGTTGCACAGTGGTAGAGTTACTGCCTTACTACTCCAGAGACCCGGGTTCGATCCTGACTATGGGTGCTGTCTGTACGGAGTTTGCACGTTCTCACTGTGACCGTGTGGGTTTCCCCCGAGTGCTCTGTTTTCCACCCACATTCCAAAGACATGCAGGTTTGTAGGTTAATTGGCTTCTACAAATGATCTCTAGTGTGTAGGATAAGAACTATGGTATTGGTGATAGCAAAACCAAACACCTATTGCATTAAACTTCATTAACTATTCCTCAGCCCATTTGCCCAGCTGATCACGATCCTACTGTAATTTATGATGGCCATCTTCGCTATGATACTACCCACTTTTGTGTCATCTGCAAACTTAGTCATCATGTCTGATTTAGCTTGCATTAAACACCAACTGCCCATTTACACGAATCCTATATTAATCCCAATCTTTATTTGCACTAATGTCTCATAAACTCCTTCCAGATTCCACCGCCATTATAACAATTTTGTTATTTTCTATTTCCTCTCTGTCTCATTTGCTTTTTAAAACACATCTACCTCCTCAGTGTACTAAGAAAATTTGGGATGTCTCCAGTGATTCGTACTGATTTCCACAGATGCACCCTGGCAAGCATCCTATTAGGATGCATTACAGCTTGTTCTGGCAACTGCTCTGCCCGAGACCACAAGAAATTGCAGAGATGTGAATGCAGCCCATCACAAAAACCAGCCTCCACCCCATCAACTCTATCCATACTTTACACTGGAGCAGAAGTAACATAAACTTAAAACATATTTCACCAGATTTAGGAACAGCTTCTTCCCCTCTGTTATCAGCCTATTGAATGGAATTATCATATGCAATCTCCCAATCTACCTTGTTGTAGACCTTACACTTTTTTTATCTGCACTTTCTCTGGAGCTAGATGTAGCCCAGTCCATCACACAAAACCAGACTTCCCTTCATTGACTCTATCTACATTTCATGCTCGGAAAAGCAGCCAACATAATCAAAGACTTTCCACCCCAATCGTATCTTCTTCTTCCCACACCCAGTTGACAGAAGCTTGAAAGGACATGCCACCAGAATCAGGAACAGCTTCTTCCCCTCTGTTATCAGGCTTCTGAACAGCCCTTCCATAAGCTAGGGTAATGTCAGATTTACCTCTACCCCATTGTGGATATTGGACTTTGTCTATGGGACTGATTCATTATAATGTGCTACAATGTTGAGAATTACATTCGGCACTCTGTACCTTCCCCATTACTCTATCTATAGTGTTTAAGTTTGACTTGATTATATTTATGTATGTTATATCTGATCTGTTTAGACAGCATGCAAAACAAAGTGTTTCACAAAGTGTACCTCCGTACACAGGGCGATAATAAAACCTCAACCTTTCTTTAACACCACAGTATATCCTGCACTCTGTTTACTTTCTCTTTGCACTACCTGTTGTGCTTGTGCATGGTTTGATTGAACTTGTGTGTGGTATGATTTGCCATGGTTGCCCACACAAGGGATGTCCACTATATCTCAGTATACGTGATAATAATAAACCTATACCAATATCAATACCAATAAAATTATTCCAACATTTATTTTATTTTAATTCAGGCCAAGGCTGGCATTTTATCACCATTTTAATTCCTTAATTAATTTGTTCACTGAAACATGAAGTTAATACTCCACGAGATCTAGCTCAGGTTGCAGTTATACTGTCACTTTTGCAATGATGCAAAGCATTGCAGGAACAGGCATGTGACCTTTTAGATATTGATTCTAGTGGTGTATGACCCCCAAGGATTATTCCCCTTTGCCTTAGTGTGGGCTAATGCCTTCTTGACTATAATTTCAAAGTAGCTTAAAGAGGTGTAATGCAGTAATATACCTCAGATCCTGCAGTAGCTGTCTAAGTTCAGTGTAATGGCAGCCTAGAATTATATCTATCTTGAGTTTAAGAAGCCATTACACTTCAGTTATCATTGCTGGAAAGGAAATCAGAATCATTAGAAAAGGTCAAATGTATCATTCTATATTTAAAGCCATTTAGTTTGTATTGCTACCACTTACAATGCAATGGATGGATTAAATGACAATTTGTGGTAAATTAACTTGCAAAGTTTCGGAAATCTATGCAATACGCTTTGTTCTGACATAAATTACAAAATAAGCTGGATCTGTATTCTTTGCAGTTTAGAAGAACGAAACGTGATTTTATTTAAACATTAAGGTTTTTGTTTTAATTTTAGTTTTAGAGAGACAGAGTGGTTACGCCCCTTGGCACACTGAGTCCGGGCCGACAAGCGATCACCCGTATACTAGTTCTATCCTACATGATGCAGAAGCCAATTAACCTACAAACCCGAAGGCAGACACAAAATGCTGGAGTAACTCAACGGGTGAGGCAGCATCTCTGGAGAGAAGGAATGGGCGATGTTTCGGGTCGAGACCCTTCTTCAGACTGATGTTGGGGAGGGGGCGGGACAAAGATAGAATAGAAGGCGGAGACAGTAAGACTAGTGGGGGAACTGGGAAGGAGAAGGGGATGGAGAGAGAAAGCAAAGGTTATCTGAAGTCGCAGAGTCGGAGGAAATGAGGAATCACAGAGGGGGAGCAGTGCGTAGAGTCGGAGGGAAGGAGGAATCATAGAGTCGGAGGGAAGGAGGAACAACCTACAAACCCACATGTCTTTGGAATGTGGGAAGAAACTGGAGCACCCGGAGAAACTCATGCGGTCACAGGGAGGACGTACAAACTCCGCACGGACAGCACCTGTAGTCAGGATCGAACACGCGTCTTTGGCTCTCTAAGGTAGCATCTCTACTGCTGAACTACCGTGCGCTCCTGGTCTTAGGGTCACCTGACAGGATCGATGTCAAGATGTTTGAGGGAGAGTCCTGAGAGAGGGTGGATAAAGGGGCAATCATTTAAAACTGAGGTGTAGGAACTTCTTACAGAGGGTGTTGAATTTCTGAAATGTTCTAGCCCAGAGGGTTGAAGAGACTAGATCACTGGAAGTATTAAAGGTGGAGGTAGATGCTTTTTGATGATTGTGGAAATTGAGACAGAAAAGAAGTTGAAGTCTGAGGTAGACCATGACAGTATTAAATGTGGGCAGGCTTGAGAGGCCATGACCAACTTCTACTGCATATTCTTGTGTACTATTTGGGCAGCAGCTTAGAGAGTGATTGCAAAAGGATACTGAGACAGCCCGTCTGAAATGCTGGTTATTGAAACTCTGAAACTTTGACCTAGTGCCAGAATCTGTTAACAGGTTGCTGGGTGTGATCAATCCCCATTGAGATATCTAGTGGAGATGGATTAAAAGACAAAAAGCTGTGTGATTCCTTTGAGATAGCAGACAATTAAACTTCCAGATATGCACAAACTGCTGGAATTCCAGGCATGTATCTTATCTAAAGAATGGTAAAAAAAAAAGCAGAGGGAAGAGTTCGTACTTTATCTGGAGTTGGGTATGGAGCGGCACGGTGGCGCAGTGGTAGGGGCTGCTGCCATACAGCTCCAGAGACTCTGCGTTGATCCTGACTATGGGTGCTCTCTATACAGAGTTTGTACGTTCTCCCCGTGACCGCGCGGGTTTTCCCCGGGTGCTCCAGTTTCTTCTCACACTCCAAAGACATACAGGCTTGTAGGATAATAGGCTTTGGTAAAAGATTGTAAATTGTCCCTAGTGTGTGTAGGATAGTGCTGGTGTATAGGGAGACCTGGCCGGTGTAGACTCGGTGAGCCGAAGGGCCTGTTTCCACGCTGTACCTCCAAACTAAGATAAACTAAACTAAAATAAACCAGACCAGATGATAGTAAAGGGGTTATTGTACTTCTTTGGCCACAATATGTAATATTTGAATCATAACTTAAAACACTCAAATGATTCCTGAGGGATTACATTCAGTGCACTGATGGGACATTTAAGCCCACACAGAAATGTAGCAGCTGACCTACTAATGGCCTACTCCTGCACCTATTTTCTATGTTTCTATGTTTCTAAAGGGAATAATGTTTAGTCCTAGATAAATTCCAGTAAAGTCCGATCAAGGATAGTCCGAGGATCTCCAATGAGGTAGATAGTAGTTCAGGACTGCTCTCTGGTTGTGGTACGATGGTTCAGTTGCCTGATAACAGCTGGGAAGAAACTGTCCCTGAATCTGGAGGTGTGTGTTTTACCACTTCTGTACCTCTTGCCTGATGGGAGAGGGGAGAAGAGGGGGTGAGACTGGTCCTTGATGATGCTGCTGGCCTTGCCGAGGCAGCGTGAGGTGTCGATGGAGTCAATGGAAGGGAGGTTGGTTTGTGTGACGGTCTGGGCTGCAATGTCCACAATTCTCTGCAATTTGGTTCTCTATGTGCAACAAGGAACAGGAAAATACTTGGCCACTTTCCTAACAAAATTAGCTGGTAATTAACATTTTGGAGAGTTGAACGGCTCGCTCGTCAGAGATTGGATTATTTGTGGAATCTGGGAGTCTTGCCCTTGGTGGCTCCTGCATGAAACAGTGAACCATACGGAAGTGAATACAGACGTGCAAAGCTTAAGAACAATCCAAAGTCAGGCTCCAAATGAAATATGGTTAACAATAGCATGTACAACGCCCAACAAAAAATAAAGTCGTGAAAGCAGATTTAAAGGGCTTAGATAATTATTTAATTGAGATTTTCTTTCCAGAATCTGGGTGTGCTGGTGAATGAGGAAATGAAGGGTCATCAATCTATTTTCAAATCACTTCACCAAGTCTATCAATGATCATTCCCTTCTCACAGCACCATTCACACAAGGGATGTAACACAGTCCTTTTCACCACTTCTCAACCAGGAAGCCCCATGTTCCTTACAAATGAAGCAGCAATGAACTCCTACTTCCAAAGTAATGACTTGTAGATGCATTGTTTAAGAAGGAACTGCAGATGCTGGAAAATCGAAGGTCGACAAAAATGCTGGAGAAACTCAGCGGGTGAGGCAGCATCTATGGAGCTGTAGATGTATTGATTGTTTAGTGCATGTTGGGTGACATTTGCAGAATACCTCCGTTCAGTTCTCAAAGCTCTGAGCTTCGAGTTGCGGCTTCATTGATGTTCTCATCCACTCTGATCTCCCTTTCTGTGGTCTCATGTTGTTCCAACAAAGCTCAACATAGGCTGAATTTGGCATACATCAACTGGGACTTGACAATTGTGCCAAACTGACAACTGTATAGTGTCTCAGTGTACGACTGCTATACTTGTAGCGTATCTGAGATGCTCATCTAAGATTATCTTAGTGCTTATGTATAGTGATACTTGTACTAAACTGTTTACAAAAATGAATTGCACTGTACCTCGGTAAATGTGACATATAAAGTACCTGTAGTCAGTACCTTGTATCTCGCAGTCCAAGCATTTATTTTATTTCTCTTTCCTCCACTGGCAATTTCAAATTTAATTCATTTTCACTTATTTACACCTCCCCAAATAAACATTTTGTTACTCACTAACCTTTACATCCAACAAATACTAACGCTATTTTGGTCCTCTCTTTGTTCCTGCATCCAGCAAATCAAAGGCATTCTCTTTTGTTCTCTCTGCCTCATCTCCCTTTCCTTGGAATTTCAAACATTTTCTTTTCACAGTTCAGTTGGAAGGTCATTGACCTGAATCGTGAACTTTTGTTTCTTTCACTGGAGATGCAGATTGAACTGTTGAGCATTTCCAACATCTTCTATTCTTATTTTGAGATTCCCAGCATCTGCCGTTTATCTTTGCTTTGGAAAAGATATGGTTAAGTGGATTGTACCGGCATTCACAGATTGAATTTTAACTGCAGAAAATAATGAATTTTAATCCTCAACTTTGCTGACCTGGTGAGCTCATTGGACTATTCTGCTGCAAGTCACGCTCTCCATGGGCATCTAAGAGTGGTATGTGACACACAATCACCTCATTTTACTTCACCTCCAGATGGATTGTGTGGTATCTTGCCCTCTCTGCTGTTCAACCCCACTAAAGTCAGACGGTAAGAGCTTCTTACTAAAAGGATTACGACTGGGTTAGATTTTGACTCAGTTATTAATACTGTGATATCCTTTGTTTCTCCATTCCTTAGTAATTTGCCTTGTGTTCAGATTGGGATACCTTACTAATGCACTGCTACTGAATATAGCACCAGCGTTTTTAGTTTAGTGTAGAGGTACAGCACAGAAACAGGCCCTTTGGCCCATTGAGTCCGTGCTGACCAGAGATCCCCATACACTCGCACTATCCTACACACTAGGGACAATTTACAATTTTTACCAAAGCCAATTAACCCACAAACCTGTACATCTTTGAAATGTGGTAGGAAACCGGAGCACTCATGGAAAACCCATGTGGTCATGGGGAGAATGTACAATTTCCGTGCACACAGCACCCATAGTCAGGATCAAACCCGGGTTTCTGGCGCTGTAAGGCAGCAACTCTACTGCTGTGCGACTGTACCACAAGCACAGGTTGAAAAGCTCACAGTCATAGAGTGATACAGTGTGGAAACAGGCACTTCAGCCCAACTTGCCCACACCGGCCAACATGTCCCAGCTACACTAGTCATAGAGTGATACAGTGTGGAAACAGGCACTTCAGCCCAACTTGCCCACACCGGCCAACATGTCCCAGCTACACTAGTCATAGAGTGATACAGTGTGGAAACAGGCACTTCAGCCCAACTTGCCCAACACCGGCCAACATGTCCCAGCTACACTGATCCCACCTGCCCTAATTCTGTTGAAAAACCCTCAGGCCCTATCCATGCACCTGGCTAACTGTTTCTTAAATGTTGGGATAGTTCTTGTCTCAACTACCTCCTCTGGCAGCGTGTTCCATACATCTCCAAACCTTTGTGTGGAAAAACCTACCCCTCTGATTCTTATTAAATCGTTTCCCCTCACTTTAAATCTATGTCTTCAGGTTCTCGATTCACTTGCTCTGGGCAAGAGACTCTGTACGTCTACCTGATCTATTCCTCTCATGATCTTATACACCTCTATAAGATTACCCCTCATCCTCCTGCACTCCAAGGAATAGAGTCCCAGCCTACTCAACCTTTCCCTATAGCTCACATCCTCTAGTCCTGGTAACATCCTCGTAAATCTTCTCTGTACTCTTTCCAGCTTGACAAAATATTTCCTATAACACGGTGCCCAGAACTGAACACAATCTCTAATATTCTAAATGTGGCCTCACCAACGTCTTATTCAACTGCAACATGACCTCCCAACTTCTAAACTCAATACTCTGGCTGATAAAGGCCAATGTGCTAAAACACTTTTCATCCACCCCATCTACCTGTGACTATACCTTCGAGGAACTGTGCACCTGCACTCCTAGATCCCTCTGCTCTACAATGCTACCCAGAGCCCTGCCATTCACTGTGTAGGTCCTACCCATGTTCGACTTCCCAAATTCCATCAACCATTCCTCAGCCCACCTGGCCAATCGATCAAGATCCTGCTGCTAATTTTCACAACCATCTTCACTATCTGAAAAACCACCCACTTTTGTATCATCTGCAAATTTGCTAATCTTGCAGTGTATGTCCTATATTGATATGGATGACAAGCAGTAATGGGCCCAGCACCGAACCCTGAGGCACACCACTAGTCACAGGTCTCCAGTCTGAGAAGCAACCTTCCACAATCACCCTCTGCTTACTTCCAAGTTATTCATAATTGTCCAAATACTGGGACACATCAAAATTATACAAACACATAATGGATCAATTTAAGATTGCATCATCATATTGATGCTGAGCCCCGCTGGAAATAAATATCTGGTTAAACACCTTCCATTTTAGGACCAACAAACAAGCCATTGCTATCTTAACCTGCTTAAACTGTAATTCATGAAAAAGGTCCTGGGTCTATACTATCATAGCAATGATGTCAATTCCAATTTATGCACTTTACACTTCGTAGATTAACCAAAAAATGGGTCATAACTGGGCAAGAAAGAGGGTTGGCCTACCAATTGTTAAAGCCGGCAAAAATGTATTTCTACAAATCCTTGGAATTATTCTGCTCGCACAATACAACATGATATGACATTGTAAAGTTCTGTATTATTGTCACTCTGACATAGATAATAATTGTGAAACCTTGCAGCTCTCATTAGCTGATAATATCTTTTCCCATTTTGGAACTCTCCTTTGACCTTGTTAAAATGTGGAATTTCCATACCTTAGTTCACGTTTAAATAACGGTGATCTCTCGCTGACAGACTTATATGTGCTTTATATAATGCAGGAAATGTGCCTGCACTGTTGATACCTAGGAACAATCACCGCAAGCTACCTGTGCTTCTGGCAATTGCCAAGATCAAAACTTGGGCACCTTACAACAATTACATCCTCCTATTACCTATGTTTATGCCACCAAATGAAATAAAAGGAAGCATCAGTGTGATCCATAAATAATCTCTGACCACCTAATTCATCAGTTGCAGTACACAGCTTTCTGCTATGTTCAAGCATGCATGTGGGATTACAAAGGCATTCCAATTCAACTGTTTATATTTCTTTCAAGGAAATAAGTTAAAACAAATGGTGTTTTGTATTAATAGATTGTTATGTACTGGAAAAAGCTCATTTTTTATTTTCCCCCCAGATAGTTCATAATGAACAATCCCATACCATGTTAATCTTACAGAGCTCCAAACCACAATCATATGTTAATCAGAAATACTGTAGCGAGGTAATTTAAAATATATTCAATTTCTTATGTTCAGATGTCCGGGGGAGAGGAATAGTTTTATCTCGTGAATATGTTAAAAGTTACTTTACACTATAGCTCCCTGAAAATTATATCGAATTATAGTTCATTTATTGTGTATAAAATAGGCACTAATGATGACTAAATTCTGACTCAGGTAAATCATTTGAATTTCATTGTTTTTGTATTTAGAACTTAATTTGATCACACATCCTACACATGCATTCTGGGAGAAAACGTTATTATACCTCAATCCAGAAAATACCTCTGAAAAAAATAACCACCACTGCTTGTGAAATAGTTTCCAGCACATCCAGGTATCATCCAGGTTTCTGTTAGGAAGGAACTGCAGATGCTAGTTTACACTGAAGATTGACACAAAATGCTGGAGTAACTCAGTGGGACAGGCAGCATCTCTGGATAGATGTTTCTGGTTGGGTGATGTTTCGGGTCGAGACCCTTCTTCAGCCAGAGATGCTGCCTATACCGCTGAGTTACTCCAACATTTTGTGTCTATCCAGGATTCTGCTGTTTCAGTTAATGACTTAGTAGCAACATATCTTTAAGTGAACCAATGGCACTATTGTTTTAATTTACTCGTAACAATTCTAGCTTCCAGTATTTTGTATGCAGTATTATATTATCTTTTCTTGGCACTGCTAAAATGAAAAATGTATTCGTTAAAATGTGATATTGAATTAAAGGGTTAAGTGTTATACTAGACACCTGCCAAAGCTCATTCACAGAACTTAAATCAGGTAATCTTAAGGGTGAATGGCAACAATAAACAAATAGAACCATTGGGAGCTAATAGGTTAAGATGTACAGTGTCATCATGGTCAAGAATTGACAAGGGGGATCATATTTCTATTTGAATGAAGAGTTGTAATAAGAGCATGAGAAAACTGGGAAGGACAAGATATCTATTGACCCAGACAAAAACCTAGTGGTTCTGATGAAGTAAAAGTAAACAAGAAAAGTGATTAAAAAATGGTGTGATATTTTGAAAATATGTTCAAATTGTTGTCATGAAGATACAACTGAATTTCAGGCACCCAATATATATTAGAGGCAGTAAATGTACTTTGTGGTATCCAGTTAGGGTATTTACTGGATTTATAAATAAGAGACTCGATATATTGTTGTTAGCTCTTTATTTATTTATTTTAGCAAAGCTGACTGAAATTTTAAAAGATAGCTCCACAGACATTTTGTCTGTATTTGCTATATTTTATAAAAGCCTTGGAATCATACCGCAGAGTTAAATATCTATATTAGCCAACCATCTGTCTGAAGGTCTCTTATTTTTGTGGAGATTTTCTCAGAGGAAAATGTTAAGAAGTCATATAACAACACAGTTTTAAGACTCAGGGGGATTGTGTTTATTATATTGGAAAAGAGATCCTGTTTGATCCAAGATAATATTTAGACAAGTACAACAATCAAAATGATTGAAGAAAAATCTTTGTGAGATTGAAACTTCACTGTGCCATTTTTGAACACTGCTAATGCACCAAATATCCATGCTCTTTCAGCATTGTTATCCCATTTATTTTCAGTTTCATTCACACGGGGCACTCAGAAATTTGACACAAATGCATTAAGCACTGAGCTAAAAATAGAGTGGAATTTTAACCTACAGAAATCTGCGGAAAGCTGTAATGGGGCAACTAATGTGAAGAATGGGATAGATTTTGCTCATCTTTCTCTCTGTGTTACATCGTTTGGGTGAGAATTAGAAATGTTTCTAATAATTAGTGAATTATTATTCAACATGTCAAAAAACCATTGTGAAGTAGTTTACTGTGAAAACGGACTTCAGGAGTCTCGCTGTCAACTGCGAATGACATGAAGAGGTTAAAAACAATTATAATGTATAAAGTAGTTCATAGCCAACCAGAAATATTGTAAGAATGATATTGATCCAACAAATGCTAATAGATGACAGCTGTCTAATCAAATAATAAAACTGACACCATCACAAATAACTATTCTTTTGAGGAGACATCACAGGGGAGCAATCCTGATACAGACATGTTTAAATGTCCTAGCCTATTACCTTCACGGCATTTTCTTCACTGGCCGCTGATTAAAAACTACAAATTCAAATTATTTCACAGATACATGTAGAAAACATTAAAACTATTTGAAAAGCTTACAAAACTAGAAACAAAAATATACTTAGAAGCAAGTTTTAAGAAAAAAAATGCTTTTGTTTGTTAATTAATTAACGCTGCAATGTTGTTTGTCTGGCGTATGAAAGCTATTTGCAATCATGAGCGGGCAGCAGATCTTCAAGTTAAAATGCTGCGTGCGAGCAAATACTCTGTTAATGGAAGTGAGAATAACTGAGCTTGTTCTTGCCAGTGGCTGCATTCACCAGTCCAATACTTACAGATGCATTTTAATGTCAGTAAGTAGTGTATTAGCATTCACTGGAATGTGCGATTGAATATTACAAGTTAGCGTTGTCGTTTACTAACGTTACTATTGAACACTGTATTTACCAAGAGTCTGTGAGTGTTGGGATTGGATGTTGTCATTCAACAGGATGCACTAGTGAGTGTTGTAATTGGGTATTGACGTTTACTAGCTGACATCAACTCCAGCCACATAAAATTCTTAGATCTGCAGCATGCTAATTTGATTGCTGATTTCAAAATATTTAAAATTTCCTGCAGTTATTAACTAAAGATAATTTGGGAGGGGTAGTGAAACATTACCATAGCACCATCGGTTTAGAAGAGATATTTTAGTAATTGGTTGTGCAGTGCCAAGTGACTACAGCACTTTTAATTCTCAAATAAATTCACACCTTTTCTTCTGAAAATGTTCTGGCCAGCTCTTAGTAAATGCAGCATAATACTAATAAATTTCATTTTTCTGGAAAGTATGGGGCAATAAACAGCTACTGTGCTGATTAAATGCAAAGGCCACAGGCCAAGATGGTTAATCAAAACACAGAGGCCTTTATTGCCACATATACTCAAGACAAAAAGAAATTATCGTTTCATTTAACAAAATTCCAGGTCATTGGTGTCATCCTATCTTTCACCTTGCGTTGCTGCCTGCTTAGTTTTATGCATGTGCAGCTAATGAATACAATACAATATCTGTATGCACGCTTTAGAGCCACTGCAAGTAAAGGAGATGCAAGCTAACCCTAACGACACCATTAAATAAAAAGCTTTTCTCGTGTAAAATCCTGGAACCCGGGGAAAAAAAAGTCCGTAAATCTTATAACAGAGCTGCAGAGAAAGTGCCATGAATCTCTCTAACTATACAGACGGATTTTCACTTAATTTACTTTGGAAATTCATGGGACTATAACACAGCCGTGACTTATCACTGCTTTGCAAAATTGTTGGTTCTCTTTCTACTTGCATAGGTGGGTTGGTTCTCTCAGGAATTCAAGGATCTACAAGGTTCAGGAACATTTTGACACTTCAGGAACAAGGTAATATATTTTTTCGTCAATGCTGTATTTAAACACTTGAGTTTATCTTCATGCTACTCAGTTTGTGGAGAGAAATTTCCCAACATTTTTGCATTTAAGTATATTTTGATCTTTCCTAATTTTTCTTTGACTGTCTGTATTTGGTCCTTAATACCCAGGTTGCCAGCAATTCCAAGTTTTACTTAACATAATGTGTTGTTAAAAACGAACATGAATTATTACTGCAACCAAATCATTATTGTATCTTGCTTTTGCAATATGCTCCAGACCTAGTTGGGCCATAATATACATGAAATTGAATCTAAAGCAAAATGAACAAAGCTTTATTGCTTACTCAGTCTTTCACTTTATTTCCCATCTTATTTTGCTTTTCTTTAAGCTCCTGTTCTTTGATGTTATGACACTATCTTTATTTATTATACCTTATCTAATTTATTTTACTGGAAACCATCTTTCTCTTTAAGTAGCTTTGTTTTTAAAAAGGAAATACCGGTTTTATTCCTTCTAGCTCCCAGCATCCATTTTGATAGTGGGAGGAACTTGTAAAAAAAAATATTCGGTTGAAACCTGACCCCAAAGTTTGTACAAGAATATAAAAGAAAGAGCAGATCATGTCATGTACCTGGTAAAAAAAAAGATCCCACTGACAAAGACATGTCATCAGCAACCATGGAGCCTATTGCACTCCTAAGATGCATTAAGGGTTAACATTATGTTAAAACCATTAGTCACCGCACTACTAAAAACTACACGGTATTACCTTGCACCGACAAAATGTGAAGTATCTGAACATATCACAACACATTACATAATTTTAGAGAAAATACCACAATTAGAATGACAGCCAATTTGCACCCATATTATGACACTCAGAGTGCCATCAACTCTTGCTCGTTGTGTTGTCAATTCCTAATTGCCGTTTAGTCCTTCAGTCATGTTCCCCAACAAAGCAACCTTGGGAAAGCAGTGTTGTTAATCGTAACAGAAATCTTGTTAAGTCTCATATATATTAACATCTTATTATATATTAAATAATAATTTCAGACAATTGTGCCTTAAGGATATAACATGATCTTGCCATTCTGTAGTTTTTTTTTAAACTTTGGCTGTTTAGGACACTGTGGAGTCAGTATGCCTCTGCAAGACACTTCAAGGTAATCGACAATGTACGTGCAGCAAAAGAGGGGAACACACAATCACAGCTCACATGCAGAATCCCACCACAAGTAGGTAGAGTCAGTGAAAGAGTTAAGTCCAAGTTTTGCTCACAATACCTGTTTACGCTTTGCTGAAAAAACAGTAAAGTGGAACCATTGTTGACCAGATTGATCATAGGAACAAATCTGCTCCTTGTAACCTTGTTTAATGATATGTTGCTGGGCTCAGCACCTTGCTGTAGCTGTGATTCTTCACTGGCCTGGCCCGCATGATAGATCACAGTGGGAGGCTGATGGCGCAATCACTCACCGGCAGCCACTGACACCTGCACTGGTCTGACACCCGTCCCCCTGGACAGATCAACCAGGCAGCTCAGCCTACTGGGAGATGAAGGAGAGCAGTGACAAAATGATTCTGCAAACCTGCTAAATAAAAGTTCTTCCCACAAAAAAAACTTTTTTTTCCCCCTTCTGTTAAGGACTTTGTACCTGAAGATAGTTCTGCTTGGTAGTCTTGTTGATTTAGGTCACAGATTGTGCAGGGTCTATGAATATATAGGTATCGTGATTAATGTAATATATGCTTCATTGCGATTAGTGTCATTGTAACTGTAATATTCCCTTTGTGCATTCATTTCTAAAGCTGTTCACAAACAATGTTTTGGTAGATTTTTTCGGGTTATTACGGATAATCAGTATATTTAAGTCTTTAAAAGGTATAAGCAGAAGCCTTCCAACAATTTAAAGAAAATTTGGTAAACTGTTGTAATATTAAGTCAGAATAAGGATCTCTATAATGTTTATCAAAAGGAATGTCTGATTAATGCTGTTTAATATTAATTTCTGTGTTCTCTTAAAGCTGTTTACTGGTGTTAATGTTATTGCCAATTTGTCCAAGAATTAGTTGATGTTTAACAACTCTCACCACTACTGCAACCTTGATCCTAACGGCACTTCATAGATATATTGTCAAACAAAATTTGACTAAACTACATCGGCAACATTGTGGGTGGGGGGGGTTTGTGGTTAAGTTGTTGGACTATTAGCTAGAGTCCCACTATGGGAGCTGGGGAATTTAAATTCAAGTAATTAAGAATATCTAAAATTAAAAAAAGGTTGGTCCCAGTGCATGCAACCCTGAAACTACCAAATTGTTATTAAAAACCTACCCGGCTCGCAATCGGCTCTCCTTAGCTGGTTTACCTATATGTGCCTCCAGCAGAACCAAATTATTCTTATCTGCCTCCCTAGTTAAGGGGACAATTGGGGATGGATAAAAATGTCAGCATTGCCAGAAATTTGGGCCTTCGTCTAGCCATCTGCTTATCAACCCCCCTCCCCCTCCCCTCCCCTCCCCCTCCCCTCCCCCTCCCCTCCCCTCCCCCTCCCCCTCCCCCTCCCCCTCCCCCTCCCCCTCCCCCTCCCCCTCCCCCTCCCCCTCCCCCTCCCCCTCCCCCTCCCCCTCCCCCTCCCCCTCCCCTTCCCCGAGTCATAGGTGGAAGCAAAAGGGCAAGGAAAGAGTGGAGAAAATGGGGGATAATATATATTTGGCCAAACATAAAGTATATTTGGGCAAGTCCATGACAAATTGGTTATCATGTGGAACCGTGTGAGGTTATCCATTTTGATAGGAAACTTATAAAGGCTGATTTTATTGTATGAAATATTGAAAGACTGAAAGGTTCTTTCAGCAGTTAGAAAGCTAAATAGCATCTAAGTTTTTCTTGCAAGAGCTCTTGAGTAGCAGAGAAATACACTCCGAGTACATAGGGCCCTGATACTGGAATATTGTGCACAGGTCTGGTTTCCCTACCCAAGAAGATTATATTTGTGATAGACTTATAGAACTGTATAGCACAGAAATGGGCCATTCGGCCCAGCTCATCCATGCTGATCCTTTTGTCCATCTACATTAACCACATTTTGCTTGCAGAAGGTATGTATCCAACTAAGCCTTGCCTATTTGAGTTCCTCTTTAAATATCTCTGAAACATTGAGATTGTACCTGATTCCACCATCTCCCTTGGCAGTGAGTTCCATATATCAACCTCTGTTTCAAATAATTTCCCTCAAAACCCCTTGAAAACTTCTTCTACTCACCTTAAAACTCTGCCCTCTTGATTTTGATAATAGTACCATAGGGAAATGATTCTGACCAGCTACCCTATCTTATAGTTTTATAGACCCACATCAGGTTGTGCAGAGGTTCACCATGTTGATTTATGGGATGGCACGGTTGGCACATGAGAAATTAAACAGATTAGGCCTAGACTCTCCGCAGTTTAGAAGAATGATCCAATTGAAATGCACAAAACATTTTTAGCAACCTGATGAATGGATATAGATGGACATTATCCCAGGCCTGAAGTGCCTGGAACCAGGGATCCTAGTCTTAAAGCAAGGGGTTGATTACTCAGCACAGAGATGAGGAGAGAGATATTTATCCAAAATGTAATGAATCTTTGGAATTTCTCTACTCAAGGGGGATGACAAGATTCAGTTGCTGAATATATTCATGATAGAAATTATTAGATGTTTGGATATTATAAGAATCAAAGAAAGCGAAGTTAGTATAACAAAATGACACTGAGGAAAAGGTCAGCAATAGTCTTAGTGAATGGCAGGACAGTGAATGTCTTAGTGAATCTAGTGTCCCTGTCCCACATAGGAAACCTGAACGCAAACCTCTGGAGACTTTGCGCCCCACCCAAGGTTTCCGTGCGGTTCCCGGAGGTTTTTGTCAGTCTCCCTACCTGCTTCCACTACCTGCAACCTCCGGCAACCACCCGCAACTCCGGGAACCGCACGGAAACCTTGGGTGGGGTGCAAAGTCTCCAGAGGTTTCCGTTCAGGTTTCTTAAGTGGGACAGGGGCATTAGCGATCTTAGTGAATGGCAGCGAGTGGTGGCATGGTGGCGCAGTGGTAGCGTTGATGCCTTACAGCGCCAGGGACCCAGGTTCAATCCTAACTGCAGGTGCTGTCTATACAGAATTTGTTCATTCTACCCCTCGACTACGTGGGTTTTCTCCGGGTGCTCCGGTTTCCTCCCACACTCCAAAGACGTACAGGTTTGTAGGTTAATTGGCTTCAGTAAAAGTGTAAGTTGTCCGTAATGTGTAGGATAGATCTAGTGTATGGGGTGATCACTGGTCGGTGCGGACCCGGTGGACTGAAGGGCCTGTGTTTGTACTGTATCTCTAAAGACTAAAGACTGAGAGGAAGGGTCAAATGGCCTGCTTTTGCTTTAGATTTGTTTATTGTTTCTCTGCCAACTGTCCAGTACCTCTTGCATTGATATAACCTGAGTACTGTAACCTTGCTGCCAGCATTATTAGGAGCAATCATCCATCTTTTGTTAAATAAATTCAAGCTGATGTCGCTATACTTGATTTATTTTCACCCTTAAAAACATATTCCTCCATTAAGCTGGAATATTTCCTAATTATAGTAAAATCAAAACTAGAAAGCAATTATAGTTTTACCATAAATATTCTACGGCAGAATTCATGCTTTCGTGGATACTATAACTGCCCAGTGTAGCCCGATTTGGATATATATTATTTTAACAATGACAATTTTGGTAAGTAGATCTCTTAGACTTCGGCTTATAATAACCACCAACTTACTATTGTGCAGTGAAAATGTGAAATCATGAACAGTCTTCTCATTCTCTCTTCCATCTTACCAGTGAAGAAGCGTCCAAGATTAGTGCAAAATATCAGTGTAAAATCCCACAGCCACATGCCCATTTCAGAATGCATTATTGCATTTCCAACCTTAAAGTAAACATTATTTTGTTATTAGTAGCTTCTATGAACCATGCGCTTGGCTTGTAATATTCATAACACTTTCATGAAGAAATAAAGATCTCCACTGGTATGATTTTGTGATAGCTGAGATAACAGCGGACGGTCCCTTCTGATTTTCTGGACAAAAAAAAAAATTGTTTTCATTTTTAAGTCAAAAACGTACTCTGTCATAGATAGATTATGGTGTGGTCAGCAGTGAGATATGATGAATATCTCCACTCATGAGGCTGACCATAATTCATTTGTGACTTCTCCAATCGTGAGTTATCTGATCAGCCTCAAGAGTAGAGATATTTATCATATCTCACTGCCAGGAATGACACAGTCTCTATTTATAACCATTTGTGAACTCAACCACAGTTAGATGTGAAGTTAGGTCCTGGCAAGGAACAAATATTATATAGCTCCAGCAAGAGACATGCTTCCTGGCAAACTTACCATTTTGAAACTACAGCAAGAATTTGCATTTCATTTTTCTATTTTCAGAGTGGAACTAATTTGGGGCAGATTTTCTCTGCTTCATGGTATGACTATGGAGTTGAGGGAGATTAGATATTGGACTATGGAGTTGAGGGAGATTAATTCAAGTATTGTATGTTGCTCTTGTACCGGCTTTGACTATGATGGAATTTTAATCTTTGAAAAATCTTCATCAGGCAATCAATTCACTTTTTTAATCAGTAGCTTTACTCCATCTGACAGCAAGTGCTAGCTGGTTTTAATGCTAACAGTTTATTTTTGTCGCTTCTGATGCAAAGCTCTCTTTCTAGATTTCCGAAGCAAATCAAATGCACATCTGCATTTTCTACTGCTTGTCAGCTTTGTAAATGCTGTACATGCATTGTCAGCTTTGTAAACCCTGTACATGCCGTGAAAGTGGAGGGTAGACTCCTATGGACTGTGTCTTTGTTGTCCTACAGTCTTCAGTTTTCTTTTTGCTCTAGTATTATGGTTATTAATATGTTGGATGCTTTAATTATTATGTTCATCTGTGTGAATTGAGGTTATGGGCTTGTTAAGCTGCTGAGAATGTCATTGTTCCATTCTTGGTTCATATGACAAATAAACATCCTTGACTCTTTTAAGAGTTAATTATTGAGTATAAAAGTAACATGCAAACTCTCAACTAAAACTTCATGTTTTAAAATTCTTGCTGCAGTTTGCAAAGGCAAACTGAACAAGATCAATGGAAATTTGATGTAAACACCTGCAGGAATCACTAATGCTTCGTGTGAAATTGAAACCTACGCATTATTAGGATTTAGTTTGAAGTTTTTTCTACATTTGAACTTTGGGATAGTATTAGACCAATTCAAGATGCTCCTGTCATAAATCAGATCATGACTGATCAATACCTCAACTTTATTTACTCATCTTTTTTTTTGTTTGTAGGGGATATGGTCTTTTAATGTGGGGGGGTAGGTGTTACTTTATTTATAGGTCCCTACCTGGTCGGTGTGGCAGCCTTTTTTCCGGGCTGCCCGTCGACCCGTCGTCGTGGCCTACCTGCGGGCTTGGAGCGCCGTTTCTTGGCGGGAACAACCCAGCACCTCGGCCTGCGTGGCGGCACTGCATTGGAGCGCTGGAGCGCTGGAGCGGAGCGGAGCGGGCGATGCCTTGCCTGGGTCGCCGCGCTGGAGCTCTGGCGAGCTGGACCGCCGTAAGCAACATCTCCGGGCTGCGGGTTTGCGGAGCGGAGAGGCGGCGTGCGGAGAGACGGCGTGCGTAGAGGCGGCAAGGCGGCAGTGAGGAGAGCGGGCGCCGACTTTTTCATCGGGAGCCTGGGAGCGCCAAACCGGCGCGGCCTTGTCGGCTTCGGCAGCCGCGGGCTCCAACCAAGAAGCGGCCGTTCCAGGTGGCCCAGCCGCCGAAAGGACTCTCCCGACGCCGGGGCAAGACCACCCGGTGAGAACGGCCAGGGACATCGGGCCTCCGTAGAGGCAACTGCGGTGGCCCCAATAGGCCTGACTTTGGGGTGAACATGGGGTGGGGACTGGACATTGTGCCTTCCTCCACAGTGCTATCCACTGTGGGGGGATGATTTTTTTTGTCTAACTGTAGTCTTGTAGGTCTGTGTCCAAGATGGCTGCCGTGAAGAGAGAGTGGACGCTGGCATGATTTGGTTGCCGCTGCTCTCTCTTCACACTGTGTTTTTGATTTTCTGTTTTTGGATTGAATTCTGTTTTTAATTTGTGTCATTGTGATGTCTTTAATTACTTGTTTTACTCCGATTATATGTTTTTATTCCGATTACTATGTAAGGTGTCCTTGAGATTTTGTATGAAAGGCGCCCATTAAATAAAATTTATTATTATCTTGGTTTCACACCCTTTGATTTTCAAAAATTCAAAACTTTTCACCCTCAGTTCAGAAATGGTGAGAATTCTAAATATCTGTCATCCTTTTGTATGAAAAAATATATCCTGCTATCCACTCATAGAGTCATACAGCATGAAACAGACCCTACGGCCCAACTTGCCCACACCAAAATGATTGCTCAAAATGGCCTAACTTTAAATCTGTGGTAATATCACCTTGTTCTGGATTTACTCATCAGAAATAGATTATTTACATTTGCACGTTAAATCCTTTAAAAATCTTAAAACACCTCAATTGGATCCCACATTAATCTTCCATACTTAAGAAATACTAGCCTTGACTGTGGTAACTTGTGTTCATAATTCTATTCCATTCGCTCCCATAGCCTTCCATTGAATCCGAGATGCAGTCATGCCAAGGCCTTTATATCCTGCTTGTCATATGATGCCCAGAGCTGCCTGCAGATGAGATTTATTCAGACTTTTTTATACAATTGCAGTTTTCTTTCAATTGCAGCAATCTCTGTTTTCTTTTAGTCTCCTTGAAATGAAAGCTGTTATTCCATTAAGCTTTTACATTATTTTGTTTATATTTAGCGATACAGTATGGAAACAGGCCCCTCGGTCCACGCTGACCATCCGTACCCCATTCAAACTAGTTCGATGTCAGCACACTTTCCCCTTTCATTCCTCATACAAGTACAATTTTTTAATATATACAGAGGTCAGTTAACCTACAAACCTGCATATCTTTTGTGACATGGGAAGAAACCGGAGCAGCCAGAGGAACACCCTGGTCGCAGAGAGAACATGCACACAGCACAAAGACAGCAACCAAATTCAGAATCGAACCCGGGTCTTAAGGCTCTGTGTGGCAGCAGCTCTATCAGCTGCACCACTGTGCTGCCCTGTACAGGCATTCCTGTCCAGCAGGGCCGGATTCAGATGAAGAGAGGCTCTAGGCTATTCCACTTGTGAGGCCCCTCCCAATCCCCCACCCCCACGACGAGAGGAAGATGGAAGAGTCCACCAGATTGACACCGATGTGCAGCCGAGCGTGGCCAATGGGAAATGTGCTGGAAAGCTGTGCTTTTTATTTATTGCCAGTGCTAGTGTCGAGTTATCGGCTTAAAACACTGTTATTCTGAAATGGAGGGCAAGGAAAATTACTGAAGTGTTATTTAGAGACTACAGTATGTTGTGACAGCATATGTAAGAAAGGCCTATGACAGTGTCAAAAATATTATACACCAGGCCCATACAAAGCTTTTCAAAAAGGGGGTGGCATGGCAGGATTACAAAAAATGTATGTGAAATAAGTGCACGCTGTGCATATCACAAGTGCAAAGCTCAAAGTCCCTTGCGGCCGGGGTCCTCTTGTGGCCTGCTTAAGTACCCTGGAAGCTCTGGGGTTTAAGATGCTCTCTGGTGCATTCTGAGCCTTATTTTGGAGCATTTTTGCACCAAATTTATGACTAATATTTCAGAAATAATTTTGGTTGAGTCAAGAGTAATAAGTGGTTGGAATGGGATGATTGGGATCATTGTTGAATACATTATTTTAAATCAAGAATTGAAGCTGTCTTTGTTTTAATAATCAAGTTGTACTGTAAAATGTTATGTAAAATGTTATAAAGGAGCATGCAAACACTGCAAATAAAATACTGTAAGTTTTTGCAGAAAATCAAATCTTTTTTTAGAAAATGTTTTGTGTGTTGATTTGATTGCCTGTTACTGTTCGACTGTGTTAGTGTGTGCACATTAAAAATATGATGCAAAATGAAAGTCACAAACTATGGAATTCATATTTTTCAGTATTGTTATCAAGGAAAAGAAAGCAGTTCCAATTGTTTGATATTATTCATATGGAGGACAAAATATAATTGCTCTAAAACCTACCTTAATTTTGCAATCTCATTGAAGATAACCCCCCTTTCCTTCTTCCCCTTCCTCTTCCCCCCCCCTCCCTCTCCCTCCCCATCTCTCTCTCCCCCTCCCCCACTTCCCCCATCTCTCTTTCTCTCTCTCTCCCCCTCCCCTCCCTCTCTCTTTCTCTCTCTCCCCCTCCTCTCCCTCTCTCTCCCTACTCTGTCTCAACCCCCCCCCCTTCCCCCTCTCACCCCCCCCTCTCTCTCCCTCCCACGCAGAGAAGCTCCGACTCCGCACCGCAGACACCGTAGCCCCCCCACCCCCCGGCCCTGAGAAACGGGCACTCCCGCAACGTAATATTCTTACCTGGAGTAGATACCTAGGATCTTTGGTAGAAATGAGGCATCAAGGTGATTGTGTGGAGTGCAAATGGAGATCTGAACCTGCCCGGGCGCACTGCGCACGCGCGGAGAGAGAGAGCGTCATTTTGTGTCGCTACTGCATCACCGGCTTCCCCCAACTGCTCAGGTCACAATTTTTTTCCCCAAAAACTTCCAGTGGGCCGGAACCAGAATTTCGGGTAATTTCTGCCAAAGTGGAAACGCTGATAGCGCTCCAATTTTTTTTTTCTCGAGATTTTTTTTACTCTGGGGAAAAAAACACCTTGGCCGGAGGCCTCCTAGATTTTGAGAGCCTAGGCTTCAGCCTATGAAGCCTACAGGTAAATCCAGCCCTGCTGAGGCCCCCCTAGATCTCGAGGCCCCAGGCTTAAGCTTGTGAACCTTATACGTAAATCCAGCCCTGCTGTCCAGCAGCATTTTTGTACAAATCCAGCAGTATTTAGTAATTTCTACACTTGGATCCCTAAATGGCACTGATCCTCCACAATTCATGGATTTTCACCATTTAAAAAAAATACTCTGATCTATTTTCCTTACACTGCTGGGACCAGTTTGGCCATTTTCAGTCTTGTTTGCAAGTGCCGATTTAGTCGACAAAAACTACTGACCCAGATTTACTGAAGCCAGTGAACTCAGACTGGTATCTCTGGTGGAAAATATAATTATGTTTGTATATTTATAGTCAGCAACACAAGTCTGTGACAGGACTAAATAAAATTAATGTCAGTATTAATCACAGTATCTGTTGGCTCTGTTGCATTTGCCAGTCATCTCCTTGAATCTGTAAATTCTTGCCTGTAAATGGACTATCACTAGAGTACAATTTGTTCAAGAAAGATCACTCTTAATGAAAATTTGCTCTGTTCCAAACTATGATGATATGCTCTGTTAAATACACTGAAGAATTAATAAATATTTTAGGCGGGGAGTATGTCTTGTTTGACATCTTACTTTTGTTAACGATTTCTGTTCTGGCCACTGCTGCCTTATTGTACAAAAAAACAGGATGCATGTTGCCAAATACTTTAACTCCCCTTCCCATTTCCACACTGACCTTTCTGTCCTGGGCCTCCTCACTGTCAGTGTGAGGTCACGTGCAAATTGGAGGAACAGCACCTCATATATCGCTTGGGCAGCTTACAACCCAGCGGGATGCATATTGATTTCTCTAATTTCAAGTAACCCTTGCATTCCCTCACTCTCCATCCTTCCCCCACCTTACTTGTCCTGCTAGTTTCACTGTTCATATCCCTTCGTTGTCACCTCTTCCACAGCCAACAACTGACCATTGTGGGCTCCACTTTTCCTGGGTCATCAGTGCCGCCTCTGATTGTTCTGTACCTTTTCATACTTCTAGTTTCCCTCTCCCCTGACTCTCAGTCTGAAGAAGGGTTTCGACCCAAAACGTCACCAATTCCTTTTCTCTAGAGATGCTACCTGACCTGCTGAGTTATTTCAGCATTTTGTATCTATCTATGCTGTAATTGATTGTCTCTAAATGAGAAAAATCTGAAGGTGTCTCAGATTTAGTTTACCTATATTGGTATGCGAAAACAGTAGAAATTCCCTTATTTGACCAAATATTTACTCGATTGCCTGTTGATATTTAAAGTAATGTGGTGGTAAAGAAGGTGGCTATGCTGCCTTGCAATATGTAGCATCATTTGTTAAGATATGTTATCTGTCTTTACATAATGGGGATTATTTAGGAATGTCATCATAGTTGTTATCAATGGGTTCTGGAGCCCGATTTAAACATAAAATCCACTGGTAAAAGCTTTATCGACAGAAGAGGCACAGCATGTAGAGAAGATCTGAAGAAAGGTCCCAACCCCAAACGTCACCTATCCATGTCCTCTCCAGAGATGCTGCTGAGTTACTACAGCACTTTGTATCCTTTTGAAGGCCAGTTCATGCCTGCTCAACAGACCGTTGTTTGGAGGTAGATGTTTATGTGACAATTTGGTGTCATGAGTACATCCAATTTTCTTTCCATGGTCAAATTTTGAAAACCTGAAACATCACCCATTCCTTCTCTCCAGAGATGCTACCTGTCCCGCTGAGTTGCTCCAGCATCTTGTGTCTATCTTCAGATCAAGTCTAACCTTGTCCTTCCATTAAGGGGAAGCCATGTAAGACTGAGGTAAGAAAAAAATTTTCACCCACAGAGTTGTGAATTTGTGGAATTCCTGCCACAGAGGGCAGTGGAGGCCAAGTCACTGGATAGATTTAAGAGAGAGTTAGATAGAGCTCTAGGGGCTAGTGGAATCAAAGGATATGAGGAGAAGGCAGGCACGGGTTATTGATTGGGGACGATCAGCCATGATCACAATGAATGGCGGTGCTGGCTCGATGGGCTGAATGCCCTCCTCCTACACCTATTTTCTATGTTTCTATGGTTCTATAACCTCCATGTGTGTACGGACACTTTCCAATCTGAATCTTCTAACCCATTTAGACTGCTAGCATATCAGTTGCCATTTTACCCCGACTGAATTTCTTAGGTCTTTTTTGAATTGGCATATGCTACAATTGTATAGAAATTAAGATACTTGGAATGCCACAGCAGGTTTGTTGAAACCTGGAGAATAAACATAAATCAATGCTTGGAGAATTTTTAACTAAAATCTGAATTTTGACAAATAATTTAATCCAAAATCTTAGTGTAACTTTTCTGGCAAAACAGTTGTATAACCAAAGCAAGTTTCTTTTCTGCTACAGATTTTTTATTATTTTTAAATGTTATCTGTCATTTTGAGGTAGATGCATAAAATAAAGATAAATCTGCTAGAGTACTTGCGTTCCAATTATCATCATAGTGTTTAACGTAGGCAAAATGACTCTAAAGGAACTCAATATAAAGGAACGTTCAGCAAGCAATCTAAATTACATAGATGCCTGTTCTGATTGATAAAATATAAATCACTGACCCATCACTCAGTAAGGTGTGTTAGATTTGCCTGTACTCATTTCTTGGCAACAAAGATTTTGTCCAATCTTCAGAAGGAGGGTGCATTCTTCCTTAATTGAAGCTTCCACACAAAATCCAGCAGGAATATCACATAGACAATAGACAATAGGTGCAGGAGTAGGCCATTCGGCTCTTCGAGCCAGCACCGTCATTCAATGTGATCATGGCTGATCATCCACAATCAGTGCCCCATTCTTGCCTTCTCCCCATATCCACTGACTCCGCTATCTTTAAGAGCTCTATGTCGCTCTCTCCTGAAAGTATCCAGAGAACCGGCCTCCACCGCCCTCTGAGGCAGAGAATTCCACAGACTCACAACTCTCTGTGAAAAAGTGTTTCCTCATCTCCATTCTAAATGGCTTACCACTTATTCTTTAACTGTGGCCTCTGGTACTGGACTCCCCCCAACATCGGGAACATGTTTCCTGCCTCTAGCATGTACAAACCCTTAATAATCTTATATGTTTCAATAAGATATCCTCTCATCCTTCTAAAGATACCCTCTCATCCTTCTAAATTCCAGAGTGTACAAGCCCAGCCATTCCATTCTCTCAGCATATGACAGTTCCGCCATCCCGGGATTTAACTTTGTGAACCTATGCTGCACTGCCTCAATAGCAAGAATATCCTTCCTCAAATTAGGGACCAAAACTGTACACAATACTCCAGGTGTGGTCTCACCAGGCCCCTGTACAACTGTAGAAGGACCTCTTTGCTCCTATACTCAACTCCTCTTGTTATGAAGGCCAACATGTCATTTGCTCTCTTCACTGCCTGCTGCACCTGCATGCTTACTTTCATTGACTGATGAACAAGGACTCCCAGATCCAGTTATACTTCCCCTTTTCCCAAAGACACCATTTAGATAATAATCTGCCTTCCTGTTTTTGCCACCAAAGTGGATATCCTCACAATTATCCACATTAAACTGCATCTGCCATGCATCTGCACACTCACCCAAGCTATCCAAGTCACCCTGCATTGTCGTAGCATCCTCCTCACAGTTCACACTGCCACCCAGCTTTGCGTCATCTTCAAATTTGCTAATGTTATGTAATCCCTTCACCTAAATCATTAATATATATATTGTAAATACTTGCGATCCCAGCACCAAGCCTTGCGGTACCCCACTAGTCACTACCTGCCATTCTGAAAGGGACCCGTTAATCCCTACTCTTTGTTTCCTGTCTGCCAACCAATTTTCTATCCATGTCAGCACTCTACCCCCAATACCATATATCCTAATTTTGCCCACTAATCTCCTATGTGGGACCTTATCGAATGCGTTCTGAAAGTCCAGGTACACTACATCCACTGGCTCTCCCTTGCATATTTTCCTAGTTACATCCTCAAAAAATTCCAGAAGATTAGTCAAGCATGATTCCCCTTCATAAATCCATGCTGACTCAGACCGATCCTGTTACTGCTATCCAAATGTGCCGCTATTTCATCTTTTATGATTGACTCCTGCATCTTCCCCACCACCGATGTCAGGCTAACTGGTCTATAATTCCCCGTTTTCTCTCTCCCATCTTTCTTAAAAAGTGGGATAACATTAGCTACCCTCCTATCCACAGAAACTGGAGGGTCGCTAGAGAACATTGGAAAATGATCACCAATGCATCCACGATTTCTAGAGCCACTTGCTTACAGTAAGTACCCTGGGATGCAAACCATCAGGCCCTGGGGATTTATCCGCCTTCAGTCCCATCAGTCTACCCAACACCATTTCCTGCCTAATGTGGATTTCCTTCAGTTCCTCCGTCACCCCAGATCCTCTGGCCACTAGTACATCAGGATGTTTGTTTGTGTCGCCCTTAGTGAAGACAGATCCAAAGTACCTGTTCAACTGATCTGCCATTTCCTTGTTCCCCATAATAAATTTACCCTTTTCAGTCTTCAAGGGTCCAACTTTGGTCTTAACTAATTTTTTCCTCTTCACATACCGAAAGAAGCTTTTACTATCCTCCTTTACATTCTTGGCTAGCTTACCTTCGTACCTCATATTTTCTCCCTGTATTGCCTTTTTAGTTATCTTCTGTTGCTCTTTAAACATTACCCAATCTTCTGACCTCTCGCTCATCTTTGCTATGTTGTACTTGTTCTCTTTTATTTTTATACTGTCCCTGACATCCCTTGTCAGCCACGGTCACCCCTTACTCCCGTTGGAATCGTTCTTCCACTTTGGAATGAACTGATCCTGCACCTTCTGTATTATTCCCAGAAATACCTGCCATTGTTGTTCCACTGTCATCCCTGCTAGGATATCTTTCAAGTCAACTTTGGCCAGCTCCTCCCTCATGGCTCTATAGTCCCCTTTGTTCAACTGTAATACAAACACCTCCGATTTACCCTACACCCTCTCAAATTGTAGATTAAAACTTCTCATATTAGAACATAGAACAGTACATTTAGAACATAGAACAGTACAGCACAGGGAACAGGTCCTTCAGTACACTATGTCCTTGCGAAGATGGTGCCAAGTTAAACTCCTCTGCCGGAACATGATCCATATTCATCCATTGAGTCTAATCCATGAGTCCATCTAGTTTAGAGATACAGCGCAGAAACAGGCCCCTCGGCCCACTGAGTCCTCACCGACCAGCAATCCCCGCACATTAACACAATCCTAGGAATCATTTACATTTATACCAAGCCGATTAACCTGCAAACTTGTACGTCTTTGGAGTGTGGGAGGAAACCGAAGATCTCGGAGAAAACCCACGCGGTCACGGGGAGAATGTACAAACTCCGTACAGACAGCATCCGTAGTCGGGCTCGAACCCGGGTCTCTGGCACTGTAATGCCCCTGTCCCACTTAGGAAACCTGAACGGAAACCTCTGGAGAATTTGCGCCTCACCCAAGATTTCCGTGCGGTTCCCGGAGGTTGCAGGTGGTTGCCGGAGGTTGCAGGTAGTGGAAGCAGGAAGGGAGACTGACAAAAACCTCTGGGAACCGCATGGAAACCTTGGGTGGGGCACAAAGTCTCCAGAGGTTTCCGTTCAGGTTTCCTAAGTGGGACAGGGGCATAAGGCAGCAACTCTACTGCTGCGCCACTGTGCCTCTTAAATGCTACCATTGTACCTGCCTCCACCACCACCCCTCACCGTGCGCTCCAGGCAAGAGAAGAACTTGCCCTACACATCTTGTGTAAATGTTGCCCCTATCACCTTAAAGCTAGGCCCTCTAACCCTTGACATTTCCACGCTGGGGGACAAGGTTCTGGCTGTCTACTCTATGCTTCCCGTCATTTTATATACTTTATCAGATCTCCCCTCAATCTCTGATGTTCCAGAGAAAACAATTCATGTTTGTCCATGCTCCTTTAAAAGGTAATATCCTCTCAACCAGGCAGCAAATATCCTGCCCCATTAAATGTGAGACGACTACAATGATTTTTTTTTCAAGTACGTCTTCTTGTTAATTTAGATTTTGCTCTTCAGAAATTCAAAATTATAATCTTAATTTCAATTCTTCAAAATCATCTTAGTTCTTACCCATGTGTCCAGGTGGATTGTAGAGTTTTTTCCTTTGACTTAGATATAACATACTCCACTAAATATGATATTGACTTAGATATATCATATCCCACAAGATTTGAACTTGATACTGAGATGTCAGCTCCCTTCACCATTTGGTTCATGATAATCAGATGGATGAACATACACTGTGATCCTGTTTTCTCCAACTGCACGTAGGTATTAGGAATGCACATCCAACATGAAGCCATTGCCATCTTCAAAGGTCACCTCCACAAGAACAAAGATACAACTTTACTAAATTGCCAAGATCACTCTTAACAAATACATAAACTTTCCCCATCCATTAGAGTACAAGGATTTGGATGGGCACATGCAAATTATAGCATGTTAGTCTTTCCTCAAGACCATGAGACCAGGCAAATACTTAACACCTTTTCTGCAATACATATTAACTTAAATTTTGAAACAAGAATGAAAACTTTAACCTTGATAGTTGTTCCAGGTGCAGATCAGATCCACTTGCCAAAAATCTTTCAGAATGGGAAAAATATTAGCGCACATTCTGTCCTGCTGTGAGTGAGTGTGTGTGCCTTGTCGTGGTGGAGAAGCTTGTGTGGTCCTGAGATCCTGAGAGCGATGTGGTCTCGAGCTATGCACCTGGTAGGGCCACCCATGGCGGTAAGGTCGAGGGGGAGATCCCTGACAAAGAGCAATCCAACCAAGACCTCAACGGTGGAACAGGCGGAGGATGTTGGCTGACTTTAGTGGAGCGTCACAACGGCTGGGAAGGCGGATGAAGGCTGCAGCAGAAAAGGGTCCCCGGTCGTCTTGGACTCCATGCCATTGGATCCTGACCCAGATCTGTCAAGGATCGTGTGGTGGTTGTCTGTGCACCAGTCTCCCCACGTTAAACAAAGTCACGCACAGGCATCCTCTCGACCCTATGGAGAGGAGAGGACAGTCATACTCGTTTTGAGTGACTGCCGATGGTGATGATTGTGTGTGTGTGTGTGTGTGTGTGTGTGGGGGGGGGGGGGGGGGGGGTAATGGTCTTGTGTTAAAGAACAGGTCTTTTAATGCCAATATGACTAAGTTAGGTATAAATACAGAATTTGTGAATCATACAGAAGTAGCCCTGTTGAAATCATTTTTAATTTGCAATTCCTATTGAGTTCTGTGATGTCAGCAGTTATACATTGCCGCATTGCAGTCTGTGCTGCCCCTGGCACCAGCTCTCATTTGAATCAAACCCACTCTCAACCTAGATGCCGTTCAAATAGGTTTAGTCATTCTGCACAACATGCAGATCAGATTTTGGAATTCAAAAGAATTGCATGTTTACAATGTGCACTCAGAACATCTTGGGTTGTATCTATCTTACTTCATCCAGATATTCATTTCTTTAAGTTTTTTTCCCCCTCTCTGGTCTCTCTGGGCCTAGAGAGGGCTACAGCTGAGGGGCACAGTTATGACTTTCTCTCTGTCCTTCTATTTAAATCCCCCCTGTCATTATGTAGATACTTAGCCTATGCTCAGCAGATTTCAGTGTAATACAGATGTCAGGAGCTCAAGAATGAAGGAATCAGAGTTCTTCTCTAAACCCCACTATGTCTAGATCCTTCTTTAATGCGATCCTCAAAACCTACCTCCAACACCTCTTTATGCGGCTTGATGTCAAATTATGTTTGATAATATTCGTGTAAAGTGCATGTAAAATATATTTTTTCTTTTAGTACTATTACTGGCCTCTACATCAATGCTGGTACATCGATTAAAAAAAAATGCAAAAATTCAAATGCATGCTTCTCGAGTTTTCTAGACTCTATGCATGACTTGGGATGTATGCCTGTTCCTTTCTATTGTTGTAACATTCTAACACATCTAACTTTAAAGGCTTACTGGATGTAAGTTGGTGAGTTTGTACTTGAGTTTAGTTTAGTTTATTGTCACGGTTCTAAGGTACAATGAAAAGCTTTGTTGTTGTGTGCTATCCAGTTACTGGAAAGACTGTACATGAATTCAATCAAACCACCCATAGTGTACAGATACAGGATAAAGGGAATAATGTTTAGTGAAGGATAAGGTCCAGTAAAGTCTGATTGAAGATAGTCCAGGGTCTCCAATGAGGATATGATGGGTCAGGTCCGCTTTCTAGCTGATGATGGGATGGTTCAGTGACCCTTCACAATGGCTATAAAGTTATTTTTAAACAATGTTTTAACAAGTCACACTATTCCTACTGAAACACATAACAAAGTAGTGTAGTGCAGCAAGAAATTTTGAAGGGTAGTTTCTTAAGACAGAGCAACTTATGTCGGGAAGAGGGGAGGATTGTTTGCTAACAATTCAGTGCAGAATTAGAGCACATTCTAAAATGAACTGCATGCTGCGGGCAACCAGCAACCAGAATCAAAAGTAAGTTTAAAATCGTTTTGCAGAGTGTTGCTGAGAATCCAGAAACAGACTGGCCACGAAACCTCCATGATGCCCAATTGTCCCCAAGTGTGGCTCAAACGTTAGAGACGCTCTCCCACATGAACCTAGTATTCCAGTCTAAAGTATTCACTGTAAAAGGATACAATGCCTGGTGTCTCTCGCCACACAGATGTCGATCTGCACGGTTATCCCGTTTTCAACTTGCTGTATCTGTGCAATGCTTAATTGCAACATTCATTTGCTGTGAATTAAAAGTATTGGGAGCAGTGAGCACGTGTACGGGTGTTTCTGTGTGAAGCTTCCCGCTAGCTGTTCCCAGCTCCCCTGCCTGCTCACTGCAGTCTATCAATCACGGCAGGATAATGCATAGTGGTTGCACCTATGACAGGTAATGATTGAGTGCTGTACCCGAGCCCTCTATATATGTGATTCTCCGCTTTTGTCTTGCTTTGGGCCAGTTTGCTGCTTGTGGGGGGTTTTTCATATTCGCCTTGCATTCGACGAATTATTTTTAAACACATGCTGGTTTTTGTCACCACATTTTCAATATTACACAGCAACAGTTAAACAGCGCTTTAATAAACTGAACATTGAAATGCTGTCTCCTCGCAATTGTGGGCTTTGAAGAGAGAGCTCAGACACCTAGTATGGGCCCAATGTGAGCTCTGAATTGTTGGTACCGAGAATAATTATGTTTCTGATCAATTAACAATATCCTTACAGTGATATGATTAGTAAACGAATCCCCTTTGCAGTTTTAAACTCACTTTCTGACGCACAACGCACAGAAAATAATCTCTGCGACGTACCAACTAGTACAATAAGAAAGCGATGCCGTGAACTACATCGAAGTTCATTCATTACGGATTACAATGGAAGGTGTGATGTTGGTCATTTGGATTTAAGAGCGCAATGGGTTAATGGTCAGCAAATTTCGTTTGCTCTCAAGTGATAACAAAACGATAATTGAACACAATTCATGTTTAGAGCATTCACAGTTCCGAGCACGGTTAGGGCAAAATTGTGGCTAATTTAAAAAAAAATCAAGGTGGCTAGTACATAAATTTTATGGGGCTGGGGGTCACAAGCCTGTCACGTCCGAATGGGTGGTAGACATTAAGAAACGCCTTTTATTCAGGTTTAAAGCAAAGGTCAGTATCGCTTCTCTGGATCTGACTACTGCACTTGATGTCGATTCGTTGAACTGTAATGACACGAATCATCAGGTAATTTCAGATGTCAAGTCCTCTCCCATTTGGATGTAGTCAGTATTTATCACACAATCTTAATGAAAATCAGTTATCAGAAAACAACATGCAAATGCAAGTCTTGCTTATAATGTGAAGGAATCTGAAATAAAACGTGGATATATAATCTGGGTAACCGGGTTAGTAAATGTACGTGTCGATGGAAAATAGATATTAGAGTCAGGTGGTCAAACTGTAATTTAGAAAACATTTCCTTCTCTGGCCTCTCACTTTATGAAATAAAATCCGTACATGTCTGCAGTAGAATTATTTTAACAAATGATGAATGTGCATGACGAAATTACCATTTCCAGCTAAATGTTTCAGCAAATCGCTGAAGGTTTGCCTTTCCCCTTTTGGGGAGCTATAAAAAGGAACCATAATGGGCGATAGTTGGCTATAAGTTTTCACAATCACTGCTGGTTTCGAAACTGGCCGTCTTTAAAAAAAACATCTGGGGAATGTACCATATGTTAAAGCGTCGTCTTGTCCTTCAAAGTTAGACTGCCCTTGAAGTGATTTGTCAGTGGGGCTAAAGTGACAGAAAGAATATGTGTTGTAGTGGGTTGGGTGGAGAGAGAGTGTGCTCGTCGCTGCCGCTGCAGCCAGCCACTGAACTGATTAGGGTGTAATTAAAGCCTTAAAGCTTTCAGATGATCCACCTGGTTATTTGCTAAGTCACCAGCTAATCAGCCAAATGAGCTGTTCCAGCGAGCACATCGGGCCAAGAGCTATACTGATTAATGAAGTTTATTGGGAGCTGTTAACGGCATTAACTGCAGAAAATCTATGTAATTCGTCATATTTAGTGAGGGAAATTAAATCTCTGCATGCAAATGAGAACGGGCAACACGCGTATACACACATATATATACACACACACACATACATACATATATATACACACACATACATACATATATATACACACACACATACATACATATATATACACACACACATACATATATATACACACACACACATACATATATATACACACATACATATATACACACACATACATATATACACACATATATACACACATATATACACACATATATACACACACACACTCACACACACTCTTTGAGGTTAAGAATCTGCAAGTATGCATGCTGTACGCAGGGTGGATGGAGATAATTCTGTAATGTATTTAGTGGTTAAGATGCCTGTCTATACGTGAACGCTATACATGATCGAGGTAAAACAGCGGTTCACGCAGTGAGGTTCCGTACAGTAGAGAGAGACACAAAATATACCCTGGAGTAACTCAGCGGGTCAGGCAGCATCCATATGGATCGTGGGTTGGTTTAATAAAAAGGAATAAAACTAAAATGCACTTTTTATATTAAATAAATCATTTTTTTTGCACCTTTTCTAATTTAGGTCGATTTTAAACCATGTTTTAATTTGGTCCTGCCCCGGAACAAGACGCCCCCCGAGTTGGGGAAACTCCTTGGAGAAAAGTATAGTGTAATCATTGAAACTGATAAAGGTTGGATGCAACTAACGGTTTCCATAATTTGGTTTCTTCCCCCCACATTCGAGGTTACAATGTAAATTGTTACACGATACTCAAATTAATTAACCCTTTTGCTCTTCAATAAAGCAGTGCCCAAGACATTATTGAGATTTGCACTAGCCACGTGTTTGGGCAGGTGCAGACCTACCGGCGAGCACTCAGTAGGTGTCTGGTCTCTTCACGCTCCTGCGGCGCCCAGTAAGATAATTCCGACTCAATTTAAAAAGAGAATGCCTTCATGTACAACATAAGGTAACCTCTATTATGTTCATTCCCTCCTAGAGGCAGAACTCTATTCCATGGAAACAGGCCCTTCGGTCCAACTTGGCCATACAGACCAAATTGCCATTCTGGGCGAGTCCCATTTGGCTCATACCCTTCTAAAACTTTCCGATCTGCCCAAATGTCTTTTGAATGTCAAACTTGTTTCCCTGTTGATTTTCTGCTGAAGTGCAAAGCAAACCTTATGCTTGGACCATGCTCCTTGCCCACACAATGCAGGTATGTACATTGGAGAAATGCAAGTGAATTTACACAGACGTATATTAATAATGCTTTAGAACATTGTAAAAGGGATATGAATATTTAATTGATGCATTACAATAAAATAAACTGAGATGAGTTGCACAAGAATTTGTAAGAATTAGTATGTTCCCAAATAAAAGTTTCAATTGAAGGACGGCAGTTGATAAAAATAAATCTTGTCTTGCAAAACGCTGGTATCTTACAATACATTGCTGATCTAATCGATAGGTTTAAGGCAACTATTTAATTATGTAAAAAACTAACACGAACAAACAGTTTACACTGTTCAAGTAAACTGTTCTCACGTAACTACTGCTGCTCCTGGCAACAATAAATATAAGAATTTTGACACCACTGGGCCATAGCAATGGTCTAATGACAATGTCCATTTAGGGAACACAGAAAACAAAACAAAGCTCTCACATCCCTCTACTGTTGCATGGCATGTCTTCATTCAAGAGAGAGTTAGATATAGGTCTTGGGGCTAACGGAATGAAGTGCTGGCTCGAAGGGCCGAATGGCCTACTCCTGCACCTATTTTCCATGTTTCTATTTTACTCTGTTTATGCTTCTTGGTACCATTTGCAACTCCAGAAGAAGGAAGTTCTTTCCATTAATAACAAATATCTCATTTTATACAACAATCAACTAACCAAACAACTTCCTGTCACATATGAAGCACTTGATGTTTACCACATGCATAGATACACTTTTTTTTAAACAATGTTAGCTGCACATGTCACAAAGTTTTGATAAACATTGTAGTTACTATCCTTCAAAGATCTACACTTTCCTTCACGCATAATGTTGACAAAAATAGCGCAGAGATACTTACAACATTAAAATGTTTGTGCATGTAGGGATAACTAAATGTGAAAAAAATCTCTCTTACACTTTTAGTGGAATTTATAAATCAAAATGAGAAGACAGTCACATAGATTTGAAAATAACAATTTCCCAACATTTTGGAAAATGGGATCTACAAATATTTCATAAATGTTACATAAATGTTTAGTTATTACAAGCAAATGAGTCCAATCATATTAAAAAAATATATACTATGGCTATTTGGATCAGGAATTCTGTTGATTTTGTTGTAATGTAATAAATGAAAATTAAATATTCATCAATGTAGTATCAGATGATATGAGACAACTTCAAGGTGGGGCAGTGCTCCACTATTATTCAAATACATTTACAAATGCCTTCTGGATTCCTGCATTTATATATGCTACTGAAGCCTCTAAACTAATAATGGTTCAAGCACTGCATCTGGAAAGTGGGAAACCCATAAAGACCTGATCTCCCAGAAAGGTGACAAATAGTGTCACAGAGTGTGAGAGATCTTGAGGTTACTATTATAGAAGCTGATGACATGGGGTTAAAATCTGCATGAGCAGAAGTCAATTGTAGCCCTTATTTAGTACTAGTGTCATGTACAAGGCTTGAATGCAGGGATGACAGTTTCAGGGTCCAAGAATATATTGTATTTCAGCAGTTTTGTTCAATTTGTTGGTGGCAAAGTAAAGAAGCCTTGTCAATGACAGATAGAAGCTATTACCTTTCATTGGACTTTTAAACCAAAGTCACATATATTTTGTAGGCATTTCTCATTAATGTCTCACGGAGGAATAACCTTTTTTTGAATGAAATTAGGATATTGCAACATAGGAAGGAGCAGGAACAATGCTATTGCAATGTGACCTTTGTCCACCTTTAAAATCACAAGACGATAATAGACATGAGCATTCCCTGATGTTAAAACTTTTGATTGTCCTCAAAATAATTGTGGAGGAACTTTTTAACAATCAGAAAAACCACACACTTGACAGGTGCCGTTGTATCTTCCAAAAAAGCACGCTTAATTAATCAAAAAACAAATTTCAATATCCTTTGCAGAAATTCCTTTCCATTCATTCTGGTCCACTCGTTTTGCAGAAATGTTTCTTTCTGTAATTAACATTTTCATTGTCAAGAGAAAACAATGTTCTCTTCTTCTTGTGTAGTTGTGATTCGCTCCAACATTAATAGATGCTCACGTTCATTCAGAGATAAAAATGCAATGTCAAAGTGGATTTTTTTTGTACAATATGGCAATGCTTAATTGGAACGATATTACACTTAATTTTATCAGCGAATAAACAATGTGAAGTGATTAAATTCAGATAGTGTTTTCCTTTAAAGGAAAATTGCCCCGTTAGCCACATGTCCTGTTATTTTTCATGGTCTTGAGTTGCAGCTGTTGCAAATCAGAAGCAGGAAACATGTTTATCTCATTTCAGTTAAATTACTTTATCCCTGACAGAATGACAAGAACACTTCATTTTTTGTTTTAGTAGGAGTGTAAAGCAATGAAGTTAAGTGGTAAGATATGTCCATTTTAAATATAACAGCAACACCATTTTAAAGGACGCTATGGTGTTTATAGCCCAAGGTCCTGGTTTTGCGAGGTCATTAAAGAAGACAGAGAATCCAATAAATGCTGCAATTATTCCCTTAACAAACTAGTGCAAGTTATAATTCAAGATTAATGAAAAATTAAAACGCTATAATCTTAAAATGTAAAAGATTTCTGTAACTTTCACTATAACATGGCTTATTAATTTTCAAAGCCTTTTAATCGAACCGAGGATAGAAAATAAAGTTTAAAAAACAGATTATTATTGGTTTAAAGGACAAGTCGTTCAAGGATAGGTTTAGGCTACATTTACAGGGGCTTATTATACCATCACTTATCATAACTACCGCACAATCATTCATGGCACCACTAACAGATTTAATATTGGAACTGAATTCTTACTCTAATGCAGTCAATTTCCAGTACTGGACAGAGCCTCGATTTCTCAAGTTATCTTTGGACGTGCAAACAATATTTGTTGTAATCGCAGGAACATTATTGGAAGGTTTCTCTGATAATGAATAGGTAATAAATATTAAATATTAAAACAATATCAGGCAATATTGCTGGAAATTGAAAAGCACACTGCAGTGGCTGCCAACCCGAAATGGAAAGAAAAGACTATGGAAACATTCAGAAGATCCATCTTTCCTTTACAAATCAGTGAAAGTGAGACATAGATGTAGTTAATTTCAGGCCAGTGACTCTTCTTCTGTTCTGACGAAGGACCATCAACCTGAAAGGATAATGCTGTTTATCTCTGCACTGCCTGATCTTTTGAGCATTTCCAACATTTTCTACTTTAGTTTTTTAGCAGGAAGTCAATAATGTTTCTCCATAGGTGGAAATGTGGTAGCTGATATCACTCCTATACATTCCCTACACTTCCTAATTGTTTCACTATCAATTTATCACATGAAGAACAACTTTGCAAAGCAACCGAAACATAAATTTGTACAATATAAAAAAGTGGACAATTTGATCGTCTATAATCCTGGCAATTCATTTTTACATGATTCCATACATTTCACCTGACTCCAGCTGAGGAAGGAATCTGTTCATCTTTGTGTGCCTGTTTTAATTTTGTTCCTGGTAACAAATACATGAAGCTTATGCAAAATTGTGCACTTATTTTGTCCAGAGTTCATTCCACAATTATAACCATATCCTCCACATTATTAAGAGATGCTGCCTGTCTCCAGCATGTTGTGTCTATCTTCGATTTAAACCAGCATTTGCAGTTCTTTCTTACACATCTCCTTCACATTATTTGTTCTGTTTAAAATTTAAAAGAAACAAACGTATCAAATGTAATCATATTTCAGTGTTTAAGAAGGAACTGCAGATGCTGGAAAATCGAAGGTACACAAAAAATCTCTGGTAACCTGCATCTATCCTTAAAAAAGAATGTGCAAAGAACAAGTATTTTCTCTTTAGCTTCACTTTGCAGCATTACCAATAACATCTCAAAACACGACTGGTCTCAGAAGTTCATCTGTAATTGAAAGTGTCAATATTGTTTTCCGGATATTGTGTCTTTTAAACTTGTGTATCATATTCACATTCTACACAATTGTTAGTTAGTTAGTTAGTGAATTTGCCCACTCAAATATGTATCCCAGTTTGCTTTAGGTATATAAGGACCCCCTAATTATTTAATTATTTTACCACTATAGTCTAGCATTTGCATTTAATAATATTAAATAGCATTTATATTTAACTGCCTCGCTGAATATCAATCACCTGGTAGATCTTTCTTTCCTACATAACTTGGTACCTATAAACAAAGAAGATTTATTTACAATTGTCAAGGTCACTAATTAGTTTCATAGTAATGAATCTTGGACCAATCTTCAGAAAAACCATGCTCATAGCAGTTATGCAGTAAAACTATTAAGCTGATAACTAAACTGCACTATCTTTTATCTGGACAATTACTAAGAGTTACAACTTTATCTTTAGATCCCATGACCCATTACTTTGCTCATTATAGATCCTATGGCAGACTTTATTCTTTGCTTTCTTAAAGTTAATTGAATCATTAACTCAATGATGTGCTCTTTAGCCATGACTTGCCTTTCACACTGCCTGCATTTTGTTTTGAAACATAAATGTCAAAGCTGAGAAAAATCATTAATTATCAAAATTGTAATGCCTGGATATTATAACATTTTCACAAAACCTCTTACTGCAGTATAATTTTGTTCGCTAGTTTTAATGTAACTGGTCCCCTAATACGTTGAATATTCTTCAAGTCATTCAGAAAGTTCACCCAAGGCTCACTGGGCATCAAACTTTCCTCTGAGTCAGGGACTTGAACATAAATGAAGCCTGCATTTCCAGGCTGAACTCTAAAGAATCGCTGTTTTGTTGAAGGTTCATGTCTTTAAGATCAAATATCCAAGGTTCATGTGTTCTTGAGTGAACATAAGAGATTGCATGGTGCTGTTTTGTAGTAGAGCACTAGACTTCCCTCAGCTATCCTGATTATTATTTATGCCTCAACAACTGCTTAAAGTCAACTGTTTCAGTCATTACATGGCCCTCAGAGAGGCCTCCTTGTGTGCGGGATACTCATTAAAATCTACTGCATTGCTGCAGAAAAGCTCAGTTCTTGAAAAACTATTACATTAGTTGATATGGACTTTCAGAGTTGACAAGAAATTTTGCAAGCAATTCTTTTTCTTTATATTTGGTCATTGTTATCATTTTATGTTATTATTTTCAGCAGAAACTAAATGATCTCTTCAACTACCTTAATTATTGACCTCAAAATGGATTTATCGTTAGTTTTTGCATTGATTAAATATTTTCTTTCTCAAAACAGTTACATGACTGAGTACAAGAATCAGTTCAATAACAGTTATCAAGCTATTGAATATAATGTAGTTAATGAATACAATACAAATGGCCTTTCTCACAACAGTGAATACAGTTTAGAAAGTACTACTTTGGCTATGGATCAGTTTAGGGTCTCCTGAATTGCTCTATATACAGTAATTGAAAATGCTTTTCCATTCTAATATAATTAGAGAAAATCAATCCTAATAAAACAATTGATGCATGCATTAACTAACATACTGGGAAGCTTTATTGCCATACTAAACATGCGTGCCAAATTTGGACATTGGAAGATGATGCAAAACTTTGTTTCATCTAATCAATAAAAGGCTAAAGATTGACACAGGCAGCATCTGTGGACAGAAGGAATGGGTGACGTTTCGACCCTTCTTCAGACTGAAGACTGAGTCTGAAGAAGGGTCTCGACCCGAAACATCACCCATTCCTTCTCTCCAGATATGCTGCCTGTCCCGCTGAGTTACTCCAGCATTTTGCGTCTATCTTCGGTGTATAACCAGCATCTGCAGTTTCTTCCTACGCAATAAAAGGCCAATATGTAAATCCACACATAGTATTGGTTTACATGGGCCATCATGGTTGATCAACTTCCCTCCACTTCCCTGCCTTAACCCATATCTCTTGATTCCCTTAATAACCAGAACTCTATTTTTCTTCTGAATGAATGCAATAAATGAACCCCCAACCCCCAAGTATTCCAAAGATTTACCACCCTTTCAGTGAAGAGTTATATCCTGAGGTCCATCACAAATGCCTTCCCTTCATTTTTAAATTGCTCAGCCAGGAGAAACTTACACCCTGCTTCCACCCTGTTTGACTTTGAGTTCAGTTTATTGTCACATGTATCGAGGCACAGTGAAAAACTTCCGTTGTGTGCTAACCAGTCAGTGGAAAGACAACACTTGATTACAATTGAGCCACCCACAGTGTACAGATAAGATCTGTAAGAATTTTCTTAGTCTCAATGCAAAGGTGCAAAATAAGTATAAAATATTATTTGTCCAAATCACTTTGGGTGTGAGGGTAAATAATGTAAAAGCAGTAAATGCTGAAAAGTCCTCAGGGAGTCAGGCAGCATCAGTGGATGGCAGAAAAAACATTGTTCTGAAATGTTAACTCAGTTTCATTGACGGCATTGTGGAGGGTTTCTAGTGTTTTCTTCAGTTGTTATTTCTGATTAACTGCAACCGTGATACTTTGCTACAATTGCAATTTTGTAATTAAATTCTAGGTTATATACTGCCACACATCCATAATACATAAATAGTGACTACAGCCCTGGTTTCTATTATAAATGTCTAACTCTTCTCCCTGTATCTGGGAGAAGGCAGATGTGAAGGTAGGAATGGGGTTCTGATTGGGGATGATCAGCCATGATCACATTGAATGGCGGTGCTGGCTCGAAGGGCCGAAAGCCCTACTCCTGCACCTATTGTCTATTGTCTATTGTCTATTGTCTATCTGCTCTGCATGTATATTTTATATAGGATAATAAAGCTTAAGGTTGGGAAAGAGAATTGTAGACTGTCTCCGGGTTATGAACACCTGACTTATAGGCACCCTTACAACAGAACGAGCTGCCAGAAGATCATTAACTTCAAACGTCCAATATACTGTACATATTCCAGCGGCAACAGTATTGGCTCCTTTCTCCACTCTTGGTAATTGTTTTTTTCTTATCAGTCTTATGTGCTTTCCATGTCATTCATTACAATAATATAGAGTATGATTACCATATCAACTGCTTTTTGTGTATCTTCTGACCTAAGGACATATGTAAAAATAGAACCTATTCATTACCTGGGGACGGGCTGTATATAAACATTACAATACAAGAGATAAATTCCAACCAACTACGAAACTCTACCTCTGCCTCAACAATTGTGGAAATGTTTTTAATATATATTTTTTTCTTTTCATCCAAATATTTTTATTCTGGTATTTTGAAATAATATACTTGTACTTCCTCCTCATTTGTGTTTTTTAATTTTCTTCCCCTTTATTTTGCTCTTAATAGTTCTAAATCGGAACTAAATAGTTCTGATTATTGATGTGAACATAACACTTATGATGCACATTGCATTTTATCACCCTCCATTACACACATGAAAAGTATTTAATTCTTGAAATATCTCTTTTCTCTAGTTACCATTGCAGCCTCCTCAATTCTTTCCTCAGTGCTTTAACATTGGTCCTCAATTAATCCTTAGCACAATATCAAACCTAATGATATTATAATTGCTGATACACAGTTTTCTCCAGCCCACAAATTTGCCACCATCTCATGCACACTCCTAAATACTAAATCAAGCATATCATCTTCTCTCATTCCCCTTTTAACCTGCTGTACCAAGAAGCAGTCCTGTATTAACTCAATAAATTTGCCTCCTCCTTTCGAAAAATCTCCAACCTCATCCTACTTTAATTTCGAGCCATTAAAATCACACCGAATTAAACACTCCCTTTCTTTGATGCAGCCTTTATTTACTCGGGTAATTCTATATCATTTTGTTTCCTTTTGCCCTAGTGGACTACAGCAATTCCCAATTATTAATTTGCTTCCTTTGCTGTCGCAGTTTTCCACTTAAATTGAGTCAGACCTCCCCTCATCTGAGATTAAATCCACTATTTCAATAACTGACGGATCCTCCCTTCCCGACAAAATTTCCCCTCACCCACCCTGTTTTCCCACTTCATTCCATATATTTTAAACCCTGCTAAATGAAACTCATTTTAAGATAACATTGCTGTCAAAGGGCTTACATTGGTTGATTATACTGCTACAAAGTGCGATAAAACGTTTGGTAATTCTGTACAGATGTGCTGCTTTTTCATTACTGACATTCCCTGGTATGTCAAACGGCCTGAGGTTGTTATTTAAAACGATTTATATGCAATGATGTATATCAATGCTGCATTATACTGATTGAGATTTAAGTTTATACAACGCAGAGTATGAACAGAAATGTATCTTCTGTCGTTAGGTATAACTTGCATATGAATCCTGTAAAAATAAAACTGGACCACTGGGTTTACAATATCTGACATAACACGAATTGTATACAAATTTGTTTACATTATCATGTCAATTATTTGGAAATGCATATGAAAAATCAACACTGTAGTAATTAAATCCTGTCTTGTTCTGAACTAACAAATCTAACAGTGCCTTACCTATAAATAGGTAATGTACAGATAATGGGCGAATCTGCTACATTAACAATGCTGACAGTGAAAAAAGAACAGTGCATTGAAGTCCTACATAAATTCTAAACAATAGAAAACTGCAAGAGAATGGAGGATTAATTTAGGTGTAGATTACATCAGCATCTATTTAAATCAAAAACGTTGAAGTAGGAATATAAAAATCTTTATTCATTTTTCATCAGTCTGTACTTTAAAAAAATATTTGTTCTCACTTAGCTTAATTTTGGAGAGCTGGGGTTAGAATTACTGTGCTTTGAACAATATTAAGTTTTATTTTATTTTCATTGCATTTTAGTCCTTATTTCTCATGAGGCTTTGATCTACCATTGTGTACAATGAAGGGAAAACTTTTCAATTTACTGACATTGTCCAGTAATTCTGATATCACTTTTCTGTGCCATTACTACAAAAGCTTGGCCCAGTGCTATTAGAAGAGTCACCGAGACTTATGCGTTGGCAGAACCTTTCCTACTTTTTGACGTGAACAAATTGACCCGGTCCTATTACAATATGCAATCTGGCTTGCTGCAGATAGACAAGAAAATTGCCCCCCTCATTAACTAGCTATTATAGTAAATTGCCATCTGCTCCTCTCAGCTCAGGGATGGCACCATCCTGACCTCCTTTGGATCTTCTGATAGTCAACCCAATGGGATTTCTTGGGTAACCTTAACCATCCACTTGCTTCATATGCTATTCTTGGAGCCTGACCCTATGGAGGACTTTAATTAATGGCCAATACCAAAATTTGACTCCATGTCATCTTAAAGTGCTATAAAATCCAGCTGCAGCACAATTAACAATCAGCATCCTGATTCAAAAGTATTTGATATAAATATAATGCCCGATCATTTTTATTGACTGAGACCTTGTTAAATGATAAATTGTTTTCCTTTAGTGCGCCAGCATATGTTATTATTCATTTACTGGTGGCAGAACCATAAGATATTTTGTGTCCTGTGTATTCTGTTTCTCGTGTGCTTTTGAAACAAGTGGTATGCATTGAAGCTGGATCTAATTAAAATAATACAACTTCCACCAGGAGCAGCTGACCACCCGACCAGACTCCGCATCCCGACAAAATAAATCGCCCAGCCGGAGCAGTGTCTCACGTCTGGAGCACCAGACCCAGCCATAGAAATAGGCCCCGTTCTAGGAGCACTCAACTGTGTAAACCAGCCTTCCCACTGCCGATGGCAGAACCACATTTTCAGGAGAGGCCAATAACTGACCGGCGGGAGCGACCTGGCTCACCACCCCGACCCTGAGGCCAGAATGAACAAAGACCCGTCCATGCCGCGCTCCCAGCAGACTGTCCTGAGGTCTTAAGGGATAGGAGTAAAATTAGGCCATTCGGCCCATCAATTCGGCCCATCAATCATGTTCCCGATGTTGGGGGAGGCCAGAACCAGGGGCCACAGTTTAAGAATAAGGAGTAGGCCATTTAGAACGGAGACGAGGAAACACTTTTTCTCACAGAGAGTGGTGGGTCTGTGGAATTCTCTGCCTCAGAGGGCGGTGGAGGCAGGTTCTCTGGATGCTTTCAAGAGAGAGCTAGATAGGGCTCATAAAAATAGCAGTCAGGGGATATGGGGAGAAGGCAGGAACGGGGTACTGATTGAGGATGATCAGCCATGATCACATTGAATGGCGTTGCTGGCTCGAAGGGTCGATTGGCCTACTCTTGCACCTATTGTCTATTGTCTAATTTTACTCCACCATTCAATCATGGCTGATCTAGCTCTCCCTCCGAACCCTATCCTCCTGCCTTCTCCCCATAACCTCTGACATCCATACAAAGCAAGAACCTATCTATCTCTGCCTTAAAAATATCCACTCACTTGGCCTCTACAGCCTTGTGTGGCAAAGAATTCCAAAGATTCATCATCCTCTGACTAAATACATTTCTCCTTATCTCTTTCCTAAAAGAACGTCCTTTAATTCCGATCCAATTAGCTCTAGTCCTAGACTAACTATCCCACTAGTGGAAACGTCCTCTCCACATCCACTCTATTCAGGCCTTTCACTGTCCTGGCATTGAGCTCGACCCGACCGAGACCCCCACCCTCCTCAGTGCCTGCGCTGCGATCCAACTCCCCGACTCCACTGGACGTATTCACCTGCCTCCTGGAACCGCTGGCTCCAAGCACCGAATCCCGGGCCTGACCAGGAACAGCTTTTATCCAGAAAGTCGGGAGACACGCTGGTCTGCAGGTGACACTGAAACAATGCAGTCCCACCTCCCAACTCCCCAGTATACTCCTGGTAAACGTCCAAGCTATTGAAAACAAGCTTCTTCTTCTTGCGTTTAGCGTGCACAGCCTAAAGTTGTTGGACAACTTGTTCTATTTGATCTTATTTGATTGTGCACGCCGGGTTGATTGCATTTGTCGAAACTGGGCGGACCATGTGAAGGTTGCAATCTCCCACCCCGAAAACAAGCTGGGTGAATATAAGGGGGTTGAGTTACGTACTCAGTCCACCTAACTTAGGCAACTGAGGAACTGATGAGTGTTTTGTTTTACAGGGAAATATCTTGCAGCTGCTTCACCATGCAAACCAAAGCTTCTTAATTTACCGGGTGGCCTGTACTGCGTCCTCAGGCAGGGTAAAGAGCAGAAGGGTCTGCTTTCTAATTAACACTTTGTGGTGCTCAGACTTGGCAGTTCTGGTGCGATCCTGCTCCCCGGAACTGAGATATCTAACAGTGAACTGCGATCTCTACTTACTGCTGCAGGAATTCACTTTGGCTTTCCAGACTGCAGTTCACATCCTAGCCTATGTGGACATGAAACTTGCGCAGGGTGAACTATACACTCTTTACACTAGTTTTGAAACCAAGTACCCTGAGCGCTTATTTATCATCGCCAGGGACTTCAACCGAGCCAACCTCATGAGTGTTCTACCAAAATATTATCAACATGCGCACACATCTTAACTGTGCTACACAACCATCAAGCATGCTCACCGTACCATCCCCCACTTGCAACTGATCATCAGACTGTGCTCATACTCACTGCTTATAAGCAGAAACTGAACCATGAGGATGCAATACAGGAAGCTGCTACAGTGCTGGTCTGAGATGAGCTCCATTGTAACCGGTTTGAGTCAGTGGACTAGTTCACATTCATGGACTCTGCGGCCAAACTAAACGAGTACACCGCTGCTGTCACAGACTTCACTAGTAGCCGTATAGAGTACTGTATGCAAACAAAATCAATCCGAGAGTTCCCAAACTGGAAACCAGGATAAACCGTGAGATCCGTTCTACAAGACTGAGCTGTTGATGTTGGGTGATCCCGACCTGCACAGGAAATCTAGGGATGACCTCCACAAAGCCATCAGGAATGCCAAAAGACAATCCATGAGCAAACTAGAATCCCAGAATAACCCTCACGGATACCCATCGATTCTGGTTACCAATTTTCACAGTTGCAACTTGGAAAGAATCCTATCCTGATCCATCACATTTTGGACCAGGAATTGCCCTGCCCAAGGTCACAAGGATTTTCAAATCCTTGAGTACACAACCCAGTCCATCATGCAAACCAGCCTCCCTTGTGATGCCTCCATCTATACTTGACGTTGCCTCGGGAAAGCAGCCAACATAATCAAGGATCACTCGCACTCCTGTCATTCACTCTTCTCCCGTCTCCCGTCGACAGAAGATCTAAGAGCTTGAAGGCAAATACTGTCAGCTTTAAGAACAGCTTCTTCCCTGCTGTTTTCAGACTCATGAAGTGACTCTCATATGCTCAGGATGATTCCTCAGTAACACTATATTCTGCATTCTCTTTATTTTCTCCTTTGCATTACCTGATGTACTGAGGTATGTTACAATTTGCCTGTATAGATTTGGCTGGATAACAACCAAAACAAAGTTTTTAACTGTGTACACAAGGACAGGTGGGTCAGCATCTCAGGAAAATATGGATGTGACATTTCTGATGGAGACCCTTTTTCAGACGGATTGTGGGGTGGGGTGTAGAAGAAAGCTGGGAATGGAGAGAGATAGGCCAAAGCATGGTAGGTAATAGGACGATACACGATGGAGGTTTTTTTGACAGGCTGATGTTTGGACCAAAGGCCAGAGATAAGAACTGTACGTGTGAGACAGGTTTAAAGAGTTGCAGACTGTGAAGCCAGAAGGAGGAAAGTAATAGGGATGGTGGGGAGAAAAAGGTGTGAGTCCTGGTTTGACCCAGGGAAGGGAATTGGGGGAAGAGAGAGAGGGAAGGGTGTGGGAGAGAAAAGGGGGTGGTTAGTTAGAGGTCATCTAAAATTGGAGAATTCAACGTTCATACTGTTGGATTGTAAATTACCCAACTGTATTATGAGGTGCTGTTCCTCTAGTTTGCATGTGGCCTCACTCTGGCAATGGAGGTGGCCCAGAACAGAATGGTCATTGTGGGAATGGGAATGGGTGTTAAAATGATTAGCAACCGGGCCGAGAGCAAGTGTTTAGCAAAACAGTCGCTGAATCTACGCTTGGTCTTGCTGATGTGCAGGAGGCCACATCAGAAACACCAGATGCAGTAGATGTGGTTAGAGGCGGTGCACATGAACCTCTGTCTCACCTGGAAAGACTGCTTGGGTCCCTGGATGGAGGCGAGGGTGGAGGTATAGGGACAGGTGTTACATCTCCTGCGGTTGCAGGGAAAAGTACCTGGGGAGGGGTTGGTTTGCATGAGAAGGGATGAGTGAACAAAGGAGTTGCCGAGGGAGCGGTCTCTATAGAAGACGGAAATGGGTGGAGATGGGGAGATGGGATCAGTGGTGTTCACGTTGGAGGTGACGGAAATGTTGGCGTATGATGTGCTGGATGTGGAGGCTGGTGTGGTGAAAGGTGAGGTTTACAGATATCACTAATAGACAAATACAAGATTGTTTGCAAAAATCCCACAGTTTCTTTGTGATTCCACCAAAGTAATTCCTATGAGATTACATATTTCTCAACCATATCTGAAGCTTAGTGACAGATTTGGGACTGAAGATTTTTCTTACTATAAGAAGTAAACACACTGTTGTGAACCACATTTGATTCAATGAATCAATCAATGGTACTTTATTGTCACATGTACCTAAGTACAGTGAAATGCTTTGTTTTGCATACAACCAGGTAAAATTATATACCAGACCTCACCTGGTCAGTAAACAAGTGTTGCCACATCCCTGGCACCGGCAAAGTTGAAATCCGTACAGACAGCACCCGTAGTCAGGATCGAACCCATGTCTCTGGCGCTGTAAAGTAGCAAATCTACCGTTGTGTCACCTTGCTGCCCTTTGATGGCGCATTTATGGTGAGAAAAGCTTGATCTAAATTTTTTGTTCCATTATTTATTAAATCACAATTTCTCAGTTGTCCTGTAAATGCTAATTTTATATTGAATCAAATTTAATAATTTTCTAAATTATTATTAAAAATAATAATGTATTATTATTTTCATAATAAATGGGACATCTTCAGCTTCGATTGCATAACATTTGGCCAGGTTTATGAATCAGACTATGATTGCCTGCCATTACTTCACAGAACAAAACCTTTTAAAGCATTTTGTTGAGGACTTGTATCATTTAAGAATACGGGGTAGGCCATTTAGGACTGAGATGAGGAAAAACGTCTTCATCCAGAGAGTTGTGAATCTGTTGAATTCTCTGTCACAGAAACCAGTGGTGGCCAATTTACTGGAAGTTTTCAAGAGAGTGTTAGATTTAGCCCTTCGGGCTAAAGGAATCAAGGGATATGGGGATAAAACAGGAAGGGGGTACTAATTTTAGATGATCAGCCATGATCATATTGAATGGCAGTGCTGGCTCGAAAGGCCGAATGGCATGCTCCTGCACCTACTTTTCTACGTTTCTATGTTTCTAACATAACCAGGCAGGAATAAGCCTGTGTTAATACTCTCATGTTAGTCTGAAGGAGGATAGTTCAAACTTCAGTCTGGAGAGGAGGAACAAGTTACCGGCCCCTGTAGGCCTCTGGACAGACGGAGCACTGACTCAGTAATCACATACCTGTTGGGCAAATACCAATTTGAAGGAATTTTGGAAACTGGAAGTTTGGCAATCGGGAAAGGTTTGGTGTATGGGAATTTCACCAAAAAATAAGTAATTTGGTATCAGAATTCCATCAATGGAAAATAAATCTGATAAGTTGTAATCTTAAGAATGCAGATGGATAGGCAACAAACTGGTAGAGGTGCATTCCATACTTGCATCTAGCCTGAACTTGATTTGTTGCCAAGGAAAACAACGGATGAATGTGAACAATTTTCTTACCAATAAATATTTAACTATTTTTTATTCTTTATCGGTGTAATTATGCATCAGTGTAATTAATAGACGATTAAGATGACTAGCTGGGCAGAATTGTTGCAACCTGTTTAAGGAGTAAAGTGCCAACATAAAAACACAAGAAAGGAAGTGTAATTTCTCCCCCCCGATGCTTCTGATTATTATTAATCTGTTTGAAGGGCAAACAGTACAGACTTTGTTGATCTTCCTATTTCTCCTGCTATGTTTTAGAAATTGTTTGAATTTAGGAATTAGTGAACGTGTTTCACAGTAAGACCTACTTCCTGCAGAGCATTATAAGCTTCCTGTAGATGGATAAAATGTCTCTATTAGAAATAGTATCCTATGGGAGTTAGGGGAGTTAGGGGAGCAGAGGATATATTCCTTTGGATAATTTTCTTTTACCACCTTTTGTGTTGCGTGCTTTTTAACTTAACAAGTTAGCCTCTGTAACTCACCAACTATGCCATTCTTCATTGGTGTTTTGGCAGGCTATTGATGTGGGTGCATTGTAGTCATGTCGCAATGTCAACCCCTTCTAATATGGTCTCATGGACAACCAGGGTTCGTAGTGGCATGTGGAAACCATGACCATTTTGCTGTCTCTAATCCAGGAGCCCTCAATAATAAACATTGTGGCTCCATTGCTTCCCTGTATGAGATCGAATACTCAAAGACCCAACGTGAAGCTTTTGTGTTGTTCTGGCTGAATACAGCACCACACAGCACAATTACTCATCAGTGGACCCTCTACTAGTTTTGAAGCGATTTTCTTTTAGTCTCTAGTGAATTTCTAAAGTAAACTGACAGCTGAGTATAATACAGTCTGACATTCAGAGATGGGCATGAAAAGTTTTTGTGATGTTACCGGAGGTTTACAAATAAATTTCAGCAGTTAGAGGGATACTGTGTCCAGTATGATATTATAACCTTATATCCACTGAACCTTAGTTCAAGGTCACAGCTGATGTGTTCAGATTGAATTAGAAGACTTCACTCTTGGCAACTTTTATATAAAACTGCAGATGGAATCTCTGTGGCCTTTAAATTACGGGATTTATTGGTCAAATCTGAATACATTTCTCAAATTACTCTTGCAATTATAACAAAGAAATCCCCAGTAGATATTTAAACAGAATTTCCTTCTCTCTACTATATAATGTAGTCAAGTCGTCAAGTTGATTGTCATATGCACAAGCATGGTGAGTACAGGTACAATGAAAATCTTGCTTGTTGCAGCATCATCGACTCAGAATGTCTAAATAAAAATAGTTATATAGGCTTCTATATAATCATGGAAAGGATAATTTTGGATAGTGTTATTAATTTATTCCATTGAAAAAAATAACCCTGCCTGATTATTGAATGGGGTTTTACAGAAAATACCAGGGGTGAGCTGTTTCTCCACCAATTGCTTTTCTCCGGTGCTTCATCCCACCCCAACACCAATCCCCAGATTCTTCTCCAATTACTGCTGTAGCATCAATGCGACAAACTTCATGTATACACCCTGCATAATGGGTACTTGCAGGCTTTTCAAACAGAGGGTTCTTAGCAGGATTCACTAATCATATCTAAAATAAATTTGCCTGCAAAGGCAACCACATAACACTTTCCTCAAAATTATGCAATGGGAAATGATCTTGTCTCCAACTTAAAATCTAAGAACAACTGTTTTTCACTCATAGATACAAAGTTCTGGAGTAACTCAGTGGATCAAGTAGCATCTCTGGAGAAAAAGGATTGGTGATGTTACGTGTCGGGAACATCACATATTCTGATCTGAAACATCACCCAACCCATCCTTTTTCTCCAGAGGTGCTGCCTGACCCACTGAGTTACTTCTCTTTGTGTCTCTCTTCGGTATAAACCAGCATCTGTAGTTCCTTTCGGCATTGTTTTTTGCTCACTTTGCTCCAGTGGGAATGTGATGGACACTTCCAGATATGAACCAGTGCCTGGCCCACACCTGCAACCATTCCTTCGGAGTGGTGCGGCCATGAGAACATGGGCACTCCCAGGAAATCTGACCTCCCCAGCGTTGCGCTGCTCTGGGACTACGTGGGTAAGCCCCTTGCTTACCTGATCTCCTTCAAATCCTTTCACCTACACTGCCCCGCACCACACTGCCCTCACCCCCACATAATATATGGCTGCATCTCCCCACCAACCCTGCAGTCCGCAGACTATCAGGCCCCTGGATATCTCTCTGCACTCTCCTGCCTGTGTTCTGCTGAGGCCCCCAATGGAGGCTTCAATCTCCCCACCTCAGTCACGAACACTAACAGGTCACTTTTTGCCCTGCCCACCCCCCTGCCCCCCCCCCCCCCCTCCTTAGGTTCTCACCATGATCTGCCAACATACTGATGCCTCTCCTGACTCCAATCTTTCTCCCCATTCATCCCCCACCCCCCTCAACGCCCAAGTCCAACCTTTCTTTGGTCCACAGCAGGGGCCTGATTGAAACTCGATTTCTACTACCTTGACTGAGGGTTGACCTCAAGCCTCGGAAGGACATATTTCCAATTAAGGACTGCACGGTGGCACAGAGGTAGAGTTGCTGCCTTACAGCGCCAGAGACCCAGGTTCGATCCTGACTACAGGTGCTGCTTGTATGGAATTTGCACATTCTCCTTGTGACCATGTGGGTTTTCTCCGTGAGCTCCGGTTTCCTCCCACATTCCAAAGACGTGCAGGTTTGTTGGTTAATTGGTTTCAGTAAAATGTAAATTGCTAGTGTACGGGGTGATCACTAATTGACGCTGACTCGGTGGGTCGAAGGGCCTGTTTCCAGGCTGTATCTCTAAAGTCTAAAGTAAAGAATGTTCAATTCAAACACGCCTGGTTTTACAAATGATTCCTGCAGCCAGAACAAAATATCAGCAGTTCTATCATCTGTAGTATCGAAGGTGGTGATGCTTTTATTTTTATGCTTGAATTATGGTGAAGTTGACCATTATAGATTTACTGGGAATGGAGATCATGAACATTGACTTCTCTAACTTCAAGTAACCCTTGCTTTTCCTCTCTCTCCATTCCTCCCCCTTCCCAGTTCTCTGACCAGTCTTACTGTCTCCGACTACATTTTAACTCTGTTTTCTTTGTTGTTGTTACCTTCTGCCAGCTAACATCCTCATTCACTTTGTCCAATTTTCACACCTCATACATCCTTATCTATGTATCTCCCTCTCCCCTGACATCAGTTCGAAGAAGGGTCTCAACCCGAAACATCACTCCTTCCTTCTCTCCAGAGATGCTGCCTGTCCCGCTGAGTTACTCCAGTATTTTGTGTCTCTCTTCGGTTTAAACCAGCATCTGCAGTTCCTTCTTACACGGTATAGATTTACTGCTGTGCCTGACTACCTGAGAACATGACATTGGCCTTCTGCATCAATGTAGCAGATTTGTGATGATGTGGCTCCGAGTGCTGGACAGGGCATTCCAGGATAAGACATGGCCTTGACGATGTATAATTTGTGAAGCTAATGATGGTCCCTGGTGATAGAGGATGTTTCCCGGGAGTAGTAATATTCTCAGGATCAGTCCCAGAACATGTGAATAGTGTCAGGGTGAGGTAATATTCCATGGGGCTGATGATATTTTGAGAATATGTTGGTATTCCCAGGAGGTGCCAATATTCCCAGGTGTTTGGTCAAGCCAAGGGATCAGGATATTCACTGGGAAATGGATATTCCCAGGAAATGTTAATTTGTCACTATACTGTTAGTCCTAGGCTTGTCCCCACATCCCCTGCACCACCACTACTCCTGTGGAACATGATCATCTCTCGACACTACCCCCAGGCTCTGATATGTAACTAACCTTTGGAAATATCTAAGAGATACCCTCCCCCATTTCTACACAAGCCTCCCACATCATCAAACACCACCATTCCTTAATGCAAGGAAAATGGTTCATAGCTAAGATCTAATATAATATCACACATAGAGACGCAAGTTGCTGCTGGAATCTTTAGCAACTTCTATCCTGCTATAGTGCTTTGATCCAAAGCATCATCAATTCCTTTACCCCCAGAGATACTGCTCGAACTGATGAGTTCCTCCTGCAAATTGTGTGTGAGGAATTGTGTTGCTTATGTTTGAGCTTATGTTAGGCCAGGATTGCGTAATGTAAAGGATCCGGTAAAAGGAAGCAGCACTTTATAGCTACTACAAAGCCCATGATAAGTTAGTAGAATTGGATTCCTGGCTGCTGGGCCACAGGAAGGAACGTCCAAATCAACTCAAAAGTGCTGATAGAGTGAATGATAAAAATAGCCTCCACTAAATTTAAGTGAGTGATGTGGTGTTGTCAGTTCAAATTAACACAGGGGTGTGGCTGACAGTCGAAATTATATATTTTTCATGGTACAGAGAGCGATTGACACAGAGTCTTCTTTCAGCTGAAACTGTATAATATTTGAGGAATATTTGAATCTGAAGAAGGGTCGCAACCCAAAACGTTACTTCTCCGCATTCTCCACAGGTGCTGCTAGACCCAGTGAGTTACTTTGGGTCCATTTTTTTAGTTTAGTTTAATTTAGTTTAGTTTAGTTTAGTTTAGTTTAGAGATACAATGTGAAAGTTGTATCCGAGTCCAGGCCGACCAATAGACACTGGTTCAATTCTATACATTAAGGACAAATTACTAAAGCCAATTAAGCTACAACCCCACACATCTTTGGAATGTGGGAGGAAACCGGAGCACATGGAGAAAACCCATGTGGTCACAGGGAGAACGTACAAACTCCGTGTAGACAGTACCCGTGGTCAGGATCAATTTTATTTTTTTAACCTAAGCCAATTAACTTACACACCTGTATTGCTTTGGAATGTGGAAGGAAACCGGAGCACCCAGAAAAAAACCACGGGGAGAATGTACAAAATCTGTACAGACAGTACCCATAGTCAATATTGAACCTGGATCACTGGCGCTGCACGGTAGCAGCTCTGTGCCGCTTGGGTGCCACATCTCACCTTGAATAATGTTAGCACAATATACATTCTTTTGTTAAACCCCTATCAGAGCATTTTGCACAGACCACTCCTTAGCATGCATTTCGAACAGTGTTCACTAACAGCTATATGGGGGCCGATGGAGATGAGGGGAAGAGGAACTGGGCAGACACTTGAGGTGGGAAAAGAGAAATGGGGACAGGGAATAGGAGGGAAAGAGATGGGGATAGAAGGTTTGAATCGTGCTTTATGCCAACTCTGGTGCAGAGAGGCCAAGTGCCACAGTCACCAGGTGAACCACTGTGCTATGATCATATGATCAGAGTGGGATGAGCTAAGGATCATCATCACAGCCCCTGGTCGTGGCTGATGTCCTTGCTAAAGTGAAACTGAGTTGGAACGCCAACTGCTTCATTAGAAAAAAGGGCAATGTCTTTCCCTTTAATTCACACAGGTTTCATTACTTTCATTTTGATACATACCTCGTTGAACTGCAAGCTACCGATGCAGGTCATAAATGTTAGTATTTTTGATCCAGTTCCAGTTGTTAAACAAAATAAACAGGAGAAATAACATCAGCATCATTGTGAATCACATTAGGAAGTGCACTGCACAATTTTCCAATGGGTTTAATTTCATCAATAAGTGTATGCAAATACCACAAAATCGCACGCCACACGCTATTAATACTAAAAGGGAGTGCAAATTAATATTTGTTGTTCCAATTTCTGGACAGATGTCTTTCAATAACTGGAATTGGACACTGTAAACCAACTGGTAAAATGTTAGCTAGTAAAATAACAGCATCTTTGTGCGACCACATCAATGCAACATCGTCAAAATGAATCAAAGGTCCTTTGTGCCATCCATTGCCCCTGTGTTTTTGCCCGTTTATCGGCTCTCAATCCGCTGCAGCGCTCCAGTATAAATAGCTGGTGCCACTGCATTCGGAAGGTGCTGAGATCTTCCAAAGCTCATTCTGAAGTGCATTACAAAGAGTGTGGCAATGGCCCTCGTAGGACTGAGTGCTAAAACCCTCACAGACCAGGCGAACAATAGAACTTAAAGGCATTATTAGAACTGAAAGGATCTGCAACAACCTGTGACTAGCACGTACTGTATCTCGGTTGTCAATGTAACTGGATATATATAAATGTGGTCACGATATGAAACATCACAATTGCTTCAGCGAGACGCGGTTCTGCAGTGAGGTATAAATATATAATTGAATGGTGATGGGGCTATAAAAATGCATAAACCTATGAAAAGGCATCAATTGAAAACGTAATTCCTCTGAGTGACATTGCAAAGGTATAAGGACGAAAGTGTGACTCAGTCAGCTTGAACAATGCAAATTCAACACCTCATTGTTCTGAGCTCAACTGCTCTATTTGAGCTATACATTCTTGTATCAAAATAACCTAATAATATTTTTACAATTAATAGTTTGAGGATATAATGTGCACTGACAGAGTGCCTCTTCCTCATGTAAGGGGTAATGTTTAACAGGAATGCATGGACTCATTGACATGTACCATTGAATATAATGTCTTCCTTAAAGACTGGTAATACATAATGTATCCATGGGGACCTTTTGGGAGGGCTTGTTTAATGAATCATGAATATATCTCTATATACGTGTGTGTTTGCCAGGTTTGGTTTCCTTCATACATGAAAATCAATTAAACTGATCATTTTAACAAAAGATATGTTAAAGGGAAGCTGAAGGTCAGGACCCCATATGATCTAGTTTATCACATTATTGTATACTTCCAGGATACAAAATAAAACTCCTGATGAAGCTTCTGTTATGGATGGTACAATTCTTTAAACGCATCTGAAGGTTTTGAAGGAACTATACAGAGACACAATTCCAAGCCTTTGTTATCCACATTCCAAAGCATTACAGAACCCTTAATTGCATCATCATCAGAAAATAGAGAGTATTTAAACTGAGTATAAATGATCAACATAAAACTGATGAAAAACAATAAAACAAAAGTCAAATCTAAGGAAAATATTTTGTCTACGACTTTGAAAAGATCCTCAAGTTAACATTTCAGGTCATTGTCATTACTCATTTCAGGAGTATTGTGTTCAGTGTTGGTCACCCTCCTATAGGAAAGCTGCCATTAAGTTGGAAAGAGTGCAGGAAAGATTTACGAGGATGTTGCCATGACTGAGCTAAAGGGAAAGGTTGGGCAGGCTAGGATTTGATTCCTTGAAACGTAGGAGGCTGTGTGATGATCTTATAGAGGTTTATAAAATCATGAGGAGCACAGATAGGGTGAATGCACAAATACTTTTACCCCGGGTAGGGGAATCAAAAACTAACGGTCATAGATGTTAGTTGAGAGGGGAAAGATTTAATAGGAACCAGAGGGGCAGTTTCTCACACACAGAGGGTCCTACATACTGTATATGGAACGAGCTGCCAGAGGAAGTGGTTGAGGCAAGTATAATAACACCATTTAAAATACACTTGAACAGGTATATAGATAGGAAGGTTCAGAGGAATATGGGTCAAACAAGGGCAAATGGGATTATCTGAGATAGCATCTTGGTTGGTATTAATGAGTTGGGCTGAAGGGCCTATTTCTACGATCTATGACTAGGTTAAAGAAGTTTCGTCAGAATGTTTCTGAAAATAGGTCATTAAACTGAAACACTAACCTGTTTCTCTTCACGTGGATGCTGAATGTCAACTGAGTATTTCCAGCATTGTTCATTTTTATTTCAGCTTTACTTAATCTGCAGTGTTTTTCTTTTGTATCCAGGATGATGCACAATGTTCTCTTTCCATTGGTGAGTAATGGAAACGGTGCGCTATTCTAGAAATGGCAGAGCCACAGACAGAAAAGAAAGGCTTGGGTTGAGAGTAATAGCTGAAAAGAGCGACACAAACTTTAAATCCACTTAAATCATACCGTGTGCTCTTCTCACTGTTTCGACTGGAATTTAGAAGGATGAGAGGAGATCTTATAGAAACATATAAAATTCTTAAGGGATTGGACAGGCTAGATGCAGGAAAAATGTTCCCCATGTCGGGGGAGTCCAGAACCAGGGGTCACAGTTTAGGAATAAGGGGTAGGCCATTGAGGACTGAGATGAGGAAAAACTTTTTCACCCAGAGAGTTGTGAATCTGTGGAAGAAAGCAGTGGATGCCAATTCACTGGATGTTTTCAAGAGAGAGTTAGGTTTTGCTCTTAGGGCTAACAGAATCAAAAGATATGGGGAAAAAGCAGGAACGGGGTACTGATTTTCGATGATCAGCCATGATCATATTGAATGCCGGTGTTGGCTTGAAGGGCCGAATGGCCTACACCTGCACCTATTTTCTATGTTTCTATGACAGAGCCGTATTAAAGAATATTTATGAACCTTTAAAATGAGTGAGATGGAGAGGGCCCACTGCATAGAATTACACATGACTATTGGCCTCTATAAGTTTCATTTATTTGAGTGAACCTTTCAATTACTCTCTTGGTATATTTATTCAGCACTTTATTGATAGCTACACAGCTATGATATTTTATTTAGTAATAGGCTGTCAAAAAATGCAAAAGTAGGCAGACTTCAAAGGGGAACCTCAAAGGGACATCCCAAAGGAAAACTTGTTTGAAATAATCATTATGCAATGATCTTAGATTTAGTTTCTTTGTTTTATAAAATCAGCAGTAATAAAAATTAGATTAATTTTTCCCCATTTCATTCTTGCATTGTAGAGAGAGTGTGTTCAGCAGGCACCAAGCATCCTTGGGGACAACATACAGCTGTTTCTAAATCCTCTACCTCACTGACCTCCACCTGCAGTTCTGGGTCACTTGGCAGAGACTGCTTGCTCTCGCAGGCTATTCTTAATTTCTGCCAGCTCTGTATAATTTCTCTCAAGAATCCAAGTTATTTTGGATCACCTTAGGTAGGAGGGTGCGCTAACCCAAATTAGATTTGGTTCAGCTTATATGCTCCATTTAATAGTTGGGTTGGGCTCAGCCTAATCATTTTGATCTCTTCTATTTTAATAAGAAAAGCAACATTCATACATATTTTTGAAAAATAAATGTGCTGTTCTCAGTGAATTGGTGCTCGTCGAGCAACATCTGCCTACCCCCTGGAATTGACCAGTGACATAAACATAGATGTGGGTAGTGTCGTGGTTTAGAAACACTCTTTCCAACCAATAGACAGGTTTATATCCAGCCAGACAGATAATGTACTTTATGTATCGCCCAAACTCCGCGGCAGCTTCGACCACCCCCGGGCCGCGGAGTTCGAACCAGCCCGCTCGCGGAGCTCGGTGAGCCGCGGGACTGACTTACCATCGCCCGGTGGGGTATCGCCTCAGCGCAGAGGGAGAAGAGGAGGGAAAAGACAGCAGCCCTAAGATTTTTGCCTCCATCACAGTGAGGAGGTGTTTGGTGGACTCACTGTGGTGGATGTTAATTTGTGTTTACTGTCTGTTCTGTTGTTTATTATTGTATGTATGGCTGCAGGTAACGACATTTCGTTCAGACCGTAAGTTCTGAATGACAAATAAAGGATCTAATTCTAATTCTAATTCTTAGTTTAATGAACTATGTGCAGACGTTGGGCTGTTTCAAACAGGCACATCTACAGGCATGAAGCTACAAATAATTTAATGTAGGCTCTCTCTGCCTTAATAGGAGATGTTTCCTGGAAAGGCAAGGATAGCACAAAGTGTACCATTGACAGGTATTGCAAAGTCCTACAATCCTATCTTAGGCAGGGTACCAGCATATACTTAAAGTAAACATTCTTCCCTTCTTAAAGGGTCTCACTCTTAAAATGTTACCTGTGGATTTTACCTCACATTTTCATTCCATTCCTCCGTTATCTCGAATATGTGAAATAATTTGGTTAATAGTTTCCATTCATTGAACCTCTTTTCAATGCACCTCTGTACTCAGCCCAGAGGGGGAACTCAGTTACCCGGGTCCTCACCTTTCACCCCATGTATTGCCCTCCCCTCCTCTCTCAGTGTTTCAAAGAGTTCAACTCCCTGATCCGCTCTTCAGGCTGTCTTCTGTTCCCTGTCTTACGACACTTCCTCAGGCAACGGCAGGCAAGGAAACACCTGTCCTTTCACCCTTTCCCATCCCAGCATCCAGGGACCTAAGTAGTCTTTAGTTTTTTAGTTTAGAGATACTGCGGGAAAACAGGCCCTTCAGCCCACCGAGTTCTCGCCAACTAGCAATCCCCGCACACCTACGCTATCCCACAAACGCTAGGGACAATTTACAATTATACCAAACCGATTAAACTGTAAACCTGTACGTTTTTTGGAGTGTGGAAGGAAACTGGAGATCCTGGAGAAAATCCATGCAGTTCACATGGAGAATCTACAAACTAAACTGAACTTTTTCTCTCTTTCTCAGTTTTGATGAAAGGCCCTGAACCAGAAGTGGTATCTGATTCTCTTCACACAAATGCAGTCTGACCTGCTGTGTGTTTGCCACTATTTCTGTTTTTATATCTGACAGCTTTTTTAGAAGGTGTTAGGTTATTCCAGTGTCATGTCTTTTATAGTTCCAGATGATGAGAAATAATTAAAAATCTCCTGGATGGAGTAGTTTCATGAATATTCTTATCCTCAGTGAGTGACCAGCATATGAGTGAGAAAAATAAGACCGAGTAGAATACAAAGTGCTGAAGTATCTCAGCAGGTCTGGCAGCATCTATCAGCCTGAAGAAGGATCTTGACATGAAACGTCGCCTATCAATTCTGCCACAATTGCTGGATAGGCACATTTTGCTTCGGACAGTTGTTCAGTCTGAAGAAAGTTCCCGGCCCAAAACATTGCTTATCCATTCCTTCCACAGATGCTGGTTGAAATGTTGAGTTATTCCAGCCCTTTGCGTATTACTCAAGATTCCAGCATTTGCAATTCCTTGCGTCTCCAAAAATAAGGCTGCGTGGTTGCGAGCACTGTTAACAACCCATGCGAGGGCATAATTCACCCTGCCCTCTTTTACTTGAGATCACAGATAACTGTCGGACAACAGTATTCAATTCACGCCACGGTGTATCAGTGGGCTCGCCACATTCTGCACCTGGTAAACTGCGATTGTGGTGGTTAAGCCCTGCAAGGTACAATGCCACAACACACCAAGCTTCCATTGATAGTCACCCCCAAGTACACAACCTTTATGTCCTCGAAATAGAAAGGTAAGAAATATGTAAATACCACCGTCGCTGAGATCTCTCATGACGTACAACCTTCTGGCTGAGCAGAAGGAGTTCCAGACCCTGGCCGCTGGGGGCAAATTCAACCTCCCCATTACCCACAGGAGTACCATTCACCTGCCTCACCGAGCATAGACACCACATTTTCGGAGGAGGGGAGACCTCCGGGGGGGATTTCAAGTCCACTCATAATTTTGACTGGATTAAAGGAGGTGCCAGAGTAGCGGTTGCCGGAAGATTGGTGGTGGACTTGTACGTGTCCCAACTTTCCACGAAAAACGGCCACAAATGGTGAAATAAACACCAGCTTGTCATTTGTCTGAAGAAGGGGCCCGACCACAAATGTCACCTATCCATGTTCTCCAGAGATGCTGCCTGACCCACTGAGCACGCTGTGGGCAGCTTATTATTAAGTTTTTATACTATAATGTTATGTTGTATGCTACGTAAGGAATATTGTTCAAATTAACTTGGCCTTACATTGCCAATTGCTGGGGTTAAAATCACTGTGAGTTTACGTGAAAACAAATATTGTTTCCCAAATACTAATATTAGGTGTTGCCATAAAGGAAAGTCTTACCCAGTTTTGGCATAGACCCGCTGGCCTGTATCTTATTGGGCAGCCGTGGTGGTGCAGCGGTAGAGTTGCTGCCTTATGGGTCTGTCCCACTTAGGCGATTTTCCAGGCGACACACATATCGCTTCCTTCACCAGCCCCTTATGCAGGCGGGGGACAGGGCAAGCGGGGGGAGCGTTGTCTGAGTGAAATTCACACGGTGCAAAGCCAATGTGATACAGACACACACCACGATGAACAGGAAGGTTGACGCTGTAATTAGGACAGTGAAAGCACAGTGTACGGGAAAGGTCACGCAGGTGGGTGGGAGTGGGGAGAAGGGGTGAGAAGGAGGAGAGAAGGAGTGGAGACAACTTTTAAGAAGCCAGAGATACACGGCTGTGAAGCTCGGCGGACATTAACATTACCGGTCGGTTATCATTGGTTCTGAAAACTACTGCTTAATTTTTTTTCCCAATGAGCCAATGAAATTCACCGGTCAACACCGGCTACAACCTTCGACCTCCTGGCAACCCACTAGGACCTCCTGGCGACCCACCTACTACATGAGAATTCTCGCTACTCTCCATGGCGGCTTCATGCTGGTCGCCGCTAATTTTTCAACATGTTGCAAAATTTGGGGTGACCATAATGAGGCCGCGACTAGTTCCCAGAATGCGGGAACTCCTCACGACCATGAAGGCAACCACCCGCGAACATGTGGCGACCATATGGCGACTGCATAGTCTCCTGCAGTCGCTTAAAAGGTCGCCTAAGTGGGACAGGCCCATTACAGTGCTTGCAGCGCTGGAGACCAGGTTCGATCCAGAGTGAGGGGGCTGTCTGTACGGAGTTTGTACATTCACCCTGTGACCTGCGTGGGTTTCATCCGAGATCTTCGGTTTCCTCCCACACTCCAAGGACGTACAGGTTTTTAGGTTAACTAGCTTGGTGTAGGTGTAAAATTGTCCCTAGCTTGTGTAGGATAGTGTTAATAGAAACATAGAAAATAGGTGCAGGAGGAGGCCATTTGGCCCTTCGAGCCTGCATCACCATTCATTGAAATCATGGCTGATCATCCACAATCAGTAACCCGTGCCTGCCTTCTCCCCATATCCCTAGATTCCTCAAGCCCCTAATGTGCGGGGATCGCTGGTCGGTGCAAACTCGGTGGGCCAAAGGGCCTGTTTCCACGCTGTATCTCTAAACTAAACTAAACTAAACATATTCATATTTAACTGACAAGGTAGTCCTTAATGCTGACACAATAATGGTTCATTCCCTTATTCTCTTACCTTTCGCTTTGACAAAGCCAGACTTGAAATTTCCTTGCCTAAGCCAAAAATAATGTGAGTTATAAACCAAGCAACAATCAACAGGAAAAGAACAGTAAGTTATGAGAGTGATGATAGTGAACACTTCTTGCTTTCATTGAGGTCCCCAGACAAGCCTACGGTTTTCCAGGGAGGTTAAGAGTGAGGCCTCCGTATTAAGTAAAGTTTTAAAAATTATAACAATAATGGCTTGCGACACTTCCTTACAGCAGTGTGAAGTGTTGGCTGTGAGTCCCACAGCCCCCAAGTGCTATGAATTATGGAAAAATAATAAAACATCCACAGGCTGTATGTGTGAAAGAAATGCATTCCACAAAGGCTTTGTGGAGGCACACATCCTGCAAAATTATAGCCTTGAGTCTTGTCCTCATAGCAAGAAACAAGACATTTACTATCCATGTTGAATTAATTAATGACTGCAGGTAGAAAGTACCCACCCATCCCAGATAGGATCTCCAAATTGCTAAATAGATGTAAAGGACAAATCTTCTCTGTGATTCCTGGAGATCCTGATTTTTAAATAGCTGAACACTTCACATAGGTTTATGTACAAGGGAGCTAGTTGAATTAATACAAAACATTAAAGCATTGTAAATTAAATAATTATGAATGACTGAGAAATTGTAAGGCCTGTCCATAATTCCCATCCTTTTCATAAGAGTAAAATTATTGCTTATCTCCATATTTCATAAACATGCCACGAAGTGATGATTTGATTATTTTATTTTGATAATTAACTGCTTATCATAAATTACTTTTGTGATAATAATTGTAACTAATTTTGTGTGCCTGCTTAATTACTGGAAAGAAATTCCACGATTCCTTGGATACATAAATCTAGAGTTTCCTGTTTGTGCTTGTTCAGTCTCTTCTCTTCAATATTCCTGAACGCTATGTTTTTAACACTTTGGAGTGGAAAATGGGGATGTTTCACAAGGGCGACACGGTGGCGCTGTGATAAATTTTCTGCCTTACAGAGCTTACTGCGCCGAAGACCCGGGTTCGATCCCGATTACGGGTGCTGTCTGTACGTAGTTTCTTCGTTTTCCCCACGACCGCGCGGGTTTTATCTCTGAGATCTTCAATTTCCTACTACATTCCAAAGACATACAGGTTTGTAGGTTAATTGGCTTGGTATAAATGTCATTTGTCCCTAGTGTGTGTAGGATAGTGTTAGTGTGTGGGAATCGCTGGTCAGTACAGACTCGGTGCGACGAAGGACTGTTTCTGCGTTGTATCTCTAAACTAAAATACCTTCCTGTCCTACAGAATGGAAGCACATTTAAAATGAACCATAAACCTGACACTTGTTGTATTTACAGTCTTGTATGGGAACATATACATATAGCACATTTTGCACAAAGTCCGCGAGCATTGCCACTTTTCATTTCACTGAACATCTTGTATGTGTATGTGACGAATAAACTTGACTTGACTAGACAAATTTAAGAAGTCTTCTAACTATGACCATTATAGTGAATTGATGGCCATTCAAAATAAATAAAATAAAGTATATTTTTGTCGTAAAATCCCCACATTAATCAGTGAAAAGATTATGCACTTTTGATTTTTAACTTTTGCTGTGAGTAAACAGTTTGCATTTCTTGGCAAAATCTGGAGATAGACTTATGTTTTGAATTTGTTTGGTGGTTTGCTTTGTACAGAAGGTAGTTGAGGCCAGTTCATTGGCTATATTTAAGAGGGAGTTAGATGTGGCCCTTGTGGCTAAAGGGATCAGGGGGTATGGAGAGAAGGCAGGTACAGGATACTGAGTTGGATGATCAGCCATGATCATATTGAATGGCGGTTCAGGCTTGAAGGGCCAAATGGCCTACTCCTGCACCTATTTTCTATGTTTCTATGTTTTTGGTGAACTCCACGATGTTAGATTTTGATATCTAATGTAGGTTATATTTATTTGTTTTTAAAAAATGGTGCATTGTCATGAAAGAGAACTTCGAATTTACAAATAAAATAAGATTTTTGTAGATTAGATCCAGTCGAAACCTTCAGATTCAAACCTCCGACCCTATCAGTATGTATTAATTAAAAAATGTGTTCCTTTGCCAGAAAGTATAAAATCAATTAAAAGCCACAATCTGGTTTGTGGAAACAGAGCCCATTCTAGCAAATGCCTGAGTGGATGTTCGTATACTTGGTTGGTATTCAAAAAGGATCGTAAAGTTTATCTTTATTGCCTTTTGCTGATATTTTCCATTGTGAGTCCAAACAATATGAGTACAGGTGCTGAAAGTGCCTCAAAAATCTAAAGCAACAGAAATCTACCAGTCAGCTGCCGTTCTGAGAGCATCATAAATTGTGAGGATTGGTGTTAAGGAGGATCATCATAGATTAATGACTGAATTACAGTTTTCAATTCATTACCACCTATTTGTTATGTAGTGTATGCTATTATTAATGACCCTCCAGTGCCATCTTGAGTTGTTGGTTATGAGTTTGAGGCAGTGTGACATAGGGCTTGGGTCCCAGAGTATTATTGATGGTGATGGAGAAACTGAAACACAGGCCAGCGTGTGATAGAACTAGGGTGACAAAGAGCCTCTCTGAACCATTTTACAAATACTTCTCTAAAAAGCACCACCATAGTTATTCAGATTACCAAATTAGCCTGAAAAGTGAAACTTGTAAATAAAAGCTGCTCTGGAAATCCTTGGGATCAAATACAAAAGCCACTCCCACATTTATATAATTTATGGAGAGCGCAGTCATAGATGATAAATATTTTCAAAATCAGGCCACTAAGCTGTGCCTGTCAGAATGTTTGAGCCATTTGATTATCCAAAATGATACATATAAAGTACTCGAAAAAAAAGATAGATAAATATGCATCTCATTACAAATTATTATCAATGGTCTCTGTCTTCCAAGCTCTTGCTATTTATCCCCTAATCTCTTTGAGGAACTGCGCTGTTAAAAATAATTATATATCATTTACAAAGCAAGATGGAAAATTAGAAAATATTCAGAAGAATTTGGAAATACAAAGAACATTTGTATTAAATTAACTCACCAAAGCACATTCTATTTAAGGACGTCTTTAATGTGGAGTTAAATTTTCCAGTGCTGCAATTCTTTCAAGAGTGGTGCAGAAATTATTAATCTGAAACTGACAATTTATTCATATGTGTATCACATGAATGGCGGTGACTCTTTGGGTGGTGACAGACTTTGCAATTTGCATCGTGTTAATGGAGGTTGGGTGGTTGTATGTATGAGGGTGGGAGGGGGAAGCAATGGGGAGTTTGAGGGGGATGGGGCTGGGTGGTGGGTCGGTGGTTGAATAACCAGCAAATACACTTAACAGTAAAGTGCAGCATCTGCTGGACTGATATGCTAATAGCAACACAATCCCTTTGGAGCAAGAGCTTGCAAGCTTCTCAATAGTTCCATGGTTCAATAGAGACTTTACCACCACATGCACCTAGATACAGTGAAATGCCTTGTTTTACATACAATCCAGCAAAGTTACTCGATACATAAGGGCAATACATAAGTAAAAGAGTGCAATGAATACAGTGTAAAAAAGATATTGTTTTTCTTCTGAGGCAGTAGATCAAGAGTCACCACATTTCCAGCTCCATCTTGTAGCTTTCAAGTATCACATTCCTAAAAATATTGCGTCTTATCTTAGCTGCTGGCAGCACTAGATTAGTGATGGAACAGTTGGCCTGGTCCACCGTCGCTCTGCCTCTCCGTGCAGACGCTGCAGGAAGAAGTTTGGATCGCTTCAGTACCTTCCAAATACTTGGTTTCATTGCCTAATGCGTTGCGTCTTACTTGGTGTTGTTTGCTTGTGTTCCAATCGTGCCAAGTAAAAACTGTAACACTGGTCGATTAGACTTATTTCAGGTTTTACTTCTTTTTTTCTCTTCTTGCAACTATGAATTGCCATTAACTTTGCCTTCATACAAAACCATTTTGGCACAGCTAGTAGAGATACTGCCTCACAATGCCAGAGACCCGGGTTCGATCCTGACCTCAGGTGCCTTCTGTGTGCATGCTGTCTGTGTGTGCACATTCTCCCTGTGACCCTATGGGCTTCCTCTTGGAGCTCCAGTTTCCACATCCCAAAGATGTGCAGGTTTGTAGGTTAATTGGCTGCTGTGAATTATTGCCCCTAGTGTTTAAGGAGAGGATACAAAAGCAAGATTACACAGAACTTGAATGTACAGGTGATCGACGGTTAGAATGGATTCACTGGGCCGAAGGGTCTGTTTCCATGCTATATCTTTCATTTCAATTCAATTTAATTCAATTTTCCAGGTCCACCTGTCTTTCATGAATTTGCTTTGTCTTGTTTAAAAATTTGATGAGTGAAAGGCTCTAGATTAAACTGTCATGTTTGAGTAGATGGAAGAGTTGCTGGGGATCGTGATTTCCAAAGTGGTCCACAATCCAAGCCCACTTTTTCATATCCTCATCAGCTTCCATTCCAGTGCTTCATATATCACTTCCCCAACCTATGGGAGATTTCAGGCAGTGAAGTCAGGCACCATGGATGATGCACTAACACAAAATGCGAGGGCTAGATCTTTCTTTCTTCACCATCACCTGACAAATTCCACCCCCATGAGCTAGTACATGACACTGCCAAGATAATGCCTCATCGATCCATTCCTTCCACAATAGCGAGCCCAACTACTGTGCTATCTCTAATTGTACTTTCCTCTCTTGGTTTTGGAGCAAGTTGTTTCATAGCTTACTGAACTTCTGAGCCAATGGAGAGAGATAGCAGATTTTAATTTGCATGTAGAAACTCAATGCCAGTGAAACTCAATGGCAATGAAGATAGTTTATAGAAACATGGATTTGATAGGCTAAATGGTCTTATGCTTAACGTATTTTGTTGTGAGGTAGATTAATCCCATCTCAAGATCTCCAATCATACATCTATTTCAAAGGTCATCCAAAGTCATTAGAGTCTTTAACCTTAGTGCGTGATCTTTCCTCGTCTTCTTTGACCACTCTACGATGCAGTTGATTATTCCATCCTGCTCCAACAGTTCCCCATCACCACAGTTCTTCAAAGCTCATCCAATATGTGAAAGTGGCAACCACAGAACAGTTTCTTCCCCATTCCCCAGGCTTGTACACTCTGGAGTTTAGAAGGATGAGAGGCTATCTTATTGAAACATATAAGATTGTTACGGGTTTGGACACGCTAGAGGCAGGAAACATGTTCCCGATTTTGGGAGAGTCCAGAACCAGGAGCCACAGTTTAAGAATAAGGGGTAAGCCATTTAGAACGAAGACAAGGAAACACGTTTTCTCACAGAGGGTTGTGAGTCTGTGGAATTCTCTGTCTCAGAGGGCAGTGGAGGCCGGTTCTCTGGATACTTTAAAGAGAGAGCTAGATAGGGCTCTTAAAGATAGCGGAGTCAGGGGATATGGGGAGAAGGCAGAAACGGGGTACTGATTGGGGATGATCAGCCATGTTCACATTGAATGGCGGTGCTGGCTCGAAGGGCCGAATGGCCTACTCCTGCACCTATTGTCTATTGTCTATTGTCTATTGTCATCAGGCTTCTGAACAGTCCTTCCATAAACTAGGGTACAATTTGATTCTCGTCTACGTTATTCCAGATATTGGACGTTGTCCCTATTGCGCTGGAATTGTTGCGCTACAATGTTGAGAACTATATTCTGCATTCTGTATCTTTGCCTTTGCTCTACCTATTGTAGGTGTGTTTAGCTTGATTGTATTTATGCTTGATCTGATTTGATCGCATAGAGGAATGGATGTTTCAGCTGGGGACCCAAATAGATATGGAAAGTTTTGGCTGGTTCAGATGGGTTATGGTTTGGATTCCTAAATAATTAAAAGAATATCAATCCCTCTATATGTTCTGCTATTTGGTTCCAGCTGAACCAATATTATTTAAAATAGAAAGGAGCCACATCTATGCAAAGATTAATTCTCCGCTTTACATCTGTTACATCTGTACAGTGTCATCTTCTAAAGCTTTTGGCTGTTTAAAGAGTATGACTAATAAGCTTCAGCAACATGTCTGTTGTCTTCAAGCTAAAATGCGAATTATTCTCATGCTGAAAGTCTGATACTAAAGGCTTATTTATATGAACGTCCTCGAAACCAGTAAAGTGTATTCAATGCTCACAGAACAATCTCCTCTGTACTGCAGTCAGCTATGAATCAGTTGCCTGCAATGTATCCTACCTGATTTTACTTTTCATTGATTTCAATAGAAAAGGAACTGAGGCACAATCTATAACAAGCCGACTTGCAATCCTCCCATTTGCACTGAAATTGAATTTCACCAATGTTTCTGTTGTTTTGTTATAGGTACTTGAAAACACATTTGTTTGAAGACATGTTTGAGTAACTTCAAGAGTCAAGAGTCAAGAGTGTTTTATTGTCATATAACCCAGATAGAACAATGAAATTCTTACTTGCTGCAGCATAACAGAATATGCAAACATAGTATGATATGACAAATGAGAGAGAGAAAAGAAAAGAAAGCTTCAACCTTTAGCTACATCCTCTAATTGAAACCTGTTTTATTTTCCTTTTCATTTATTTCATTTTCTTGCATTTCCACCGGCTTCCTGGTCACTAAGTTATTTACAAAGAATCACAAACAAAATGCAGGCAGCATCTCTAGAGGAAAAGGATGTGATGTTTCGGGTCGGGACCATTCTTTAGACCGACCCTCAATGTCAACCCATTCCCCTGCCTTCTCCCCATAATCCCTGACACCCTTACTAATCAAGAATCTGTCAATCTCCACCACAGCCGTCTATGGCAAAATAATCCACAGATTTATCCCCCACTCTTATCCCCCACTAAATCCACAGATTTATCCCCTACAAAAAAATCCACAGATTTATCCCCCACTGAGAAATTCCTCCTCATCTTTCTTCCTAAAGGTACGTCCTTTAATACTGAAACTATGACCTCTGATCATAGACTCTCCCAATAGTGGAAACATCCTATCCACATTCACTTTACCCAGGCTTTTCACTATTCGGTAAGGGCCTGTCCCACTTGGCGATTTTTCTGGCGACTGCCGGCATCATATCATTGTCGCCAAAAGATTTTGAACATTTCAAATTCCAGCGGCGAAAAATAATTTTTTGCGACACTTGAAAAAACGCCGTGCGCCACACCGCACCACGCCGCAAATCCTTTGGTGACCTGATACGTCAGTCACTTATGCCGGCAATCGTCAAAAAAATCGGCAAATGGGACAGGCCCCGTAAGTTGCAATGAGGAACCCCCTCATCCTTCTGCACTCCAGTCAGTACAGTTCACAGACTACAGCAACTACAGTGCCAGTTTTCATTGGCGGCAGTGGAGAGAGTTAGAAGCTTCAAATTTCCGGGCATTAACATGTTGCATGACCTATTCTGTTCCCCACACATAGATGTAAGCATGAAGAAGGTGCCCCAGTAAGTCTTAAAAGTTTCTTAGAAGTTTAAAGAGATGCAGCATGTTACTGAATACTGTAACTAAATTCTATCACTGTAGAAACTATGCTGGCTAGTTGCAATGTGCCTGGTATGGTAATTCGAACAGAGGAATGCAAGAGGCTATAGAGAGTGATGGGCTCAACCTAGCACATCATGGGCCAAGCCCTCCTCACCACCGATAACATCTACACGAGGCACTGCTCGAAGAAGGTGGCATCTATCATCAAATATCCCCACACTGACCCGTGCCGCCTTCTCACCTCTACCTCAAGAAATACAGAAGGCTCTAGACCACGCCACCAGATTCAGGAACAATGAGGTTCTTGAACTGACCGCCACAACCCTAATCCTACCTCAACCATGGAACACTATAGATCACCATTTACACCACTATGGACTTGTTTTCCAATTGTGTTTTACACTAACGATTTGTTTTTGCACAGTCTTTTACTTTTCACTATCGTGTAGAATTTATGTTTAGGGCTTAGTCTGTGTCTATGTGCCTGAGATGTTGCAGCAAGTAAGATTTTCATTGCACCTCACCCCACCGTACTTGTTCAATGGTTCAATGGTGCTTTATTCTCATGTGTGCACTGCACAATGAAATTCCTTTAGCATAGATCGCACATGCGCAGTCGCCATATTTTGCCGCCGTTTACTAAAAGCCCAAAATGTGGTCTACGCGCTTTATGTACTGGAACGGTTCCTGACCCAGGTAAGTCCTCCGACGCCCTGGACAGACTCGGCCCATGAGCTGACGTCACTCTCCTCACCCAACCGTCTTTGTGGTTCAGGGGCCCCCTCCTGCGGCCGACCTTGAAGACACTGGAGGCAATACCCCAGACCCATAAACTTGACGACTTAACTATAAAGAAAATTAGAAGACACTACAGTCTCCAAGACTAGGAAGCCGAGTACCTCCTCTTTAAGGGGACATGGCCTGAATCGCAGAGTGGTTTGGATGCTTTTTGCGTGCTGACATTGGTAACCGCTCAAACCTGATGGATTTTTTCATCAATCACTTTGATACAGGTTACTATGGTCAGAGGATGTAACAGCAGAGATTTGGTCTGTTGCTCAGGGGCAAGGGATAAACAAGTTGCCTTTCTTTGCCCTGTTCCACCTTGCATCAATCAGGCGAATGACAGAATGAATGGCACCAAGTTTACTGAATATACACCTGAATATCTCTCTTGTCATATTTAAAGAGACATTGACCAATCCAGACTATTATTCAGAACTATCAAAGTCTAAGCTTCAGATCATAATTTCAAAAGTCAAAGTGGTCGGTGTAGTTTCCTTAAAAAAAAAGTCAACTCAAAGTGCCAAACAGGGATTTTACATTTATCATTGTTTCTATTTCAACAGGCCCTGAATATGACCCAAATGAGAAAGTGAACTAGATGGGCTGTATGGGACTTTCTCATTACTCTCATATATGTAGATTGATCTACCTATCATCCCTCCGGTTTGATGGATGGTTTTACAGTGGAAACTGGCTCTTATTTAAAATGTGTCACACATGTGCCACCTACTGTTCCATTGTGGAACTCCGTTTACCCAAGCTTTTATAATAAGCCATATCTTGCACAAAAAAGTGTGACATTTCTATCCATTTGAAAGACTGATTGTGAATCATTTTGAATTCCAAAATCTATGACTTTCTGCATTTCATTCACTCAGAACAAAATCCTTTGGTTTCCTTTACATTCATTCAAAACTGGACCTCGTTCCTTTCTCATTGCACAGGTTAATCTTGCTTCCCAGGACAGCCTTTAAAATTGGCTAACAAAAGATCTTCTTGCTGCAATATCAATGAATGAATGCAATTGCGTTTATATGTACATTTTTTTTTCAACTATATTGCATGAATAAGAAATAATAAGATTTAGATTGAAGGTCTCCAGAGTAACAGTATCCCTCCAACTTTATTATTTATTGTAAGAATAAGCACAAAGGACAAAATCATTACCTGACCTGGGCAATTTGAATTCATTCGGATATTTCTGGTTTTTTTTAAAGCTACATTGAAATGAGTCAGAGGTAAAATGGAGCGAACTTCATGTGGGCAGCACAGTGGCCTGGGTTCGATCCTGATCTCGGGTGCTCTCTGTGTGGAGTTTGCACCTTCTCCCTGAGACTGCATGGGTTTCCTCCGGATGCTACAGTTTCCTCCCACATCCCCAAGATGTGCAGGTTTGTAGGTTCATTGATCTCTGTAAAATTGCCTCGTGTGTAGGAAGTAGATGTAAGGGAGGGATAAGATAGAACTAGTGTGAACGGTTCATCGATGGTCAGCTTGGACTCAGTGGGCCGAAGGGTCTGCTTCCATGCTACATCTTTCAATCAATCTAGTACACCACTGTTTAAAAATGAATGCTGGATGCGTCTTGTACTGAACTTGTTAAAAAAAAAAACATCAAACAGAAAAATCGCAAAATGTAATGTTCACCACTCATGTCCACATCTCTTGTGCATGTGGGGAGTTGATCATCCTCACCGATTAGCGAGGATCACTGGTCCATGAACACTCTGAATGGAGAAGGAATGCTTGGTACTGGTATTGAGGACTTTGATTCCATTAGTCTTGAGCCAGTGTTATAGACGGGAGGAACATATCACCCCCACCCACCAGTCCCAGCATAACCTTCTGCCCCACCTGTGGCTGAGCCTACAGCTCCCCCTTTCACCACAGAACCTGCAGAAGTGGAAGCAAGCTATCCTCGATCCCAAGGAACCCCCTAAGAAGAAGAGAATAATCCAATCAATAAATGCATCACGATTTTACTGCAGTTTAATTGAATTATATCAATGCCATTCAAGCTTTGAAGAGCACATTGTGCTTTATTCTTGCTGTCTTCCTCCTGTAGTTTATGTGCACTAATGTATCTATATTAACACATTAGAGACAAATTAATTCCTTCTGTGTTTATGCCTAAGTGATAATGGATTGGTGAGTCTCCCTTTTATTGGGTTCCAAGGAGCAACACAATAATAATAGTCATCAACAACAGCGTGTGAATTGCCCTGTTTACATATTTGTTAGCAGGATATTTAAGACATATTATTTGAGTGCGCATTGCATAAAAAGCAAAGGCAGGATGCTCATGTAGAAAGCCCATTTAGTCAGTAATAACTGACAGTTAAGAATGTTATTTTATTGAAATGAAAACAGAAGGGAAATGAGAAAATAACAGGCTTATCAACCATCTCCCAAACTGATATGAAAGGCACCATCGTACATTAATGTCTAATTCTTCTTTGGTCGTCCCTCGGGGGTGAGGACGGGTTCTGAAGTGGATGAGGAGTCCCACGTGGAATCTGCATTATCTGCCACAGATGGGGTGGAAAATGTTTGGCAGGTCAGGATATGTGGGAGGGGGTACATTCCTTCTGCTGTCTGTACCCGATCTCTTTGCCTGATCACTTTATAGATACTCGAGGTGATCATTACCTTCCTGGATTCTCCTCTCTTTTGACCAGCAATTCCAGAGTGAGAACTAATTTTAGACTTTCAGAAGGGCCATTCAGAATCTTCTTTAAGCATTTTCTCTGTCCTGGAAAGTTCTTGTTCTAAAATTGTTAATGTCGAATGCCTGTTTTAAGAATCAGGAATTGGAGATGTGGTCAATGTGCCCATCCATTGGAGGTTGCAGAGTGTGATCAAGGAATTCAATGCTGGGGATGTTGGTCTGAGAGAGGACGCTGATATTTGTTTACCTATCCATAAGACATAGGAGCAGAATTAGGTAATTCGGCCCATTGAGTCTGCTCCACCCAACTGATCATGGCTGATTTATCCTTCCCTCTCAACTCCATTCTCCTGCCTCCTCCCTGTAGCCTTTGATACTCTGCTTTTAAAATATCCAATGATGCCCTCCACAGCCGTCTGTGGTAACAAATTCCTCATACCCACTCTGGCTACAGAAATTCCTCCTCATCTTCATTCTAAAGGTATGCCCTTTTATTACAGACTCTGCCACTACTGGAAACATCCTTTCCACGTCCACTCTATGTTGGTCTTTCATTATTTGGTAGGTTTCAATGAGATCCAACCCCCTCCTCATCCTTCTACCATGCCAGTTATTTTGAGCATGTTGCATCAACAGCACTGGTAGTGGCTATCCAGTGTTTGGTGGAGTGGACTAAAGAAGGTGCATCGTAGAGCAGGGTGATGATCACTGCTGCTCGATCGACTCTGAGCTTTGTGCTGAGTTTGAGATTTTGTTTTTTGAACACTGTTCCTCAGTAAGCTGAAGGTAACAAGAGTGCCCATTACAGGTTCTAACAGCTGCCAGCCATGTTGGGGAGGCACTTTAATGGCAAATCGTTCCATTTACATTCAGGGGATGAATAATGCTTCACAAATCTGTCAAAAAACAACAACAACTTACAATTATGTAACAATGCTGAGTTAGTAGGGGCTCCATGACAGAGCTCGTTAAGGCCCATCTATTAAATCAGAATAAAGGTATTATGTGTAAAAAAGCTCCTTAACACGGCGTATGCATTGCAGTTATAACCAAAACTGTCCTGATATTTTCATTGATAATTTAACTAACAGGCAGATTTTACATCTTGTCAATTTGCCTTCCAAAGGATAAAATAAAAGGTAAGAATGAAGCAGAGAGGAAGACGTCACTGTTAAGCCCCACCCATGAGTACTTGGATCTTCATCTTGTTCTTTCAGCCTTACCCCTCTGGCAATTTTATTTCATCCTCACTGGGCTTTTCTCAGGTGGGCCATTACTCCGAGGAGTGAGGTGTTGCGGACTAGGAGAGTGAAGATTGGGAGCTACAAGTGCCATCTTACTAGCAGGCCCCAGAATGTTGCCCATTATGTCAGATCCCAATGAGTGTTTCCCAATCAGAAACCTTGGATGAACTTTGAGATCCGCACTCTCCTGAAGTCCAGACACAGGGCATTCACCTCCGATGATACAGTGGCCTACATGAAGACCAGATACGACCTTGGTAAGGCCATCAAAAAGGCCAAAAGGGACTTCTGCTCCAAACTGGAGGACGAGACAGATGTTCGGCAGCTGTGGCAGGGTCTGAATGCAATCACCTCCTACAAGGCAAAACCAGGAGGCAGCTCGAATGCCGGTGTAACATCACTCCCTGACGAGCTCAATGCGTTTTACGCACGCTTTGACAGGGAGAATACTGATGTGCCTTCCCGATCCCCCATTCGCTGCGATGGCATTTCAGTCTCAGTCACAGAGGCCGATGTCAGGAAATCCTTCAGAGGGGTGAACCCCCGAAAAGCACCTGGTCCTGATGGTATACCCGGTCGTGTTCTAAAAACCTGTGCGGACCAACTGGCGGGAGTTTTTACGGACATTTTCAACCTCTCACTTCTGAGGTCTGAGGTCCCCACCTGCTTTAAAAGGGCATCAATTATACCGGTGCCCAAGAAGAGTAAGGTGACATGCCTCAATGTACTATCGACCAGTGGCACTAACGCCGGTGGTGATGAAGTGCTTTGAGAGGTTGATCATGGAGCAAATCAACTCCTACATCGACAAAAACCTGGACCCACTGCAGTTCGCGTACCGCCACAACAGATCAACGGTGGATGCGATCTCGCTGGCCCTCCACTCCGCACTGGACCACTTGGACAACAAAAACTCATATGTCAGGCTGTTATTCATTGATTACAGCTCGGCATTTAACACAATCATCCCCTCCAAACTGGTTACCAAACTCGCAGAACTGGGTCTCATGCGCATCCCTCTGCAACTGGATCCTTGACTTCCTCGTCCACAGACCACAGTCTGTTCGTATTGGTGGAAATGTGTCAGCCTCAATAACAATCAGCACGGGAGCACCTCAAGGCTGCGTGCTCAGCCCCCTGCTGTACTCACTCTATACCCATGACTGCGTAGCGAACCACAGTGCGAACTCCATCATCAAGTTCACTGACGACACCACTATTGTGGGGCGTATCACTGATGGGGATGAGTCAGAGTACAGAAGAGAGATCGAGCAACTGTCCATATGGTGCCAGCGCAATAACCTGGCCCTCAACACCAGCAAAACCAAGGAACTGATTGTGGACTTTGGAAGGAGTAGGAGGGGGACCCACAGCCCCATTTATATCAACGGGTCGATGGTTGAAAGGGTCAAGAGCTTCAAATTCCTGGGCGTGCACATCTCTGAAGATCTTTCCTGGTCCGAGAACACTAATGCAATCATCAAAAAAGCACATCAGCGCCTCTACTTCCTGAGAAGATTACGGAGAGTCGGATTGTCAAGGAAGACTCTCTCTAACTTCTACAGGTGCACAGTCGAGAGCATGCTGACCGGTTGCATCGTGGCTTGGTTCGGCAATTTGAGCGCCCTGGAAAGGAAAAGACTACAAAAAGTAGTAAACACTGCCCAGTCCATCATCGGCTCTGACCTTCCTTCCATCGAGGGGATTTATCGCAGTCGCTGCCTCAAAAAGGCTGGCAGTATCATCAAAGACCCACACCATCCTGGCCACACACTCATCTCCCTGCTACCTTCAGGTAGAAGGTACAGGAGCCTGAAGACTGCAACAACCAGGTTCAGGAATAGTTACTTCCCCTCAGCCATCAGGCTATTAAACCTGGCTCGGACAAAACTCTGATTATTACCAACCACTTTCTGTTATTTGCACTATCAGTTTATTTATTCATGTGTGTATATATTTATATCATGGTATATGGACACATTTATCTGTTTTGTAGTAAATGCCTACTATTTTCTGTGTGCTTAAGCAAAGCAAGAATTTCGTTGTCCTATACAGGGACACATGACAATAAACTCACTTGAACTTGAACTTGATCTTGTGATTCAAAACCAAAACAATATTTGGAGAGGATGCTTCCAGTAGTGGTAGAGTCTAGGACCAGTGGGCACAGCCTCAGAATAAAATGATGCACCTTTAAGAATGGAGATGAAGAGGAATTTCTTTAGCCATAGGGTGGTGAATCTATGTAATTCATTGCCACAGATGACTGTAGAGGCCAAGTCACGGGGTATTTTTAAAACAGAGATTGATAGGTTCTTGATTAGTAATGGTGTCAGAGGTTATTGGGAAAAGGCAGGAGAATGGGGTTGAGAGGATAAAATAGATCAGTCAAATGCTGCTCCAATATCTTATGGTCTTATTTCACATCTGGAAAACCAATGTGCAGGAGCATTGCAGCATTGTTCAGATGCCTGCATTCTTTCTTTACATTTGTATCTGCAAGATATCCCCACGGTGAAGCAAGTTGGTTGTGCCTCTCTCATTTAGTGATGGAGTAGGATACGTACAAAGACAGGAGCAGGACACCAGCTTCTGAATCATGATGCTGGCTGCCAACATATAGTGGGAGACATAACGGGATCTAAAGCTGCTGTTAGACAACTTGTTCTAGGAATCAGTTGGGACACATGTCCAAGTGCCAGTGGACTGAAAGGGCAGATAGAACAGACCTGCCTCAGGCTATTTTCGACTAGAACGGCAGCACACATTGTGATTTTTTTTTCCCCTTCAAAATGGAACGTTGTGTCGGTAACTCATAAGAGGCAGCACCAGGCTGTACAAGATCCCGAAATGCAGCCTGCTGTGGTTCTTATCCAATATACCATAAGAAGAGTATTGTCACACTCTGTGACCTTTCACCGTGGACATTGCACCCTTCCTCCTACAGAATATTGCACATAATCAGCATCTTGCTTGCAAAAGTTACATCCCATGCTCCACATTACGACAAGGACTGTCTGATCCACGGTGAGAATTCAACCACCTTCTGCAACAATGGCAGTTCTCCAGTAATAATGGTCAGTCCCTTATTTGAAGGTGGAAGAAGGAAACAAGATAATGGTGCTAGGCACAAAATGCTAGAATCTTGAGCAAAGTGCTGGTGTATCACAGTGGGTCAGGCAGCATCTCTGACGAACATGGGCAGGCAACATTTCGATTTGGGACCCTTCTTCAGACCTGGACATGGTGCTGATGGTAGATATCTATGAATAGAAGTATTCAATTAAAATATTGATGCCATATGTCTGGCGACATTCACTGAACAATTCTTTGAATGAACCAGAATGTTTTCTATTTCCATAACAGGCAAGGGCCATTTACACAGGGATATCTAGGTCCAGTCCATTCTTAATCAGACAAATTTGATCAATTTCCAAACATAATCATTTTACTCATTTAATCAATTCTCTTTGTTCCAATCCTGACGTCATGAATTGTCATCTGAATAAATAAGTTCTTGGAATATAAATGCACCTTATAGCTGTGATATTCACATATAAAAGATAATACTCATTCAATTTTAAGAAAAACACCAGTCTGAATCCATTACATTAAAATACCTCAATGAACGTATTCTGCAATGATCATATATGAAATGTGTCTTAACAGCTATAGAGGTCATGCTATTAAATTATTTCTAGTTACTAAGTGTACCTTTGTGCAGTGTTTGTTAAAATTTGCTTTTGTAAAATCAGAGCAGCAGTTCCAACAAGTAGGAGAGACTGTGTGCAGGTTAGATTGCATCATTACAATAACCAGATGCAAAAGTATGCCAATTAATTGTACAAGTTCCTTGAAATAAAAAGAAAATAGGGTCAACGTGGCAGTTATTGACAGGATCAGAGCCACGATGAAGGGCCCAAGATGAGTGTGAGCTTATCCTGTCTTCCTCAAATGTACCTTGACAATGACCACATCTACAGCAACTCCATCAATTCTATTCGTACAAGTACTGAAGACAATGCCAGTTGAAAATGCTGAAATGTTTATCTATTTAACAGGCTGCATGATGGTTTTCTTATAGACAATAGACGATAGGTGCAGGAATAGGCCATTCGTCCCTTCGAGCCAGCACCGCCATTCAATGTGATCATGGCTGATCATCCCCAATCAGTACCCCATTCCTGCCTTCTCCCCATATCCCCTGGCTCCGCTTTCTTTAAGAGCCCTATCCAGCTCTCTCTTGAAAGTATCCAGAGAACCGGCCTCCATCGCCCTCTGCGGCAGAGAATTCCACAGACTCACAACTCCCTGGTCAGAAGCGGAGATGTTGTCAGTTAGATTGAAGTTAAACACAACATGCTGGAGTAACTCGGCGGGACAGGCAGCATTTCTGGAGAGAAGGAATGGGTGACGTTTCGGGTCGAGACCCTTCTTTGTCAGTTAGATTGTAGCATTGGAACTCGAGGTGGGAAAGCGATGGCAGGGGTTGGGAAAATGATCAAGCTTGGTTAAAGGGGAACTTTAATGAATCTGGAAGACTGGGATCTGTTCAGGTAGTCCCCTTTAAGTAAAGGTGAGATGTGCAATGAATGCCTGTTCCTCCACAAAATCTGCGGAATGTTAGAGAAGTGGTAAGCAAGCACGTGTTGCCTGTTGCTGCACCCATTGCAGGAACCCCTGTGCAGCATGGAATGACCAGGAGCCTTGTTCCAGCTGTAGGTCCCTTCATAAAATAGACACAAAATGCTGGAGTAACTCAGCAGGACAGGCAGCATCTCAGGATAGCAGGAATGCGGATTAAGACCCTTCTTCAGACTGAACATTTCCATTGTGATTTACTTTTCATTAAAAACATGAAACTGTGCAGTCTAATACGTCCGAGCACTTGTTCAGTAAAACAAGCCAGTATTGGTGTTTATTCACCAACTGAGCAGTAATCCATATCCCATGTGTTCAACATATTCATAAATCCTTTGATTTTCATTTATCTTTAGCTTTTAATTTAATCTTTTCTTAAATGTTGACGTTGGCTCTGCTTCAATTAATTCAGATAGTGCATGCCACATCCCTCTGTGTAAAGGTGTTACCTTATGAAACGCTCAAAAGTTCATTGTTTAATGCACTTTCCAAGTTCTAGACAAAGAAGAAATATTATCTTTATATTCCAAATGCGGTTTGCCGCTTTCTGGGCAAGAAAGTTGTTTAATTAAATTCAGAAGTAAATCGAAGAGGCTGGGGGACTTTGTGTGATAACAGTAGCCAACCGGGGGAAAACTGACAATATAAATTCATCTTCTAGCCAGGATTAAATCATTTGAGAAAATTGAAATCCTCTTTGACAATTTAACTGTGAAAAAAAAAATTGTATTCCTAAGGAAGATACAGAGTGCTGGAGTAGCTCAGCGGGTCAAGCTGCATCTCAGGAGAACATGAATAGGCAGCTTTTAGAGTTGGGACCATTCTTCATACCGATATTGGGAGGGGGGTGGGGGGAAGGTGGGGGGGGGGGGGGGGGGGGGATGTGGGGGAAGTGGTGAAGAAAGTTGAAAGCGAGGTAATAGGCTAACACAGGTGAGGAGGATTATTTAATAAGCAGATGGTTAGACAAAATCCTGAAATAAAAGAACAGAAGGTGTGATACAAATGGATTGAAGAAATGCAGTTTGTGCAGCTAGTGGGAGCGATGTAAATGGAAGAGGAGGATAGGTGAGAGACCAAGTGGGGCACAGCGAAGGTGGAGGGAGAAGGGGGGAGGGATATATGGGGGAAGAATGAGAGGGGCAGGGAGGGGTTAGGTAGTTATCTGAAATTGGCAAATTTAATGTTCATACCTAAGAAAGACACAAAATAAGGCCATAAGGACATAAGGAATAGGAGTAGAATTTGGCCATTTGGCCTATCAAGTCTACTCTGCCATTTAATAGTAAGATTAAACGAGAACTTACCAGTTTGAAGTTTGATCTGTATTTTATGAGGAGTTACGATGAGGGATTACGTGAAGAACCCCGCCACGACGCATGCGTGTCATTCCTCAAAGCAGCGGTGTGAAATCACAGATAACTGTAATGACTAAACATAGTAAGATTAGAGAAGAGGTACCAGTTAAGTATATGATCAAGGGTGGGAGCGGAGGGCACGTAATCCCTCATCGTAACTCCACATAAAATACAGATCAAACTTCAAACTGGTAAGTTCTCGTTTAATCTTACTATTTTACTTCGGAGTCACGTGAGTGACTACGTGAAGATTTTAAAGCTCTGTGATTTCATGCCATGGAAACGAGTCCATGCATCACGTCTGCCTTGATTACTGTAGGAGGAATTGTGTTAACATAATTTGGACATGAATTCGACATTGAAATCATAAAATTTATTAACACAAATTTATATCCCCTTTTTATGGGTTTAAATTAATTTACAGAACTTATATTTGTTTCTGCAAACGTTCCAGGTTTCATTACTGGTTCATTGTAAAATAATTGGAATGTTTTTTCCCCCAGACCATCCTGCTGCCTTGAGGATTTGGTCCATTGGTACATCCAACTGTATCGCTGCCGATGTAGCTGCAGCCCTGGTGGAATGAGATTTTAAAATATTAGTATCCACCCCAGCCTGTGTTAGCACCTGTTTCAGCCATCTTGAGATGGTCTGGACCGTCACTCTTTTGTGTGGTTGCTAGTGGCTGACCAAAAAGTGCCTTCTCATTGCCTCTTAGGATTTTCGTTTTCTCCATGTATAACGACAGATGTCTTATTATACACAGACGGTCATCTGTTGGGTATGACCTAAATTGTATATTGAGGCCGGCTGATCCCTGTCTGTTCTGCTTTACTAACTCATAGATATGAAACGTAATATTTTCTGTTGAGGAAGTCATGTTGTCCAGTCTTAGTTTATGCAGTGACTGTACCCTCTGTGCCGTGACCAATGCCATTAGCATGACTGTTTTTAATGTCAGTCTGTGTAGGGACAGAGCTGTTGCTGGAGACCAATTCCTGAGCATCTTCAGGATAATACTTACATCCCATATTTGGGAGTACCTGGTTCTTGGGGGATTAGTATTAAAAATTCCCCTCATAAGTTTTGTTACCAGTGAGTGAGTCCCAACAGAGTAACGCTCTGTCCCCTGCCATAGGTAAGTTGATAGGGCACTTCTGGCGCAGTTGATGGCACTGTAACTGAGCCCCTCATCATAGTGGAGGCCTGCCAGATATTCCAGAACAGACAGGATGTTCATGTCTCTGTAGGTGATGTTGTTTTTAATGGCAGTGCATCACCCACTTCCTGATATAGACCAGATACTGTTTTTTGGTTGACTGTCTTTGGGCTGCCGAGATCATGTTCACTGTTCGGTCCATCAGTCCCAGTTGTAGTAGAGGTAGTAGATGTGTTTTTAAACTCTACAAATTAATAAGTTCAAATGTTTATGGCATGGGTGGCTATCCCTTGTTACGGGATGTAGCAATAAATCTGGTCTATGTGGGATGGTGATACATGGTTCTAATACCATGTTTAATACCACTGGGAACCATGGTTGAGTAGGCCAATTGGGTACTACCAATACCAGACGCAGAGTCTTGTTGTATTTTCCTTAATACCCGACTGATGAGGCAGGAAGGAGGGAATGCGTAAATAAACAATTTCCCCCCCAATGCAGCGAAAATGCATCTGTCGCCGCTGCCCCAGGGTCTGGTTCCCATGAAACATAATTTGATAAATGGTGGTTAAGTCTGGATGCGAATAGATCGATATCTGGTGTTCCATATTTTGCTGTAATATCAGCAAATACTTTTTTATTCAACATCCATTCGGTGTTTTCATTAAATTTGCGTGACCTGGTGTGCCACTAAATTTAGTCTTCCTGGTAGGTAAGTGGCTGATATCCAAATATCTCTCTGGATACACCATTGCCAAATTGTATTAGCCAGATTGTCACATGATGTCGATTTGTTTCCACCCATGTGGTTAATGTATGCTACCACGGTGGTATTGTCTATCTGTAGTCTAACATGCTGGTGATATGATCCAGTACAATATGACTTTAGGCCATGGAATGCACCCAACATTTCCAGGTAGTTTATGCCCAGTGTGAGTAATAATGATGCCTCCTGAGCAGTCCATCTACCTCCACAGCTGGTGATGGTATTGGTGGCTCCCCACCCAAGTGCACTTGCATCAGTTTGTAGTACCATGGAAAGGTTACTGACAATGATTGGATTGGAACAAAGCCAGATGTTATCTATCCACCATTTTATTCCATTTTAGCTTGATTGGTAGTTTCATAGGTCTGTCAAAGTGACCTGCATTAATTTAGAGTGCTTGTATTTTTGCTCTCTGTAAGTTTTGGTAATGTAGAGGTCTAAATTGTGTGGCTGGAAAGGCAGCCACCATTTGCCAATTACTTTTGCTACCAATCTGATGGATGGTTTGCTGATGTCAGTGAGGTTATTGCAAGCCTCTATTAAATCTCTAGCCTTTCCCTTAGGCAGGGTCACCGACATGTGAACTGAGTCAATGGTGAAACCCCCAAATAGTCCATAGTAGTGGAAGGCGTTAGTTTAGATTTAACTGGATGGATAATAAATCCCAGTTTTTCAAATAACTGTTTTGTGGCTGTTACAGTTTGTTTGGCCAATTCCAAAGTTTTTCCCACAATGAGTATGTCATCTAAATATGCCATGACCATGTGTTTACGTTTACGTAGAAACGCTAGGGCTGGTTTCAAACTTTTTGTGAAACAGCCTGGGGCTGATGACCCATTTGGCAGTGCTTTATACTGCCAGAGTTGCCCATCCAGTTGAATTTTAAGTAACATCTGTGGTCACCTCGTATAGGCACTGAATAGTAAGCATCTTTTAAATCGATGCTGGCCATGAAGTAACCTTTGGAAATTAATTGTTTAGCAGTAACAAAGGTATCCATTTTGTCAGATCTATGGTGATGCGACAACCACCATCTTTTTTGTTTTTGATAAATATATTGCACACGAATTCTAATGGTTCGTGTTGAGTTTTCTCAATTACACCTTTTATGTAAAGCCGCTCCAGTTCAGCTTGCGCTTTTGATTTTTCTTTATCAGAAGGCACGAACATTTGGTTCGGTATATGTTGAACTGGAGGGCTGTACTTGTGTATAAACTCTATTGTATATCCCTGGATACTGCTTAAGATGTAAGTATCGGTTGTTAACATGCTCCATGCAATCAGAAAAGAGTGTAGTCTCCCCCCAACCTCCATGCTCCCTGTATTTTGTAGGGAACCAGACCCACCTACCTCCATAGTTACCAGTGGCAGGTTTACTTCTTTTTGTAGGTTCTTCGCTGCTGTTGTTGCGCTGGTGTCTGGATTTTCGGTTTGGTTGGCGTTGGAAGTCCCCGCATCTTCCAAGAAGGCCGGCCTGGGCCATGGCCTAAAAAGACTCATGTTTTGAATACGGGGCCTTCGAGCTTTCACCAGTTCTGCTGGTGGGTGCGTAGGGGTGCTGTCTTTGGCTGTAGTGTTTGTTGGAGTCCATTTTATTAGTCCAGTAGGTTCTCTTGTTCCTGCACCCCTTGCACACTTGTCTTTCCTTCTGCGGACCACTCTTCCAGGTCAGCCCAGAACTGACCCGCAGTGCTCCCCTCTGATGAGGTAGAAGCACTGTGCAGCCCTTCAAGACGTACTGCTGTGGGTTTATCATAGGGCTCACAGTGACCCAACTCCATCTCCCGGAGTCTGTCACATTGGAGCAAATGCTCCACACACCACTCCATCCGGGGTTGTTCAAAGTCGGACTCCTCTGAGTCCACGACCTTGTTTGATTTTGTGTCTAGCATTTCCGCCCGGCTGCGTGGATCTGGCCGGTGCGGAGGCGACATCGGGCACAGCTGATCCCACTATCAGTGATCCGAGTGCCGCTGGCTGCTGCTGGCTGCCCGCTGCTCCGTGGTCCTCCCTCACCAGCTTTGTCCTTACTGCCGTGGAGTTGATCTGGCCGGTGCGGAGGCGACATCAGGCACAGCTGATCCCATCTAGCGCACCAACTTTGTCACAGCCCGTTGGTTTCTCCACCTGTAATTAGCATGGTAAAAATACAAAAAGACCGCAGCTCTTACCTGCAGGTTCCAAGTTAAAATTGTCGCTACGGGCGAACGTCGTTCCACCCCGTCTCCTGCCGTTTTCGACTTGTCCAAAAAGTCGACGGCCCCATTTGAATAGTCTCCCGCCCGGCCGTGGTGTTCTGGCCGGCGCGGGACCAAAGGTCGGCACAGCTGATCCCTTACAGGGCTTGTGCCTTCAGCTGCTGCTGGCTCCCGCAACTTCGCGGTCCTCCCCAGCCAGCTTTACTCGCAGCACTTGTGGACACTATTTTGTCCAGCTTCCCCCCCTGTGTAAAAACAGCGCGGGGACAAAAACTACCGCAGAGTAAATCACTTACCTGCAGGTCGCGGTTTCAAACTTACCGCTGCGGGGGACAGTCCACCCCGCCTGTCGTTTCGCAAGCGTGAAGCGATATGACACGCATGCGTCGTGGCGGGGTTCTTCACGTAGTCACTCACGTGACTCCGAAGTAAAATCATGATTGATCTATCTCTCCCTCATTCTCCTGCCTTCTCCCCATGACCTCAAACACCTGTAATAATCAAGAAATGTGAATCAAAAAATGCTGGAATAACTCAAAGGATCAGGTAGCATCTCTGGAGACAAGGAATTGGTGACGTTTTGTTTGTGTCTATCTTCAGTGTAAACCAGCATCTGCAGTTCCTTCCTACACATAATGTTCATACGATTGGATTGTAGGCCAGCCAAGTGGAATTATTACACTACAGTCGTTAATACAATCGCTACTATTACACTATAATCATTGTACTTTTGCACTTATCTATGCATGTGCTTATCTATAGAATGATTTTACTGGATTGTATGCAAAATAAAGACTTTCTCTATACTTAGGTACATGGGTACATGTGGCAATAAAGTATCATCATCATCGTCATCAAACATTTGAGGTATTGTTCCTCCAGTTTGCATTTGGCCTTACTCAGGCAATGGAGGAGGCCCAGGATGGAAAGATCAGTATGACTTTAATTCATTGTCACGTGTACCAAGGTACAGTGAAAAGCTTTTGTTGTATGCTTATTAGTCAGCAGAAAGATAATACTTGATTACAATCACACCATCCACAGTGTACAAACACATGATAAAGGGAATAACTTAAATAACGTTTAGAGCATGATAAAGTCCAGTAAAATCTGATCAGAGAAAGTTTGAGGGTCTCCAATGAGGTAGTTCAGGACTGCACTCTAGTCATTGCTATGATGGTCCAGCTGCCTGATAACTGCTTGGAAGAAACTGTCCCTGAATCTGGATGCGTGCGTTTTCACACATCCATACCTCTTCCTCGATGGGAGAGGGGAGAAGAGGGAGAGGCTGGGGTGCGACTCGCCCTTGGTTATGCTGGTGGCTGTACCGCGGCAGCGTGTGGTGACAGAAATGGCTGCTTCGCCAACAGTCTGCCTGTCCCTTCTTTCTTTGTGATTTAATAGTATGTGTTAAATGTATGTTTTTAGTGTTCTTTAGCTTGTTTTATGTGGGGTTTGGGGAATCTTTTTCTAATCTCTTACCTCGATGAAGATGCAATTTTTTCCATATCATATCTCCGTACACGCTGCGGCCTAACACCGAGGAGTTGGCAGCCTTTGCTGGAGACTAACTTTTGAGAGCTCCACCGCGTAACTTTAATATCACAGAGCCTGTGATTCCTTTGCCAGAGATCAACCTCAGAGCTCCAACTGTGGGTGCTTGCGGTCTTAACATCAAGGAGCCCGTGGTCTGATCAGAGACCGACTTTGGGAGCTCCAAGCCGCAGGAGCTTTGACCACCCCGACGCGGGAGTTTCGATCGCCCCGGCACGGGAGCTTCAACTCCCCCAACCGCGGGAGAATAAAGAGGAAGAAGTGTGGACTTTTTGGCCTTCCATCACAGTGAGGAAAAGGGGAATCCGCTATGGTGGATGTTTATGTTAACATTTATGTAGTTGTGTGTCTTGTTGCTTTTTTTTCATATGGCTGTGTGGTGATTCGTATATCACTGTATCTTAATTGGTACATGTGACAATAAAAGACCTTTGAAACCTTTGGTATAAATGGAGTCAATGGAACAGTGATGGGAGGATGGGAATGGGAAGAGGAGTTAAAAAGGACAGTAACCAGGAGATCCTGCACTCCTAACTGGGTCGACAAAAGACTAGCATTGTTACACATAGATTTTGTCCAGTTATCTGTGCAGAATGCAGATGACATTAGTGTATGTGGAGACCAAGCTCCCATCCGACTCATTCACTGAAGTGTACAAGAAAATGGATCTTACAGAGATGCTCCACTGGCCTATCCCCAATATAAAGATCCTTGATAAGACTCTCTGAAATATGGACTACTTTCCCTATCTCCCAATGTTTGGTTTGACATTATGAGAACAGTTATAAGTAAATTTGAGTCAAATTTGAAAAGAGACTTATGGCTGAGGGAAGGTGAGAGGTATGTGTAAAAGATAATTTATACATTTTGTAATTAATCTTTGACTTTCTGTTGATTTAAAGTTCTGTTTTAATGTATATTGTTTTGAGTATTTTCAAGTATTTTTAAGTGATTTAATATTTGATTTGTCAATGATTTTGGTTGCTGTTCCTGCATTTATCATTATAATTCGAGCAAAGCTTCTCATCAAACCAATCAAATTGCTGGAGTATTTAAGATTCTGTATTGACAAAGGTCTACTTCATCTCCATCCATTTCTGTGCAAATCGTGGACATAGGTGCCATTTCAAGAAGGAAATGTTCACAGTGAAGGAGCCACGGTGGTCAACCTAAATCTATGGTGTTGTTTATTCCAGGAACATTTTGGACAGGGATAATTTGTTCCTAAGTATCAACGTATCAGAGAGCAGGCAGGCAGGCAGGATTTTTTTTTTAGTTTTTTCTTTACTTGTCGGCCTACAAAGCCTACATTGTCAATAAGAAACTGCAAATTTACTTGGGTTGCACAGTGGTGCAGCTGGTAGAGCTGTTGCCTCACAGCGCCACGGACCTGGGGCTCTGGGGCTGTCTGTGTGGAGCTTGCCCGTTCTTTGTGTTCCTCCAAGTGCTCTGGTTTCATCTCATGTCCCAAAGATGTGCGGATTTGTAGGTTACCGTAATTTGCCTCTGTAAATTGCCCGTGGCGTGTAGTGCGTGTGTGCTAAATGGCAAAAACATTGCTACTGGTGTGAACTAAGTACTGGGGTGATTGATAGTCAGTGTGAATCTCGGTGGGTTGCACAGAACTGTTTACAAGCTGTATCTTGCAATCAATTTAAATATTCCTCCTTACACACCTCCCAAAAGGAAGGCATGTAGCCATGAGCATCAGATGAGCATCAATTGTTAACAGTTGAGTATTCGATCCTCCTGAGCTCACCGAACCTCGTGTTTCTCCTGCCAGGATGCAGAAAACCACCAGGCTGCTAAACTCCAATTCACAAGTTCACAAATTATAGGAGTAGAATTAGGCCATTCAGCCCGTCGAGTTTACTCCGGCATTCAATCATGGCTGATCTCTGCCTCCTAATCCCATTTTCCTGCCTTCTCCCCACAACCCTTGACACCCGTTCTAATCAAGAATTTGTCTATCTCTGCCTTAAAAATATCCACCGACAGCCTCCACAGCCCTCTGTGCAAATGAGTTCCACAGATTAACTACCCTCTGACTAAAGAAGTTCCTCCTCACCTTCTTTATAAAAGAGTGCCCTTTCATTCTGAGGCTATGACCTCTGGTCCTTGACTATCCCACCAGTGGAAACATCCTTTCCACATCCACTCTATCTATGCCTTTCATTAAGCTTCAATATCCCAATCCCAGTTTTATCAACCTGAGGACCATCCTGAATGCTGCAATTCATTGCACTGTAACCCTTGTGCCCTCACACTCACGAATACTCGGTAAGAGCATGCAACAGATCTATGAAACGGCGCATATTTCCAAACTGAAGCAGGTTACAAACCAACTAGTCGAGCTTTTCAGCTTTAAAAAAAAAATAAATGCATCAGGAAAAGAATATAAAGAAAATGACGGCACTTCATTACGGTTCTCCAAATCCAAGTAAAGTTTGTTGAATGTGATTCCCAAAGCACCAGCAAATGTCCCAGATTAGCGGATCACATAAAAGGTGATTTTGAATACTGTGAACCAGTGGGCCCAATGAGGATTTTTCATTGAATTACATTTAAGACATTTAAAACATATAAGACAGCAGGTCTTTCAATTCACTGAGCAATGCCGTAGAAGATTGGATAATATTTCATAAAACATAGTCATTTTTCTCTTGATGGTGTCGTCTTCTGATCGGATTCTATAGCTAGCCTAATAGATTGTCACATGAATTGTATTGTGCACAGTTTGCAGGATAGAGGTTGAAGAAAAATCAGTCATTACACAACATTCTATGCACTGAAGGTAGACACAAAATGCTGGAGTAACTCAGTGGGTCAGGTAGCAGCTCTGGAGAGAAGGAATAGGTGACGATTCGGGTCGAGACCCTTCTTCAGACTGAAGGGTCGCGACCTGAAACATCACCTGTCCAGCATTTTGTGTCTATCTTCGGTGTAAACCAGCATCTGCAGTTCCTTCCTGCAAATCATGTGATCAAACTAATTTCTGAGCTTTGCTTTCATGGCTTTTGTTAACATGTTATTGCATTAAATCTTTGAGATGAAAATGTGGCTGGTTTGGTGTGGCTGGCTTTATGTTGAAGACAAGAGGCATTCTTCAGTCTAGTTCGGTTCAGCTCAGTTTAGTTCAGTTCAGTTTATTGTCACGTGTACCGAGGTAGAGTGAAAAGCTTTTGTTGCGTGCTACCTACAGCTGATGAAGAGCAACTGTGTGGAATATGACTGTTCACACTAGCAAAGTGCTGTGGCATGTTCGGAGGTGTTATATAAATACAGATCTTTCCTTCCTTTTCTGTACTGTGTGGACGTTCATAATGCCAAAATGACAACGTGTGTGTGCTATTATAGCGCTCTCAGGTTACAATTATAAGAAAATATAAATTGATCAAAAGAGGAAATCTGCCAATGTAAACATAATTTGTACATGTCTGCATTGAAATTTGAGACATTGTTAAGGTATTGTTACCAATTTAACGTTTATATTGTATTTTAAGTAGAGAATTTACACATGTATTTTTTTCCCAATGAAACTTTAACTACACTGACCTGATGGGGTATAAAAATTCACAGTCACATCTGTTCTACAGATAAACACTGTGATGTGCTACCAACAGTTCACATGTAGACATATAGAGAACAATCTGGCTTCTATTGCCAAATATATTGTTAATCATTTAAAGTGGGTCCATGTAAAAACGCTGACTTGTCGGGAAAATAAAAGTACAATGCATATATTTGCGTTAAAAAAATCCACTCATTTTTTTAATCTTGAAATGTAATTAAATTGCAAAATATTTCATGATCTCTGAGCTCCAATAATTTCTTTTCTTTTTGCATTTATGTAAATAGGCTAAGTCTGCTCTCACAAAAGCTCTTTTGTATCTCCATCTCCCAGATTGTGCTTTCACCTCTGGTGAAGAAACCGTGCAGTTTTATTCAGTGGGCTGGGATGCCGGGGACAGAGAGCCTCCGTCAAGATATATGAAGGCTCATGCAAGAAATTTGTATGCAAAGCGAAAGCAGCTGGTTCCACCCTCCAGGTAAGAGTGGCCAAGTTTTCACCTTCACATTTACTTGCAGCTCTTCTCCCCAAATGATCAACCTAAGGAGCTGAAGAAAATAGGAGTCAGAAGCAGTGCAGCGGTGCATGCCTTCTCAGCTTATTAAAACAGGGAATGGAGGCAATATTTCACCCCGAGAAATAAAAAAAAAAGATGGACAAGTGAGAGAAGCTAATCCATCTGATGAAATTAGCAGGCAGAGTATGTAGCTGTTTGAAATGATAAACGAGGTTGAAATAGCTACACAGGGTAACATCCACTGGGATAATTACTCCTAGCTCTCGGGCTAAAATCTGTCTTGAAGAACTTGCAGCTTTGATGACTCAATTTCAATGGGCACGCTTATGAAATACAGAGTAAAAGCTATTAAAATTAAAATTGTTCTTGGGTGGTATATGCTGCTTGCTGCTGACCTTATCAGCGCTCCCTTAATAAGGTGCAAACTATTTTGGCTCTCTCACTGGCCCAGAGACTTGAGTTGCCCACCCAAATAGCTTATAGGTCGGTGGTTTGGGTTACAGCTTTAGAGGATTTTGGATATAGATACTAAGACAAAATAAAAGCAAGCAGGCAGAAAAGAGAGAAATAAAGACAGAGAGCGGCAGGATATAATTAAGTCAATTCCCGTACAATCAAATAAAATACTTCACATTCTACTGTAACTCTATTTACGACAGCACAAGGCAGCAGTGTTCCCTTGTCAATTATAGCTATAAGACAGCTTTGGTTCTGAGGCACAAACATCAAGTGAAATGGAAACAACCTGCCTAGATTAATGTCACTGGATCATTAAGGAGCTACACGAATAGCCGAGGATTGCCAGAAAGCATTTTATTTCAGAACTGCGAGTTCTCCCTGTGCTTTGAAATTGATAATTACCCACCACCAAGAATGAATGGGTAATAACTCTTTATCTGCCTGGGTTAGAGAACCACAGCATCTCGTAGTTTCAAAGGCACAGGGATGGCTTCATAGTTTAACCTTTATGATCCTATTTCCATTTTCTCATTATGCTTTGTACAGAAAGTTTAATTTCAGCCAGAGACTTTTAAAACTAACACCTTTGCACCATCATTTACTGGTGATAAACAGTCCTCTGGTTAATGGCTAAATAATAGCCATTTTGCAGGATAGAACTTTTAATTAATTTGTATAAAAATAAAACAGAGTGTATCCTACATATGAATAAAATCATTTGTTAATGCCATTTTCCCCTTTAGCTGTGGCAGCTTAATGGATTTGAAGGTTTTTAATAAAAGCAGTGTTTCAAAAGAAATAGTATGGGGAAAGTTGGATTTAACCTTTTGCATGGTCATTATGGTTGGGGAATATTGAGAGAGATTTAAATATTTCTGGATGGGAAAGGCTTACTGAAACTGTAAAAAAGACCATTAATTCTTTGTTTTGTTCAATTATATTTCAGGTGACTCAGGATTAGGTGAATGAAAATAGTTAAAGGTGGAGCTGCCCAGAGGGATAATGAACGATGTACCTTCTGTTGTATCCAGGGGACATCTGTGGTTTATCATTGACTGAGGTTTGAGCTTTCTGAAGTTGAAAACCTCAGCTGGTTTTGAAAATAACTGCTTCTGTATAATAGTGAGTACGGAGTTTTTGGAGTACTCCTCCGTCGCCCTCATCCAGCTCGGCCTGCGAACCAACATCCCTCTCCTCGCCCGACCGCCTTTGTGTCCTGGGGACGCCTCCTGAAGCCGTCCTTGAAGGCACTGGAGGCAATAACCCAGTCGCTCTCCCACCGGCCCGCTCCTCACATCCATTGTCACCAGAGGCTCTCTCCTCCTCTGCTATCCGTCTGGAGGGGCCGAGCTCGGCAGCTCCCAGGCTTACCCCATGCATGCCGCGGCCCACCGGGTCTTTTTTCATAGTGGCGAACCAGACCTGCCACTGCGCAAGGCCGCTCATGGCCGTAGGGGGCTTGGCGGCTTCCCCCTACATGCCGTGGCCCGGTGGCTCTTCCTTCACTGACCACCGGGTCTCCTGGGCATGTTCCAGCCAGTTATGGTCTGTTTTTGTGCGGGTCATCACGTCCCTCCCTGGATTATGAATGCAATTTGCACAACTGGCATGAAAGCATGTATTGCATGCCGTTTATGTCTCCATGCATGTCTGGCAGCTTCCATGCACATGCAAGGCATGCAACTAAAAGAGTAGAAGAAACTTCGTAATCTGTGTAAATTTGTAGAAATCCTGTCTTGTCTAAAACTGCAGTCATGGTGGCGCAGCCGTAGAGTTGCTGCCTTACAGCGAATGCAGCGCCGGAGACCCTGGTTCGATCCTGATTACGGGTGCTGTCTGTACGGAGTTTGTACATTCTCCCCGTGACCTGCGTGGGTTTTCTCCGAGATCATCGGTTTCCTCCCACTTTCCAAAGACTACAGGTTTGTAGGCTAATTGACTTGGTAAATGTAATTTAAAAAATTGTCCCTAGTGGGTGTAGGATAGTGTTAATGTGCGGGGATCGCTGGTTGGCACAGACCCGGTGGGCCGAAGGGCCTGTTTCTGTGCTGTATCTCTAAACTAAACTAAACTAAACTAGATTCCTTTGTGGAGTTCATTACACAAAGGTATTTCTAGGTTAGTCTCTTTGGAAGTAAACTGACAAACAGGTTTTAAACCTAATCTTTGTAAATGTCTACAAATACCTGATTACTGTTATGTGGTGTGTCATCTATTATATTGAATGTCCAAAAAGGCATTTTTGCTTTGTTCATTCAGCACATCCAGATACAAACATAAATGGGCTGTCCCACTGCGGCGACCTAATCTGCGAGTTTAGACGAGTTTGCCCTCGACTCAAACTCGCAGCATGTTCGACACATGGTCCTAGGAGGTCCTATGAGGTAACTGGAACTCTCCTTCATGCTCGAGGGAAGTTCCCGCATACTCGTGGTCTCGGAAAATTTTCAGCATGTTGAAAAAATTTCCTTGAGTAAAAATTGGTCGGCGTGGTTCTTTAGAACTCGTAGTGCAGTGGAGTATGGTCGCTATTTAATTACAGGTAGTCGAGGGTAGCTGTAGGCAATCTCCTTCGCTGACCGGGCATTTTAATTGTCTCATTGGAGTTTTCAGGACCAAGGAAAATCGACCGGTAGGTAAAATGCCCGCTAAACTTTGTTATACTTCTTAAAAGTGTCTCCACTCCTTCTCCCCCACCTCTCTCCCCTTCTCTCCCATTTTCTCCCCTTCTCCCCCGTCTCACCCCTCTCTCCCCTTCTCTCCCCCCCCCCCCACCACGCTCTCTAAAGGACTTACCATTATAGTGCAGCTGTTTTACCCTCCTTTTCATCGTAGGTATGAATTTCAGACAGCGCTCCCCCGCTTTCCCTGGTCCCCGCCTTTGCAATGTGTTTGTGTGTGTGTATGTGTGTGCGGTCGGTCGATCAAGCTCGTAGTTTCATCGCTGATGGTCGATCCAGCTCGAGGTTTTCCAGGCGAGTGCGCTCGACCTTGAAGGTCGAAGACACTCTTCTGAACTCGCGGATTGGGTCGCGGCAGTGGGACAGCCCCGGATTCTATTTCCTTCCTTGCGTCTTCTTTGTATCAGTATTGCTATTTCACGGTAGCCACATCCTATCACATTTGCCATGTCTCTTACTTAAAATCTTATTAAATACTAAAGGTAGCAATTTATCTTTGGACCGTGGTGGTGAATGAGTATTAAGTTATTGTTTGCCTGTGTGGGCAATGCAAACAAGGTAAGGAAGAATTATAACTCATGGTGTTACACAGCAGAGAAGGAGCACATTCAGCCCATTTGGATTTTTGCCGCTGTGAAAAAGCATCCCATTATATCTACACCCTTTTTTTTTCTCCCCCTATATCTTAGCGAATACTATGCTTGCAAGTACATTCAAAAAATTTTTGTGAATTCATATAAATAATATCCATTATGTTTCCTTCATCTGATTTCTTAAGGTGATAAAAGTATTCCAGAGGATTTGTAAAGGATAACTTTTCCTTCAGACTGCTCCAGACTGTGTTTGATCCATCCTTCTTTTATAGTTCTGCGTTTTATTTCATTTTCTGACTATTTTGTTTCCGTGGAGAATTGGACAATCAAAACAAAATTGTCCTAATTTTGTTCCCATGCTGTGCTCAGGATTATTAACTGTTGCACAAGGTCCCATTGACAAATTTATGTTGAATAAATAATTTTTCTCTAAATTATAACATTCACAAATTATTTTGCATCTAGATGCTCTCAAAATAAGGATAAGGTATTTATTCAGTGAGTTTATACTCCACTTCAGGAGCACAATGCTGTATTCCATTACTCAGTCATATCGCAAGCTCCCGATATCACGGTCCACCGGGCCTGCGGCTAGAGCCTCCGAAGCTGCAAAGTCGAGTCGCAGCCACGCGCTACCACAGCTCTCCACGCTCCGAAGCCGGCCAGCTCCACGATGGTGAGTCCGCAGGCTCCACGACTGGAGACCCCAGGCTGTTCCGGTTGGAGGCCGCTCTACGGTGCTAGGCCCCAACGACAACGGAGACCCGACAGGGAAAAGGCAGGGCCCCCGTAAAGGGAAAAAATTTAAAAGTGCACAAGTTATTAAATCTCAAGAGATTTAGAACTGCTCAAGTTATCATTTTTGCAATTTCCTGTATTTTTCAAATCAGACCAAACTGCAATTAATGGAGAAAATGACACAAAGTGCTGGAGTAACACAGTGGGCAGGCAGCATCTCTGGAGAACATGGATAGGTGACGTTTTGGGTCGAGACCCGTCTTCAGTCAAATCCGCTCAATTAAAAACACTGTAGCATTGTTGAAGTGTGGCTGATACACAGCCATGATACTCCAAGAAACTGTTTCCCCATTCAGACTGAAGAGACAAACAAAGCAGGCTCCTGACACACAGGGATGCGAGATCTTTCGCCAGACAAGTTAACCTGAGCACATAATCTGGTCTGACCCGCCAGTTCAGCACTTTTGGAGAGGTTACCCTATAGAGAAGATGTTAAACTGAGGCACCATCTGCCTGTTTGGATGGTTCAAACGGACATTAAAGGTCTTACAATGCTATTCGGGAAGAGCAGAGCACTTTTTTGGTGCCTGGCCAACATTCTTAATTAACGCCAGTAATAACAAATTAATTGGATTATTTTCAATGCTGCCAATTGCATATTGCCTTGTACTGCCTGCCTGCCTCACTCACACATGGCAATATAATGTAGGATTACCAAAATACATTATCATTGATCAACACCACGGTTATATCCAAATTTAGCTCCATTTCTATGCACTTGGTGTGGGGCTGGCTGGAGAGTGGAAACAGCAGGAAAGCATATCTAATTCAGCATCAGAACATCAACTGGAAATGCCGTGCATCTGCTGCCTTGGCTGACAGGAGTTCCAGCTTTGCTGCTCTCTATAGTTCAACTCCAACTGGTCAGGAAGGGTCTGAAGAAGGATTCCGACCTATTCATGCCCTCCAGAGATGCTGTCTGACCGGTTGAGTTACTCCGGCACTTTGGGTCTTTTTTTTGTAAACCAGCATCTGCAGTTCTTTGTGGCTGTCAGGAAGGGTGTTGGGAGAAGGAGATAGTAGCCCAACAAAGGGTAGGAAATGTCTACGTTTGGCTTAATAGGAAGCACACATGATTCTAAATGCTTTAGTACCAATCTACTCCAGAATCTGACTATATAATGAATTGAGAATATTTATCGGTCATATGCGTCGGGTATGAATACGTTTTTTACCCTTCCGTTCAAATTTATTTTTGCACAGGACAGTGTGAGTTTGCGCAGGTGGATGTGAAAAAAACAATGAAACTATATAAAGGGAAACAGATTTCCTCAAGATTCCTAGGCCACGTTCTTTAGGCAAACTGTATCACAAAAATCAGCTCACTTGCCAAATATAAAGTGCACCAGTAGGTTATGGTTTAGAGATACAGCTTGGAATCTGGCCCTTCGGCCCACTGAATCCACACTGATCATCAGACACCCATTCACACTAGTTCTGTGATTCACATTATGCCTGATGAAGGGTCTCGACACCTATTCCTTATCTCCAGGGATACTGCCTGACCTGGTGAGTTACTCCAGCATTTTGCGGCACACTAGTTCTATGTTTATCCCACTTTCCCATCCACTCCATACATATTAGAGGCAATTTGTTTTTCAGAGATCAATTAACCGACAAACCTGCCAGTCTTGGCGATGTGGGAGGAAACCAGAGTGGCAGTGGAAACCCAGGCAGTCACAGGGAGATCGTGCAATCTCCACACTAACAGAACCCTGAGGTCAGGATTGAATCCGGGCCTCTAGCGCTGTGAGGCAGCAGCTCCACCAGCTGTGCAATGCACTGCCCTTGGAATCAAATTATAAATTGTTGAATTTGACGGCACAAGAACACTGATTGCAGTCGAGAAGTGAATTGCTTGTTTTGGGATTTTCAGAGGTTTGCTATGGTGTTATATTGACTCCTTCATTACAACAGTGACAACACTTGAAGAAGCACTACATTGACTCCAAAGCACTTTAGGACTTCCTGAGGTTATGAAATGCAATAATGAAAAGTAGTTTTTCTTTCTTTCTTTACTATTTGTGTTCAGATTTAAAAGAAGAAGGGTGGCACGGTGGCACAGCAGTAGAGTCGCTGATTCACAGCGCCAGAGACCCAGGTTCGATTCTGACTACAGGTGTTGTCTGTGCGGAGTTCGTACGTTCTTCCCGTGACCTGCGTGGGTTTTCTCCGGGATCTCTGGTTTCCTCTCACACTCCAAAGACGTCCAGGTTTGTCGGTTAATTGGTTTCTGTGAAATGTAAATTGTCCCTGGTGTGTGTAGGATAGTGCGAGTGTATGGGGATTGCTGGTCGTCGCGGACTCGGTGGGTTGAAGGGCATGTTTAGCTTAAATTAAACTGAACTAAGTAATGATATAATGGCCTAAGAACATATGCTCCTATAATATGTATATTGTTTGTCCAATTTGTGGCATTACTTTGTCTGAAATCATATGGTTCTGGCAGCCTAGGCTAACCAGAATTAAATATGCAAACATATGTAAAGCTTTACTCCCCTGGCTTTGGTGTGAATTACCCTCTCATTAGTCCCATTTAAACTTTAGCATGTCCCTTGGATTAATCCTTTCATCCTTTCTTATCAGTTTTGTAACATTTCCACTTCCCAGCTCAGCCAATTCTACCTTCTTTAAAACATTGCTCTCTTTCCCTGATTTCATTAATTCAAAAATGAATACGTGGTTTCAAAAATGACTTAGAAATTGCCTTGTTTTTTTTCTAATATAAAGTTGATTTTGCGCTGAAGCACTCATGAACAGCTTGCCAACCCAACCTTTTCCAATCCCAGTGGCTACCTATGGCTCACCTACCTTGGATGGGTGCATTTTGTCAGTTCTCAGCTGGGCCTGCCAGATGAAGCATTAAAGGGGAGATCGAGGACATGGCATTTAATGAGGGGGTGGGGGAGAGAGAACCTAATGTGGATCGGCAAGCATTGTGCATTTTGTGAGCTACTGGTAACACTTCAATAACGCTTAGAGGCCTGGAGCTCAAGTCTCCTGCCCTGCTATCATTATTGCTAATGAAACCACAGTAAGATGACCGAAATTACACCGTTAGATGGAAACTAACTAAAAGTATAAACATTTCAGCACAAAACAGTACTTCATTCACAACTCAAAACAATTTCACAGAATCCTTATTGAAAACCTCTAATGTTGCAGACACTTTGTAGGTGGATTATTAAAGAAATTCAAACCAACTTGTGTCCATTGTCTAAATCTTGAGATCCTCATCATTAATCCTCAGGTGTAGAACTCAAGGTCATTACACTCTCTGTTATATTCAAGCGTGGACAGGCAATAAGGATCCAAATTCATTCTTAGATGCAAGTCAATGCAAAGATACCACTGGTGTTTTCTAACAACAATTTTTGGTCTTGTATTTTATATAAAAATGCAAGTTAAATGATAGATCAAATCAGGAAATTGCTCTTTCAGATACTCGTCCAAAAGCAGTTTGCAAATAGCATCTTGCTAGCTGATTCACTGTTCCATCCACAAGGCCTGAACCTTCTGCTCAGTTACAAATTAACAGCTCTCATCGCCAACTTTGAATGTAACTGCTCAAAAAATCCAACAGTCTCTGTGGCATTGACTCCGAGATGTCCGTCGGGGAATGTTGCCGACTGGCCCGCTGAAGACTGCAGGAGTACGCGCTGAGGGACGCACTGAAGCTCAGTGCAGCCAATGCCAAGGCTGTATAGGGGAGGGCAACAGTCTGGGGTCCTTCCACTGCTGGACATGGTGGGGGGGCAGGGTGTAGTGGAGACGCCCTTCATAATAAGGCAAGGGATTTCACACCAGGGGGTTTGCATGGTTCCTATATTGTATATATATTTTACCCGAATAAAGTTTATTTTGATTTTTTTTTAATGATTTTCCTTTCTCACTACTGTTTGTCAGTTTCTGGTTTACAAAGAACACTGAACGTAGTTCTAAAGACCTCCTGATATGTGACAGCAGTGATGTCATCAAGCTAGCTCAACACCCAGTCACATTGGCTTGAAGTACAAGGTGTAATCAGACCACATGGGTCACTTTATTTAAGTTCTTCTATTGAAAATACACTTTGGGTGGAGTGAAATAAGATGAAGATCGAGCCGCCTCACTCTGAAACTTCAATCTGACACTTCCCAAAGTGAGTTGCAATCAATATTTGAAGCAGTTGTACAGCAGTAGAGTTACTGCCTTGCAGCGCCAGAGACCTGGGTTCGATCCCGACTACGGGTGCTATTTGTATGGAGTTTGTACGTTCTCCCTGTGACCCCGTGGGTTTTCTCCGGATGCTCCGGTTTCCTCCCACACTCCACAGATGGACATGTTTGTAGGTTATTTGGCTTTGGTAAAGTTATACATTGTCCCTAGTGTGTATTACAGTGCTAGTGTATGGGGTGATAGCTGGTCGGTGCAGACTAGGTGGGCCGAAGGGACTGTTTCCATGCTGTATCTCTAAAGTCTAATGACACTTACTGTGTAAGTCAGGCAGCATTAGTGGAAATAAAAACAGTTAATCTGTCAGGTCAGAAACACTTCACCAGAACTGCTTCTCTTTCCACAGATGCTGCTTGACCAGCTGAATGTTTCTGGTGTTTGTCGTTTTCCATTTTAGATTTCCAGCATTTGCTGTGTGTTTATTGATTTTCATCTTCATTCAATGGTTACATTGGGTTATTGTGGGGAATGTAGTGACTCTGCCCTCGGTGATCGTCATTGCTTGCCTCAAGAGCGACTGTGTTTGCAGTACAATAAGATAGTCCTCCTTTTATTCTTTGAGCCGCCGGTAAAAATCCATGATCATCCAACTCCCCAGTCTGATTGGCTTCAATTGCCCACGTGTCAGTGGCTCCAAAATTATTGAATTCGCCAGGGCCTGATTGCTTCTCCTCCTCGAACCATTTTCCGATTGCCAACAACTCTTCCTTGGGCCTCACTATTCCTTTAGCTGACCTCACCCCCCCCCCCCCCCCCCCCCTCCAACTTCCTGAAGATTCTCCATCATTCCCTGGGCTTTTATCTAATCCTCTGGTGACTGACTGGATCCAACATTCTCCCTGCTCCTCCAAAACATTTGCTCTGACCGAGCATCTAACTGCCAGACCCCTCTCCCCCACAACCACCTCTGCCAACCATAATCCCAGCCCCGCACAGCTAACACCCTACACTTGGTATCTGGGTGCTCTACAGGGCTTCTCATTTGCCCTGTAGAGCGTGCAAGGGGCAAAGTGGAATGATAATTCAGCAGCACGTGAGGTTACTAAAGATGGTGCCACATTGACCATAAAGCACATCTAAAATCATGCCCGCCAGTTAGTAATCAGTATTTTAAATATTTTATAGCTGGAGAAATGATGATTGAATACTTGCAAGAAATTAAGGTATAAACTGAACTATTATAAACCTTTTTAAAAGCAAAAGAAATGTGTTAATTTAACCTCAAGTATATATCCTAATAATTTTCTGAGATTTATAATCCACACATCAAGGGATATTATGCACTAATTATTACTGAGTACACCATTACATACACAATTGCACCTTATGCAACAAAGCCGACTGCAGAGCAACCTGTGGAGGAGCAGGCAATCAGCAACAGCAATTCTTGGACTTTCTCCAGAACTGCTATGAGCAGATTCCAGAGGTTGCAGTCAATTTCATTGAAATGACATTTCACCATCGCGGTTATTTCAGTCATAAAATTTAAACAATTACGTTGTGTGAAAGAGGTGCATTTCTAAAAAAAGGGTTTGCATTTGTATAGTGCTTTCAAAACCTCACGATGTTTCAAAAAATATATCACCTCAAATGAATGTAACATTTTATGTCCGGTCACCATTGCAATCTATAAAACAGCAGATGATTTGCACACCATCTACACCTACAAATAGCGATGCAATTGTACACCCACACTTTTGAATCACTATCAAAGAGGGTGGCACAATGGTGCAGAGTTGCTGCCTTACAGCACCAGAGACCCAGCTTCGATCCTGACTACAGGTGCTCTCTGCGCGGAGTTTGCACATTCTTCCTGTGACCACATGGGTTTCCTCCGGGTGCTGTGGTTTCCTCCTGGTGCTGTGGTTTCCTCCCACATTCCATAGACGTGCACGTTTGTAGATTAAATAGCTTCTGCAAATTGTCCTTAGTTATTACCCTAATGTGTCAGATAGAACTAGTGTTCGGGTGATCGGCGGTCGGCGCGGACTTGATGGGCTGAAGGGCCTGTTTCCACATTGTTTCTCAAGACTAAACAAAACTAAATCAAAAGAATTTTAAAATTTGGTCATGCTATTCTCAAGATTCTTTCTGGTAAATTTAAACAACATCTGAACAAATTTTGGATAATACAAATGATTGTTTTTCAATATTACCGTAGGAGAAATGGAAATCACTATTTTTCTTTATTATACTTTCTCCTGATCACTAACTATTAATCCAGAACTTATTTCTCTTCCCCTGTATACCTGATTTGACATTGATTTTTTTTGTAGTTCTATTGAATACGTTTTCTTACAGACACAAAGTGCAGGAGTACTGTAACTCAGCAGGTAAAGCAGCAAACCTGGAGAACATGGATCGTTGAGGTTTTGGGTCTGAACTCTTCCCAGCCATGTTGCAGTCTGAAGATGGGTCCCAACCCAAACTTTATCTATCCATGTTGCAGTCTGAGGAAGGGTCGCCTATTTGAAAGGTCACCTATTCATGTTCCAGTCTGAAGAAGGGTCCTGACCCGAAACATCACCTATCCATGTTCTCCAGGGATGCTGCCTGATCTGCTGAGTTACTCCAGCACTTTGTGTGGTTTATTTTTCAAACCATCATCTGCACTTCCTTTCAACATTTACTTTCATGTTGTGCTCTGATTATTAATAATTCTTCTCTGAAGAGCCACTGTACAGGTCCCAAATGCCTTGTAGGTTATATATACTTGGCTGCTAGGAATTGTCCTAGCAAATGCCTGCAGAAAGTCTATGGACATTATCTAGACATCAATCAAAGAATACGTTAATTAAGAAAAATTGAAAACAAGACACAAAAGAAAAATTAACATTAGTTTAGCTTCTTACACATTCCCAAGTTGCTCCAACATATCTTGCAGTCAATTAAATACTTCAATAATATAATCATTACTGTGTTATCTATATACTATTAAAAGTCTCATCTTGTTTCTATGTGTGTGTCTGTGTGATCGTATATATGCCAAAACTGTACATGGTAGCACTAAAAATGTTCCACAACCTTACTCAGCTTTTTCCCTTGTCAAGTTTCCATCAGATTTGATGTTATATTTCATGTTATTGATATTTAAAGGTTTAAAAAAGCCAACTTCACAAGATTTTTACTGTTAAAATCCTTACTGCCAGCTTCCAACAAACTTTGATACAAAGTTGCAATACAGGAACACTGTGCTTCCACCAATGTTTCACTTGAATGGGATATCACAGTTCTCCACCCGACATTTGCAACAATGGTGCCATCATACAACACTTACCCCAGGGCCTGGCAGGACAGCAGGGGGAGGGTGAATTGATATTGCTATTGGGGAAGTGCAATTGGATTATTTTTTTAAAGTCACGTGCTGGGGAGGGGGGGAGGGGGGGGGGGGGCAGGGAAATGCTAGAATCTTACGTTCAGCAATGGGTTGAGTCGGGGGACCACACCTCCCATGGGGGCTACGGGTTAGTGGTGCAACATTGCGTTGGGGAATGGGTTGCGTTGGGGGACCAGGCCTCCCATGTCACAGGGACCCAATGGGTCCCAGTTGGTCGGTATTATATAAAATTCTACTGTAATGAGTAATTACATTTTTTTTAATAACTCAGAATTATTGCTGCATTATTGAAGTTTGGTTACGATTAGAGTCGTAGAATGGAAACAGTGTGGAAACAGGCCCTTCGGCCTAACTTGCCCACATTAGCCAACATGTCCCAGCTATTCTAATCCCACCTGCCTACGCTTGATCCATATCCCTCCAAAATTGTCCTATCCATGTATTGACCTATCATATGTCCATGGTTACTACCATCTTGAATCTTGTAAACCTCACAGCTAACATGTATGAAACTAACATCTTTCTCATGTGTAAGTTTCGTCTTGAATGCAGAAAGCTGGAATTTTGCAAGTGGGTTTGTGATTGATCTTTTTACATTTACACATCACATTTTTCATCAACCCCTTTTCTTTCTCTTTTCCAAGCACTAAGATAGCAGACACACTCACATCATTGGGCGGCACGCTAGCACAGCAGTATTGTTGCTGCCTTGCAGTGCCTGCAGCGCCAGATACCCGGGTTTGATCCTAACTACAGGTGCTGCCTGTACGGAGTTTGTACGTTCTCCCCGTGACCGCGTGGGTTTTCTCTGAGATCTTCGGTTTCCTCCCACACACCAAAAAACGTACAGGTTTGATGGTTAATTGACTTGGTATAAATGTAAATTTCCCTAGTGTGTGTAGGATAGTGTTAATGTGCGGGGATCGCTGGTCGGCGCGGACTCAGTGGGGCGAAGGGCCTGTTCCCACCCTGTATCTCTAAACTAAACCAAACTAAAAATCATTAGCCTATTTTCATAACTTAGCGTGCTAGTTGTTTATCCACAATATTGTCCATATTAGCAAACATTTAAATAAATAATTAAATATAATTCCTACATTTTTCCTTTAAAAAGAGTTTATGTTCCTATACACAATCCCATGATAGCAAATTAGTATGTACAGAAATTGGAAATTGGAGCATTTTGGTGAATCATATGTGCTCAATATGCTCTCTTATTCCTCATCCTTTCAGCCACCTGGGTAATCTATCCTTAAATGTTAACAGTTGCTGTTTCTGTCATTAATTATGTAGTTTATTTCATAGCCTCACAACCCCCTGTCACTATTTTTTTAATGCAATTATAAGTCTACTCTCCTCCATCTGAGCTTATAACAATGACTTGTCTAGCAGGTTCCATAATCGATTGAAAACATTCTATTCCTAAGAACTCTCCTTACTTAATAATCCCTGCCTGTCCTCCAAAAAACTAAATAACAACCTATTGCATGATTTGGAGCTATAAGCTGGAGCATGTAAGAATTCTACCAGCAAGATCTTATTATTTGTTTGTTGCAGCTTCTATATATTGACTTTCATATTATTTCCTTCTTTCCAGAAAACCCTGGCTTTATACATGTTTTCATAGGGAGCTTTTCTAATTAATATGCTGCTGATATCTTCTCAATCTGAAGCCCTCAAATCATTATTTCTATCCACACTTTCTATTCCAAAGTATAAAATGTTTGTTTCAACAAATCATATCATATTGAAAGATATTGAAGGCCATCTCTGTTTTTACATATGTCACTATTTCCTTAATATCTTCTTGATGCTTTGATGCTCAGAACCATGTTGTCAATTTATCCCAATTGCAGTATTATAGGCAAATTTGAAAAAAGGTCCTTTAATATTTTTCCAAAATGACTGATATTCACAGTGAGCATATGCCATGTCAGAACATGACAACAACCACTTTGAGAAACTTTATCACTCATAGTTTCTTCCTATCTATTCAGTTGACATGCACTTTGCCACAACTATCCTAGTTGGATCTAATAATTTCCTTCTCAGCGGCTTTTGAATAGTCCAAGTACTTAATATTCATTCTTAAGAATAATAACTTAAGAATTAAGAGAAGGTAAAAGTCACTGAGCCCTTCAAGCCTGCTCCATTCTTAATCAAGATAATAGCCCTTCTTCTATCATAGCTTCATTTTCTGGCACTATCCATATATTCTTTGATTCCTTTGATATCTAGAAACTTTGCAGTTAATCAATGAGCCTCCATGATCCAGCCGCTCAGTGAAGAAGTTCCTTCTCATCTCTGTGCTGAATGGCCTTACCTTATTCTGAATCAGACTCCTGGTTCCAGACTCCTCCGCCATAAGGAACATCTCCCATGTGCCTAGTCTTTCAAGCCCTGAAAGAATGTTATATTTTTTAATTATATCACCTTTCATTCCTCTAAACTAGAGAATACAGTATGGTCCTATCCTATCTTTTAGAGTTTAGAGTTTAGAGAGATACAGCGTGGAAACAGCCCCTTAGGCCCACTAAGTCCACGATGACCAGCGATCCCCGTACACTAGCACTATCCTACACATTAGCGACAATTTACAATCTTTACAGAAGCCAATTAGCCGACAGACCTGTGCGTTTTTGGAATGTGGGAGAAAACCAGAGCACCCGGGGAAAACCCAAACGTTCACAGGAAGTACATGCAAACTCCGTACAGACAGCACCCACAGTCAGGATCACACCCAGGTCTCTGGCGCTGTAAGACAGCTACTCTACCGCTGTGTCACCATGCTACCCCTGCTTTCTCCTCATTTAGGAAATCTGCACCCCAGTAAATCTTTGTTGCACTCTCTGTATGCCAAATATATTTTTTATTTTCAGCAGAAAGGAGACCAAAACAGTATTAAATACTCCAGTCCCTATGTATAAAAAATCATGGCTGCATTCCAAATTCAACCATATCATAGTTATGCTGAAGCCCAAAGAGTGTGTCTGTCCCTTGAATTGATCACAAACCTACTCTTGAATGCACCATCAGGCTTTCAATTCATTTTCCAGCTTTTTATTAATGCAATATGAAACCTGCATAATTTCCCCACAAAAAAAAAACTGAAGGATAAAAAGATCGACTGACATTTACTCTAAATTTCCTTATGAATTTAAATCAAGTGGTTTGGTTGAAATCAGCTTTATGTTTTCTCAAAGCAAAGATGAAATCTGATAACTTCAAGTTTGATCAGTTTTTCAAGTAAATGCTAAACTCAGACGACAGCCTTCATAAAATTCAATACTAATGGAACTTGTGTGGCATCAGTCGCTACATCCCTTAGTAACTCTTCCCCCCCCCCCCACCTTATTGGATCTTCACTGAGTCATTTGTGACCCAAACCACTGAAGGGCACACTGCATGCAAGCTGCCCATCTGTACAATAAGAAGATGAAGTGCTTCCAAACAGGCAGCAGCTTGTTTTGGGCCAGAGCTGCCGTACGCTATCATTGATGCTTCAGGAATTCATCTTTCAAGAGACAGTCATCAAGCTGAATCTACAATTTAAAACATATAAAAAAATAACCACAACATCCACTGTGTTTGCAACAGAATGTAAAGAACCTTTATTGTTGTCACCCAACCCTCTACAAAAGTATCCTCATCTGATATAATAGAAACCTAAGAACTCATTTATGGGCAATAAGTCACTTCTGGTTTGCAGCACCGGAGTCTCTTGAATGGGAAGGGGGAAGGGGAAGGGGGAAACATGAAGATCAAATTTTTCTTTACTGGTGTATGAATTATTCATGGCTTTGTGGCGCACTGTCATAAGTAAATATTTAAAACAATGTGCGTAAATTAATAACTTAATTTCTTGTTTCTTCAAAAATCGGTTGTAGTTTGAGGTACCTGTTTGCGTACGTTTTATTGACTCATTCAACGCAGAGAGGAGTACTCCTTTAAATGTATTATTGATCTATTCCAGGGAAAACACTGCCTCCCGACATTCTCATCTATTTGGGAAGTCACGCCACAGTTTTGCAGCAATTTGTAAAGTAAGTAGTAATTACTCTACAGTAATACATTTTAAACCTATTAAATTTAAGTCATTTTTAGTGGCAATTAAGCGCTTGGCAATTCTCACCAACCAGTGTAATTGGAATTTAAAAAGGAGGATTATTAACAAATGTGACAAGTTATGGCTTAAAACATGCATACATTGCACTTTCCACAAGACACTCACCTAGGCTGAAGAAAGCAGAACAAAGTTAAACTTCAATATTGTGAAAGTGTTGCAATTCAAAGTTTAAAGTTTGAAATGAAGTGATTGGGAATACAGTATAATTGTAAATAAAAGTAATGATGTATGATTTCACTTTCTTGGCTGTTTTGTTATTTCTTCTTTTTCAAATCACTGATGAAATCACCAAATCATCAAACATTATTGGATGTGGATGGGAAGTGGATGGGGATGAAGGAGGGTGGATGAGAGGGTTCATCTAATGAATATTAAAGAGACCCAAGGGGTTAATCTAACAATATTAATCACTCAGCCTGCTGTCAACTGTGAAGGCTGCAGATAACAAACAGTCATGGACTGGAGCACTATCATTTTCCAAAAATACATTTAAAAAATGCTTTCTTCTTGCAATTAAACCTTAGATTCTAGAATTTTATCAAAATGATGTGAGAGAGTTGCATTTTTATGCAGGAAATGTTCCCGTTTGACCTTTGGAATGATTCCACATTAAACTGATGAAATGTTTGATTGAAGACAAATCTGACTGCATGTGTGTTGACTCCAGGAAAAAAAAAAGATGCACAAACAGACAAAGATCACAGTTATATCAGAGCTACACCTCCCGGAGCTCAGTGTGAACTGTGTACTAAGAACCTTTCAAACCCGCAGCTGTGCAGTCATTGATACATGGTCGGCATACCGCTGCTTTGTGTTTTTTTTAAACATTCTTGTTTCTCCACAGTGAACATGAATATTTGCCTCGTAATCTCATCGGTACAAATTGAGCCAAACAGGAGAAAAATAAATCTGCAATCAACTGGGAAGATGTTGGAGAGAGTTGAAATGTGTTAAAATGACAGACAAGGGCACAGTCAATCAAATGCTCTAACTCCCAATGGGAGGTAATAATAGAGGGATGGAGTGAGTTACAAGTAGCCCAACTATTGAGGGAGTATAGGTGATATCATAAAAAGGAGAAAACTTGACACGCTCATAAACCTCATCTAAACCTTATGAATTGTCGGGGAGATTTAGATGCCAACTCAACTGTTGGACCTCACTATTTGCAAATTTTCTTCTGACTTCATTAAAATTGCTTTTGCATCAACTAATGCCAGATACTAAATTCTGTAACATTACACAATATTGGGCAAACAATGTAAAAGAGAAAACAATGTTCTTATCCTTATTCACAATGAAAGATCAAATATTCTTCATGAATACAGTGGATCAAGTGCAGGTTAAGCTGGTCTGAGCTGGAGGTACAGAGTGAATAAGGTGCAGAATTTTTGACAGTAAGTATGAAATGCTAATTTAAAAATAAGATATAAATTAAGTAATCTTCTGAAAATTGCATACATTTCACAACTGGTATTTGGTTTTATATCAAACAAATCATTTGTCTGAAAACATTTACCATAGACAGCATTTGAGAACAGATTATGTACCCTGGTTTTATGTTTAATTTTGCAATGCATCATTTAAAGGGGCAATGGTTTATTTACTTTTTTTTAAAATTAATTGCTATTATTTAATATGAATTCTACATTTGAAAATTGTTATTTTATATTGAGCATATTTTATGCAAATTCCCCCTCTAAAAGAAAATCCTTCGGACATTTGTCAATTAGTTTTAGTTTTGGAAGAGTACAAAACCATCAAACTTGTATAAAATTAGTTTGATTAAACCTCTTCTGGTTCAATTGCAAGTGCATTATCAGATTTTTTTGAGCATTTCATAATCTTATACATCGAATTCTTGTGCATTAACTTTTTGCAGTTTTCACATGCAACATTCATATATTCAATTACGTTAGTCCAAACTTTTAACTTAACCCAATCCTGGTTTAACTTAACCCAATTTTTAAGTTAACCAATTGTGGTTTCATTCCATTGCAGGTCTTTCTAAGCAAAGAAAATATGGCCGCATTTTTGTTGGTGAGATAATTTTTATTGCTAAAAGAATTTTAGTATTGTAAAACACTAAGTTTTATTTTTGCTGACATTCATTACAAGCGTAACGTATCTCAATTAGATGCAGAGTAAAACACTAACCTCAACCCCAAACTATGTTGACAACTTTCTACAGCGCCATTATGGCAATTTTTAATTTGCATTTGATTTCTCTAAATGAACATGCACTTTTAGCTCTGGATTATCCGCTCTTAGATGGTGGTGGGATGTGAGACACGGAGATTCATTCATGGGCCATTTACGATTGATAGAGATGAAAGTTTCATCCTGCCAAATGAATAAATTTAAACTCAAATCTCAAGAGTTGAAGAAACTGGCGTTTGCTTGCAGGAGCCACAGACACTAACATTAGGTATAAAAGAAAGGTTGAAAAGCATTTAATCAAAAATGTATAAGAAAGGACAAAGAAATCAGAGGTGTTATTTAAATGGAATCTGTTCCCATTCCCTTCATAATCTACGCCAGCTAAGTGAACCGAAAGATATAAAAAGCAACCCACTTTGCAAAAGCAATAGGGATGATTTTAATTTACTGAAGGCACATGCAACCTGGAAATTATCTGAGTGGTTGTTAATTTTATCTTATGATTTAGATATAGCTTTAGAAAATGCCAGCAGCACGTTTTCAGACAATGATTATGAGGATGACATTTATATCCCATAATGCCAGAGGCAAAGTATGATACATAGTTTTCCTCTGAAGGTTAAACTCAGATAACCTGCCTGTGGCATTTAATTAGGTACTTATTAAATACTCTTTTAGTAATAAAATGATTAAAAATTTTATTACTCTGCAAATGAGGCTATTTTAAATGGATTTAATGACTCGCTTACTTTGCTAGCTGGAATCACAGCTCAGGTTGCATTAAAGTACGATTGAAACATTACTGGAAAAACATAGCAAGAAAATGATGATTTCAGAAGGTATAAGGGCCTAACTATATATGTGTAATTAATTACCTTTTTCTGAAAAAATGGCAACGTCTGATTTCAATGGGAATTTTAATACCATTTCAATTAATATTACAGTTAACTGAGATAAAATAAAACGTACGGACCTGTCTAAAATGCCTTATTGCTTATTGATCCATATATTAAATTGTAATTATGGCTGCGAGTCTCACCAAATTATGTGATTATGATTTCAAATGAAGACACAGCATTCATCTTCTGGCTGAAGTACTTTCTTTGAACAATTTGTCTTCATGTCTAAAAAAGAGCAGAACAGAGTTAAAATGTAACCAAGGAGCAAAGTTAACGCTCTCTGTGCCACAAATTGTCTCCAGATTGGGTCATAAGAACAGTACAATATAACATATCTATAAAATCAAATTAACCTGTATGTGTCACTTTCACCGCCCATTGGCAAAGAGAAAACAGCATTTCATTAAATTCAAATATCTTCATTGAATGATTCTTCCTGTTCTTTACTCCAGTGTCAACTTAGATTAGTTAGCAATGCTAGGACTTCCGAGCCCAAAGGCCATGTACTTAAAGGCAGTTCTAGAACTTAATATATCAGAAGGACAATTTTATTTTTGCTTCAGTTTTTGAGGTTCTATTTATCATTTTATTTAGTTTGACAAGGACTTTAGTCCAGGAAGTGCATCCTGCTTTACAAGAATGTAATGGGCCAATGTGACATGCCTCAACTCTGTGAAGCACATGGTGAAAGTGCTCTTTGTTATAAAATCTACTGATGCTGATTTTGGAATTATGACCTGTTAAACTTGGTGGCTAAAGGTTGAATTTAACTCTGCCTCTTTTAAGGAGCTAATAGAGTTCATCAGTCATTCTGGAATTCAAACATGCTTGAAAGTCAAAGCTAGTCTCCAACATGGTTTTAGCACCAAAGTAATTCCATCCGTCACAAAGCTTTGATGTTCTTGTATTGTGCCTGTAAGTTACTTAATTAAATACTGGAGAACATTTGATACTTTCTTTAGGCAATGGAGCTGCCAAAGCCGACACCATCAGACTGAGGAACTTCATCAAAATCATCAATACCTTTCATATATTCATGCTTTTACCATATTTATGTTCCTAGATTTAATTCTGGGGGGTTTTCACTGCCATCATGTTACTGACTAACAAACTTCCAATAACAAATTTGTATGTGCTGTTGTATGTGGTTTGTATGCGCACTTGACAGGCATGCGTGACATTCAAAAAACAAATGTAAATGAACCAGTTCCACAGTTCACAAACGGCCCATTGGAATCACCTGCATGATTTCATCTGTTGCCAGCCCTGATTTTCCCTGGTCTTTTCTTGCTTCCAGTTCCTCCCCCCGACAATCAGTCTGAAGAAAGATCCCGGCCTGAAACATAACCCGTCTTTTTTCCCCAGAGATACTTCCTGACGCTGCTGAGTTTACTGCAGCATTTTGTGTCTATCTTTGGTATAAAACAGCATCTGCAGTTCATTTTTATTACATCGTGTCTGCTGCAATGTAAATTCTGTTTTGGTTAAAATTGAAAAGTTCAAGTCAATCCACATGGGAGTAACCAGCAAGTCAGACTGCAGCATCATCAGACATAATGTAGAAACAAGGGGCGGAACGGTGGCACAGTGGTAGGATTGCTGCCTTACAGTGCCAGAGACCCAGGTTCAATCCTGACTATGGGTGCTAGCTGTAAGGAGTTTGTACATTCTCCCCGTGACCTGCGTGGGTTTTCTCCAGTTTCCTCCCACACTTCAAAGATGTACAGGTTTGTATGTTAATTGGCTTGCTATGATTGTAAATTGTCCCTGTAGTATGTAGAATAACATTAGCGTGCGGGGATCGCTGGTTGGCACACACCCGGTAGGCCTGTTTCTGTGCCATATCTCTAAACTAAACAAAATAACAATCATTCAGTTATCACAAAGCAATCCATCCTATTTTAACTGGAGATTATTTTATCATTGATTGCTTTGAGCCCATTGAACTTCTCCAAAACATTCAAAGTTGATTTTATTTTAATACTTTTGGGATATATTACTAATTTCCTTTTTCAGAATATACTTTCAATTAAATAAAACACGTATATCACATTGACAGGAAGGAAATAATGCAATTCATAGTTGGGCCAACTAACCACATTTTTAATAGTTTTTTTTAATGGATTTAGTTTGTGATTTAAAAGTCAATTCAAAGTAGTTTTCACAAAGTCTCACTTTGGAGGCAGGTCAAGGCCTTGGCTGGAACAATAACGCGTAAATTAATGAATTAAAGCATGTTCTCTCACTTTATCTATTAATGTAAATCAAACTAATTGCACAAAAAAATCAACAGGAGCACATTATTTAGATATTAAGTGTAATAGAGCTGGTGAAGTACAAAAACTGCAAAGGGAATAGAGAATTCAATGATACAATCCCAGCAAATGTGTGCCTCAAGTATTGTCATTTTCATGCTATTTCATCTTACAAGCAGCCCAAATGAAGTCAGATGGGAGACTTACTTATTTGAAGATATTTAACCAATGTAGCCCAATGAGATTGCATATCTAATTTACATTGAGCCCTTGGGGTAGCAGTCATCAGAACTCTACTTGGAAGGGTTTTCTTGAGAGAATATTGACCAGAACAAAGTTACAGCCTGCGCTTTGTAATTAGAGCCAAGGGATCTTTATCATTCAACCAGGACAGACAGAACCTTGGTTTAAAATTTTATCTGAAGCAGTATGCCTATAGCTATGTAGTGTCCCCTTTAAACTGCACTGATGAATCGGTATTAGGTATGAGTTTGAATCCCTAACCTTATAGTCCAGAGACAAGAACAATATAACCAATGCTTTTGACTACACTGCCACATCTGTACATCAATTGCTGAGAAAAATGCAGTCCATTTTGGACTGCACCATGCTTAACTAAGAAGGCAAGAAAGTACATTTAGAATCAATTCTACCTCAGAGAAACATGTTTTGCAGTGATTAAATTGTGATCACAGCAGCAATCGTGGGAAATAGAGCCAAAGCTTCCCATCTTTTCAACATAAGGTAGAAATCTGGTAAAACAAGTTTAATTGGAATGAGAAGTTAAAAATGACTGACTAATTTATCAAGTAGTACTTGTGATATACTACATGCTGCCTGCTGCCTCTTTACTTCATGACATTTTGGTCATCCTTTTTTTAGAAATTCACCTGCATTTGGCAACCTTTGAGCAAGGTATACTATCTATCTATCTATATTACTAAAAGTCTGTTCTTGACCGGTTTTGGCACATCTGTGCTGCGATTTCCGAGAGAACGCCGCCACCTACGGCCGTCATTTTTGGCCACCTTGCTCTGAGCCCCCCTCCGCCGTATGTGTGCCGAGGATTTTTCCCGTCGATGAGAAATGACAGAGATATTAATGATTTTACAAAATTCCCCATTTTCTCTGCTGCCCCTACTGACGGCAGGGGGGAGGGACTATAAAACCAGGAAGTGGTGTGCCTCAATCAGTGTCTGCAAGCTGGAGGAAGGTAGAGGGTCACGTTTCTCTGAGCTGTGAATAACACTGAACACATGTCTACTCAAATGTAAGTGTCCTTAGTGGTTCTAAAACGCTTGCAGAATGTGTCTATTGGTTCTAAAATATTTGCAAAAAGTGTTTATTGGTTCTAAAATGTTTGCAAAAAAGTGTCTCTTTTGGTTCTACAATGCTTGCAGAATGTGTCTTTTTTGGTTCTAAAATGTTTTTTAGGTTCTCCCCCCTTTCCTCTCAACCCCCCTCTCCTCTCCCCCCCTCTCTCCTCTCCCCCCACTCTCCTCCCCCCCCCCCCCCTCTCCTCTCCCCCCCTCTCTCCTCTCCCCCCCTCTCCTCTCCCCCTCTCTCCTCTCCCCCCTCTCCTCTCCCCCCTCTCCTCTCCCTCCTCTCCTCCGCCCCCCCCTCTCCCCACCTTTCCTCTCCTTCCCCCCCTCCTCCCCCCCTCTCCTCTCCACGCCCTCTCCTCTCCCCCCTCGCCTTCCCCCCTCTCCTCTCCCCCCTCTCCCCTCTCTCTCTCCCCTCTTTTTCTCACCCCCTCCCCTCCATCCCCTCCCCCACCATTCCACCCTAAACCCCCTCCCCTCCACACACCCCTATCCCCTTCCCTCCACCCTCCCTCCCCCTCCCTGCTCCCCACCTCTCCCCCTCCCCTCTCAGCACACCCTCTCTCTCCCCCTCTTTCCCCTCTCTCCCCCTCCCTCTCTCCCCCCTCTCTCCCCCCTCTCTCCCCCCTTCTCTCCCCCCTCCCCCTCTCTCCCCCTCTCTCCCCCCTTCTCTCCCCTCCTCCCCCTCTCTCCCCTCCTCCCCTCCATCCCCTCCCCCACCCTCCCTCCCTCCCTCCCCTAAACCCCCTCCCCTCCACACCCCCTACCCTCTTCCCTCCACCCTCCCCCCTCCCTCCCCCTCCCTGCTCCCCACCTCACCCCCCCTCTCAGCACCCCCTCTCTCTCCCCTTCACTCTCACCCTCTCTCTCTCCTCCCCTCCTCCCCCACCTTTCCACCCTCACCCACCCTCCCTCTTATCCTCCTCTCCACCCCCTATCCCTCTTGCCCCTCTCTCTGTGTCTCTGTCTCTCTCTCTGCCTCTGCCCCTTCTCTCTCTGCCCTCACTCTCTACCCCCGCCCCCCCCCTCTAGATGTGACTGCGTTGGGGGCTATGCGTCAGTAGATAGGGTGGTTATGGGGTAAAAGGAGCAAATTAATAATATTAATATAATATCAAGGGGGTAATTAGCGTGAGTGCGGGGGAGGGGGGGGGATAGTTAGTGTGTGTGACGCTGCGTGCCGCCTCCACCACCCCCCCCCCCCCACAACCGCATGCTGGGGGAACAGACCCAATGGGTCTGCATTTGGTCTAGTATATAACTAAAAGTCTGATCTTGACCATTTCCTGTTGTTCTGTATATTGATTTTAGAAAAAGGCAACACGCTGCCACTTATGGCTGTGATTTTTGGCCATCTCACTCAGAGTCCCCCTCCGCAGCGCAGGACAAGAGGATTTTTCCCATCGATGAAAAATAAAAGTTATTAGTGTTTAAAAAATGTTGAGATTCTCTCTCCTGAAGGCCACGCCCCTTCCGGAGGGACTATATAACTCGGAAGTGTTGAGTGCCTCAGTCAGTCTCTGCAGGATGGGGGAAGCGAGAGGGGCACGTCTCTCAGTCTCTGTGAATAACACTGAACACATGTCTACTAAACTGTGAGTGGTTTTACTGACCTGTCAGTGCCCTTAATGTGGTTTGAAAATATAGTTTGGAAATGCTAAAGCTGTGTTGCCTTTGGTTTGGAAATGCTCAAGCTGTGTTGCCTTTGGTTTGGAAATGCTAAAGCTGTGTTGCCTTTGGTTTGGAAATGCTAAAGCTGTGTTGCCTTTGGTTTGGAAAAGCTAAAGCTGTGTTGCCTTTGGTTTGGAAATGCTAAAGCTGTGTTGCCTTTGGTTTGGAAATGTTAAAGCTGTGTTGCCTTTGGTTTGGAAATGCTAAAGCCGTGTTGCCTTTGGTTTGGAAGTGCTAAAGCTGTGTTGCCTAATTAAACTTGCCTTGCCTAATTAAAGTTGCTTTGCCAAATTAAAGTTGCCTTGCTTAATTAAAGTTGCCTTGCTTAATTAAAGTTGCCTTGCCTAATTAAAGTTGCCTTACCTAATTAAAGTTGCTTTGCCGTATTAAAGTTGCCTTGCTTAATTAAAGTTGCCTTGCCTAATTAAAGTTGCCTTACCTGATCAAAGTTGCCTTGCCTAATTAAAGTTGCCTTACCTGATCAAAGTTGCCTTGCCTAATTAAAGTTGCCTTGCCTAATTAAAGTTGCCTTGCCTTCTATATAATTAAAAGTCTAATCTTGACCACTTCCTGTTTGCGCTTTATATTAATTTTAGAAAAAACACTACCACGTACGGCTGTGTTTTTGGCCATCTTACACTCATCAGGTGCCGAGGATTTTTCCCATCGATGAAAAATAAAAGAGTTATTAGTGTTTAAAATATGTTGAGATTCTCTCTCCTGTCAATTACGTCATGAAGGCCACGCCCCTTCTGGTGGGAGGGGGGGAGGGACTATAAAACCCAGACGTGTGGGAGTGGCTCAGTCTCTGCATGATAGAGGAGGGAGAGGTCACGACTCGCTGTCTTTAGTGGCCTTGCACCCTGCTTGAAATGGTATGAAACTGCACTTGAATTTGTTGGCCTTGCACCCTGCTTGAAGTGGTAAGAAACTGCAATTGAATTTGGTGGCCTTGCACCCTGCTTGAAATGGGATTTCAAGGAATAGCCATGAGTCAATTGCCAGCCCACCAGCCGTGATTGTGTGAGCTGCCAGCATAACAGGCTTGAGTGACTGGGCCGCCAGCCCAAGAATCCATTTGGCCCACAATGTCCATACTAGCCCTCTGGAAACCAGTCCCTTCAGCACACAACACTCATACTAGCGCTCCAGAAAGCCCCCCCCCCCCCCCCCCCCACTGGCCACCAATATTGGAATTGGTGGAGAGATGGAATATTGCGTTGGGTGACCAGCCCTCCCGTGTGATGCTGGGACCCAACGGGTCCCACTTAGACTAGTAAGTTTCTATATGGTAAGGTTAGTGCGATGGACTAAGGATGAATTCCTATGTTTTACCCCCATTGTATACCAGGATCTAGTCTTATATGATTAGGTTTAAGAGTTAACATTGACTCATTTATTTGAAAAAACATAATTCAATTAGTTATTCTGAATAAAATGCTTGAATATAAAATTTGATATAAAATAATTTATTATTTTTTCTCTACTGGCTTGGCAGTGGAGCTACTACCTTACAGCGCCAGAATCCCGGGTTCCATCCTGTCTACAGTTGTGTCTGTACGTGAGTTTGTACATTCTCCCCGTGATCTGTGTGGGTTTTCCCCGAGATCTTCAATTTCCTCCCACCCTCAGACATACAAGTTTGTAGGTTAATTGACAGTATAAATGTAAAATGATCCCTAGTGTGTGTAGGATAGTGTTAGTGTGCGGGGATCGCTGGACAGTGCAGACTCGGTGGGCCAAAGGGCCTGTTTCCGCACTGTAACTTTAAACTAAACTAAACTAATTCTAACTCAGGCATGGAACTTTCTTAAAAATTACAAATTGCATCACACTTGAAATACTGTGTTTTGAATTTTTATTTTCCACGTTGGCCATCCTTATAGCCATTTGTGGCAGAACAATGGTTTGTTAAAGTTATACAAAATTGTATGTGACTTTGAGATGTAAATTTACACCCCAGAGACGCAAGATAAAATTGCTCGTTTTTAAGTAAAAAATTACCTTTTGTTTGATATTATCCCCATATTTTAATAAAATTAATCAAACGCTGCATAAAAATGATTGTGGAGCAAGCTAGGCCACCAAGGGAATTTATCACACTTGATTTTACACATTCCAATACAAATTTAGAGACATTCATTAAACATAGTGTCGGTGGACAAGAGAAACTGAGTTATTTTGATCAGGAGATCATTTTGGCCAATTGGTGCAATGACACTAAGACTCACCCTTTTGAAAGTCACCCTATTTTCAGCCTAATTATTGGCTATCATAATTGGAACTTGTTTGGAAATATTGCATCGCAGTCCAGGGAAGTGTTTGAATAGAACCTTGATTGCATATGTACTGCAGCTGGATAATATTGAACTCTGACATCCAGTAGTTGCGTGGAGTTTGCATGTTCTCCTAGTTTCTTTCCCAAATGCCAAAGACAGGCTGATTAATAGGTTAATTGGCTATATAAACTGCCTCTGCTGTAGGTGGATGGTAGGGTGACTTAGTGGTGGAAGGGAGAAGAAAAGGAGACGTTGTGGCGGTACCTGGTAGCGAACCCTCGGTTCAGGAGGGAGGAGTTGAACGTCTCGGAGTAGGAGGCATTGGGTCATGGGGTCCGACCCGGGGTATTCAAGGTCGGGTCACGCCTGGTCACGGGGTTGAAGTTGGAAGCGGCATAATGCAGTAATAAACACCATTTCGTTCACACAACTCGTTTTCGCCTCATTCTTGGCTGGACTCCTGGAGTCCCCGCTACACTGGTGACCCCGACGACCAGAAGTAGGCACCGCGGTGGCCGGCGAAATCCATTGTCTGTACGCCTGGGACCTGTGCTCTGGGCGTAGGTTCCTGGTGGACACGGGAGCAGAAGTTAGTGTTTTGCATCCTTCCAGAGCGGACACGCGGGCCAGTAAGCGGGGCCCCCTCGTGACCGCAGCGAACGGGAGTCCCATCCGCACCTACGGCATCCGAATTATTCCCATTATATTGGGCACGTGCCATTTCACCTGGACTTTTGTCATTGTCGACGTGTCCCAGCTGCTGCTGGGCGCAGATTTTTTGCGAGTGCAAGAGCTCCTAGTGGATGTGAAGTGCCAGCGAGAACATTGGAGGCAATTTTCTTGCGCCCTATTGTGCCCGCACCGTCAAACAGCAATCTGGTGGCAACGGTGGACAACATTTACGCCCAGGTCCGGCCGAGTTTCTGGACATTGTTACACTGGAGTTTGGCTCGGCCAGCCCGAAACACAGGGTCGAGCACCACATTCTCACCTCGGGCCCACCGCTCCATGCCTGCGCCCGCAGGGCTTGCGCCCAACAAGCCTCAAATTGCGAAGGCGGAATATCGCAACTTGGAGGCCATGCGCATTGTCCGGCGCTCCAACAGCCCATGGGAATCCAGGCTACACATGGTGCCGAAGGCTTCTGGGGGCTGGCGGCCTTGTGGGGACTATCGCCACCTTAATGAGGTTATGACTGCCGACCGGTACCCGATTCCTCACATTCAGGACTTCACAGCTCATCTGGCTGGGCGAAGTATTTTTCAAAGATCGACTTAGTCCGTGGGTACCACCAAATCCCCGTGTGATCGGATGATGTCCCCAAGACTGCGATTATCACCCCTTTTGGGTTGCTTGAATTCCTGTGGATGCCATTCGACCTCAAGAACGCCGCGCAGGCCATACGCCAGTTCCCGCGGCCTTCCACGGAACGAGGACTTCACGAGTTCGTGGGCATGGTGACATTCTATCACCGGTTCGTTCCGGCGATGGCTAAGATCATGTGGACGCTGTTCCAATTGATGTCTGGCAAGCGGCAGGAGGTCCATTGGGATGCCGTCTCTGTGGCAGCGTTCAAAGGGGCAAAGGTTGCCCTGGCTCGGGCGGTCATGCTGGTGCACCCACGAACAGATGCTCACACAGCTCTTACCGTGAATGCCTCTGACTCCACAGTCTGTGGGATCCTGTGGTAGTGCTTCGACGGTCAATGGCGGCCTCTCACCTTCTTCAGCCGACAGCTGAACCCAGCGGAGTGTCGCTCCAGTGCCTTTGACCAGGAGTTGCTCGCCTTACAACTCGCGGTGTGGCATTTCCGGTACTTCTTGAAGGGCCGGCACTTCGTGGCCTTCACGGACCATAAGCCCCTCACATTCACGTTCGCCAAGGTCTCGTATCCGTGGTCCGCCCGCCAGCAGCGGCAGCTGACAGCCATATCGGAATACACCACCGACGTCCGGCACATCGCCGGTAAATGCAACCTGGTGGCGGACGCTTTGTCCCGCACGGAGATCGCAGTCGTGCTCAACCTGGCTGTCAGTATAGACTACTCCGCCTTGGCGGCGGCGCAGCTGACAAACGATGAAAGACCAGATTACTGCACCGCAATCTCCGGATTGGTGCTGGAAGACGTGCTGTTGGATCCCTCGGGTGGTTCCATTTTATGCGACGTGTCCATGGGACAGCCGCGGCTGGTTGTCCTGGCGGCCTGGCGCCGTCATGTTTTCGAGGTGATCCACGGCCTGGCCCACCCGTCGATCTGGGCTACGGTTGCCATGGTGGTGGCAAGATTAATCTGGCACGGTCTGTGGAAGCAGGTCGATCGCTGGGCACGGATGTGCATCCCGTGTCAGTCGTCCAATATACATTGGCACGTCTGTGCAACAATACAGGAATTCTCGGTGCCACACCGGTGGGTCGACCACGTGCACGTGGACATTGTGGGGCCGCTGCCGCCATCCCAGGATGTGTCGCATCTACTTTCAGTTCACATCCGAGCTGTGGTCCGCGATGGCCCGTCTGCTGGGGACGCAGCTCCATCATTCGACAGTATACCATCCCCAGTTGAATGGGTTGGTGGAGTGGTTCCACCGGCGTCTCAAGGACGCCCTGAAAGCTCGCCTTACGGGCCCAGAGTGGATGGATGAGCTGCCATGGGTGTTGTTGGGGATTCGGGCTGCCTCTAAGAAGGATTTGGCATCATCCTCGACAGAGTTGGTGTGTGGCGCTCCTGCTCACCGTCACGGGAGAGTTCGTCCCGGCCTCTGATGGGTTCCGGGAACCTCCGTCCTCCATGCTGCTGCACTTACGGGAGAGAGTCAGCACCCTGTCTCCCATCCCGACCTCTTGGGATGGCATGGCCCCTTTCCATGCGCTACCGGCTCTGGCGGACTCACCTTACGTCTTTTTGCGCCGCGACCCTCACCGTTTGCCCTTGCAACGGCCCTATGAATGTCCCTTTCGGGTGCTGCGGCATTGGACAGCAACATTTGTTCTGGATATGTTGGGGGCCGTCAAGAGACCGTGTCCGTGTCGCGCCTTAAGCCAGCCCAGACTTGATCGAGCCGGATCGGGTGGCCCAGCCTCCTCATCGCGGGTTCCTGTATGTTCTTCCGGGCGGGTCAAGGACCCTGTTCGAGCGGACCTGTTTACGCGGTCAGGCCGCCTTGTTCGGCGTCCCGTCCGTTTCAGTGCCTCCGCTTCTGGGGACGGTCATGTGGCGGTACCTGGTGGCTAGCCACCGATAGAGAACCCTCAGCTCAGCAGGGAGGAGTTGAGCGTCTCGGAGTGGGAGGCATTGGATCATGGGGTACGACCCAGGGTATTTCAGTTCGGGTCACGCCCGGTCACGGGGTTGGAGTTGGAAGCAGCACAGTGCAGTAATAAACACCATTTCGTTCACACAACTCGTTTTCGCCTCATTCTTGGCTGGACTCCTGGAGTCCCCGCTACAACATGGAAGGAAAATTAGGATTAACGTGGATGGGTGTATGGATATAATGTGCCAAAAAGACTGTTTCAATGCTGTATGTGACTAAACCAGAAATATACAGCTTCAATACTCAGTTGATGCAAACACCATAGTGCAGTATAGGTGGACTATTGCACAGTCCAGTGCACAGTACATGTTGTAGGATATGCTTAAGACAAAGATAAAGGGTCCTTTGTTTTTTGGATACAGCGCTGGAAGTTCCTGATTGAAGAGATGAGTGATCTGTTTTACCACCTTTCCTCCGTGGGTTGCTATTATGCATCAGTTTCTCCTGTTTTTGCCTTACGGACTCCTCAAAACCCTTGCCTAGACTTGGAGTGACTTCTAGCAAGATGACCAGGGCCAAATATTCCTTTTCTTTTGTTAGCATTTTTAAGGTCTCAAATGACATCCTCCAAGAGGTGCCACACGATTGGGTGTTGACAGTAAGTTTCTGTTTCGGAGGTGCTCATCTCTTGGAACTGAAGAGAAAATGTGTCCCCTTAAATGGAGCTTAAAATCAATATTAGTACAGTAGATTTGTGTTTTAATGGACCTCTTTATAATGGATTTTGGTTATAGCGGGCAGACCGATCAACAGCTCCCGACGCTACCCCTGGATCACACCGCCTCTCCAGCCACTTATGGCCTCGGATGCCGGGGCTCATGTTGTCGACCTTCCCATTTTTAAAATTCGTTTTTTAAATCAAAAATATTTATTCAAACATTAAAATATTATTTATAACACAATAAAACAAAACAGAACCCACCACCATAGTACAAGACAAAATAAATATACCAAGCAAAATTACTAAACAACTAAATTGTCCAGGATACACTCAACCCCCCTCACAGCCCCTTTATGTATTGGAACAATGGCTGCAGCCTCACAGATTCCATTTACACGTGGTACACAGATTCTTCCAGCCCGCAAAAGTGGCAGGCGGCTGGCGAGTCTGTGAACCGCGAGAGAAACAAGTTGCAGGGAACACATCGGTGCAATACCCTCCAGCCTAGGTCCCAATGTAGAGGGGCAGAATCCCTGCGTAGAGGGACCCCCACCGGGGCCCCCCCCCCTCGCAAACGTAAGGCAACACTGACCGCCACTTGGTGTCCGGACGGTGGACCAGGGCGAGGAAGTGCAGGGTGTGGAGGAGGAGCCCGAACAGGACACGCCTCCCTGCGTCTTGGAGAGAGGTGAAGGGTGTCGAGGAAAGGCGGCCCAAGTTGTGTGGGACCGGCTCCCGGGAAGGATTACGGCGCAAGGGGCTGACGAATACTTCCGGCTGAGCGGGGGTTTGCTCAACCGCAATTACTCCACAGGTTTGAGCCCCCCCCGACACCCAGTGGGGTGGGGACAAGGGCCGGCTGCCCTCACGCCCTGGGCCGTCGCCCTCTGCCGGCGGAGGGGGGGCCTGGTCGATGGCAACCAGGTTCCAGACTCTCAACAAGTCCCTGTAGAAGCCGGGCATCCCCAGCAGGATGTCACGGCTGACGCCCACCATCAGGTCCGCGTACCTCCTTGAAGGCAGCGGCTCCGTTGGATAAAGTGCATCGCCAGCACGTGCCACCTGGGAGGACACCCTGAATACAGGTATCTCTGCTGGGTCCTGAGGCAGAGAGCCGCCAACTTGGTGCGAATGCACACCAGCGACTGACCACCCTCCTTGATCGGGAGAAGTCAACCTCCCCATATTGAGCCCTGTCTACCGAACTCAGTCAGGCGAACAACAACAAACAGAGACAGCAGCAGCTTGGCGCCAACCCGGAGCATGCGCCCTTTTTAGGGCGGGCACCTACGCATGTGGAACTGGATGGCATCACCCTGCTGCGGACTTCTGCTGCCTCAAACGTTAGAAGAATAAGCCTCAGATGCCCATGCCCCCACACCCGGCTTGCAACACCTCCCCGGTTGCTTATCGCTCCAGCTGCCCACGCCACCCCCCGGCCCCCACCTTCTCTCCAGCAGACTCGAAGTACTACTATAAAGAACTTTAATAAACATTTTAAAAAGTAGCCAGCTATTGAGTCGATGTTTGGTGGCAGTTCTTAGTACTGGCTTCAATTACTTAACAAAATGCTACAATGGGCTAAATTGACACTGCAGCATAAGATCACATCTAGCCTTCCTGTGTGGCTCTTTAGCAACTGAAATACATTCCAGCACAAACATTTCCAGAATATAAACAGAGAATATAGAGTAAAATTGAGCCTTTAAACAAGACGGGGGGGGGGGAGTAAGATGAAATACCCTGACCTTTTGTTATATTCACAAATAATTGTGAATCGGTATTATTCATCCTAATGTTTAAAAGTGAAGAAGGCCCTATACCTCCGCTCAGTACGCAATAACCAACCTGATCTCCCGGTGGCTCAGCACTTCAACTCCCCCTCCCATTCCGAATCCGACCTTTCTGCTCTGGGCCTCCTCCATAGCCAGAGTAAGGGCCATCGTAAATAGGAGGAGCAGCATCTCATATTTCGTTTGGGCAGTTTGCACCCCAGCGGTATGAACATTGACTTCTCTAATTTCAGGTAGTCCTTACTTTCTCCTCCCCTTCTCAGCTCTCCCTCAGCCCTCTGGCTCCACCTCTTTCTTCCTTCCTTCCTTCTGCCCCCCCCCAACCCACCCCCCCCACCCTCATGTCAGTCTGAAGAAGGGTTTCGACCCGAAACATTGCCTATTTCCTTCGCTCCATAGATGCTGCCTCACCCGCTGAGTTTCTTCAGCAATTTTGTCTACCAAGGGTGAATCTAAAGTAGGTTATGAATAAAAATAAGGATTGGTTCAAAAAAAGTGTTTTACCAAGTTTATCTTAGAGATTAATCTTCCCAAGCCAATAAAGGTCAACAGTAACCGATCTTCTCTATTTCTCAATAGACGAGAATTTGCTTTATTTCTCCAGGTAAATCATCCAGTGCAGAATCATTATTATTACGTTAAACCAACAGCAAGCTCCCATTTGTGTGAATGTGAGAGAAGTAAGGGAGCTAAGGATTTGAGGCCTAGGAGTCGTGATGTCTTAGATCAGGTACAAATTATCAAAGAGGAGGTTTTAGTGATTTGAAAGTGCATTAAGGTGGAAAAATCTCCCAGCTCTGACCAAGTACATCATTGGACCTCATGGGAAGATATTGCTGAGGACCTTCCAGAGATGTTTGCATCAATTTTAGCCACAGCTGAAGTCCTGAAAGCGTGAATGGTGGCTAGTTGATACCGTTATTTAAGAAGGGTAGATGGGCAAACCAGGGAACTGATGTTCATAGCAGTGGGCGTTGTCGACGTGGACAATAGCAAGGCTTTTTGACAAGGTTCTTCACAGTAGGCTTAGCTGGAAGGTTAGATCACAGAATTCAAGGTGAACTAGCCTCTTAGATTCAAAATTAGTAGTAAAAGGGTAGTTGTGGAGAGATACTTTTTTAATTGAAGGCCTGTGACCAGTGGTGTGCTCCAGGTTTAGTACTGAGCCTACTGCTGTTGATTATTATACATTAACAATTTTGATGACAATGCAGTTAACATTGTTAGTACATTTGCAGATAGCGGACAGTGAAGAAGTTTACAACAGGATTGAGATCAGTTGAGAAGGTGTGCCAAGGAATGGCAAATGGGATTTAACTCTGACAAGTGTGAGGCATTGAACTTTGATATGGCAAACTTAAGCAGTAAATGATAGGCTCTGGTGAGTGATGCAGAGCAGAGGTATCTGGGAATACAGGTGCATGGTTCCCTAAAAGGTGCGAGTCAGGTGGACAGTGTGGTATTCTGCAGGCATTCTGCATGCTTGCTTTCATTGGGAAGGGTGCTGAATATAAAAGTTGGAACATCAAAATGCCGCTGTGCAAGTTGTTGACGAGCCGATTTATGTGCAGTTCTGGTTGCCCGGCTATAGGAAGGATATCCTTAAGTTGGAAAGGGTGCAGAAGAGGTTCACTAGGATGTTGCCTGGGCTTGCAGGCTTGAGTTATAGGGAGAGGGTGGATAAGAGCAGACTTTCTTGTCTAGAGTGTAGGAGGCTGAGGGTTAACTTTACTGAGGTGTGCAAGATTAAGAGGGGCATGTACAGCATAAAGTCATCACTCACAATCTATTTCCCAGGATAAAGAATTCCCAAACTATAGCGAATTGGCTTAAGGTGAGAGAGGAGATACTTAAGAGGAATCTCTGGGGTAACTTTTTCACTGCATCTGCAATAACGGCAGTCTGCATTTGCTATAGAAAGAAATAGAAAGCTATAGAAAGAAATACAGTTAATGACTAAAAAAACATTTGGACAGATAAATGAACAAGAAGGGTCTGGAAGGCTAAGGGCCAAATGCAGGCATATGGGATGAATGAATGAATGAATAAGTTAATTGGCCAAGTATGTTCACATACAAGGAATTTGCCTTGGTGCTCCGCTCGCAAGTAACAAAACGATATACAGTGACAATTAAGAATGACACATAAAACATTAAACATTAATTGGTCGCCTTCCAGAGGGAAGTGATTCAAAGAGTTTGTGGCTTGGGTGAGAGGGGTCAGAGATGATCTTGCCCGCTTTACAACAGGATTGAGATCAGTTGAGAAGGTGTGCCAAAGAATGGCAAATGGGATTTAACTCTGACAAGTGTTAACCCTGGCCCTTGCAGTGCACAGTTCGTCAATGGAGGGAAGGTTGCAGTCAACAACTTTTTCAGCTGATCGGACGATACGCTGCAGCCTCCGGATGTCGTGCTTGGTGGCTGAGCCAAACCAGACCATGATGGAGAAGGTGAGGACAGACTCTACAATGGCCGTGTAGAGTTGGACCATCATTGCCTGTGGCAGATTGTGTTTCCTCAGCTGCTGCAGGAAGTACATCCTCTGTTGGGCCTTTTTGACTGTGGAGTCGATGGTGGCTCCCCATTTAAGGTCCTTGGAGATGATGGTTCCCAGGAACTTAAAATACTCCACAGATGTGACTGTGGTGTTGTTGATGGTGAGTGGGGGGAGGGGAGGGGGAGCTCTCCTAAAGTCCACAATCAATTCTACTGTCTTAAGAGCATTGAGCTCTAGGTTGTTGCGATGGCACCAGAACGCCAGCTGTGTCACTTCCAGTCTTTAGGCAGATTCTTCCCCATCCTGGATCAGTCCAATTAGGGTTGTGTCATCCGCAAACTTGAGAAGCTTGACAGAGGAGTCTGTGGAGATGCAGTCGTTGGTGTAGAGAGAGTAAAGGAGAGGAGAGTACGCAGCCTTGCGGTGCTCCTATGCTGAGGGTCTGCAGGTCCAAGATGTGCTTTCCCAGCCTCACATGCTGCTTTCTGTCTATCAGGAAGCTGGTGATCCACCGACAGAGGGGTTCAAGCACAGTCTACTTGGAGTTTGGAGTTTGAAGTGTAGTAGCTCTGGCACAATGGTGTTGAATGCAGAGCTAAAATCAACAAACAAAATCCTTGCATAGTCCCTGGCGGTCTAGGTGCTGGAGGATGAAGTGCAGGCCCAGGTTAGTAATATTTTTCAGCTTGGCCAGCACGTCTTTCAAGGGACTTCATGACTACAGAGGTCAGTGCAACAGGCTTGTAGTCATTAAGACCAGTAATCCTTGTATTTTCGAGTACAGGGACAAAAGTGGAGACTTTGAAGCAGGCAGGGACATTACCGGTTTGCAGGGACTTGTTGAAAATGTCTGTGTAGACCAGTGGCAGTTGTTCGGCACAGAGCTTGAGAGTAGAGTGGGAAGCATTGTCCGGTCCTGGAGAGATTTCCGACTTCTGTCCTCTGAATAGCCTCTCCACCTCCTCAATTTCTATTGTTGGTCATGGAGAAGTGGCCAGATTGATGTTGGGCAGCACAGAGGGGCTGGGTAGTGGACGAGGCCCCAGTCTTTTGCAGTCAGGCTGTAAGTGGGTGTTAAGCGGTGATTGGAGAGGGGTGGGTGGGAAAAGGTCCAGTCTTTTCAGTCTGCAGTCATGCTTTAAGTAGGTGTGAAGTGGTGTTTAGGGAAGGACCAGCCCAATATGCCAATTGGTCAGCATGGACAAGGTCCCGGTGGTCTTTGATAAGATACTGCGTCAAAAGGCATCCTTCATTTTGTTAAATGATTCAGAGAGAATAAAAAATAGATAAAATGGATTTAAATAACAAACAAAATGGAATCATTTAAAAACAATTACACTATTGCGAGTGAATGAAAAACAATATATGAAGTAAAATGTAGAAATATAAACAAAAAGTTTAGCAAAGAAGGCTGGGACCACATCCAATAGGTGCCAGGGTGGAAATCTCTAGGGGGGGGGGGGGGGTGAAGGGACACACACACATATTCCAGCCCATGTTTTGAGAGGTGAGAGTATTGTAATCCGGATTTTGAAATTTGGTGAAAAAAAATCTATTAAAATCTCTGCTTTCCGATAGACAGTGGGGGTGTCCCTGTTAAGCGATTGTTAAATGTCTCTATTAACATCGTATTAACACGATGTGTCACCAATTGTGTTTTAATCAAGTATTACTGAAGATATTCACGGAGAATTTCTTAAAGCTGCCTGATGCGAGTACAATTACCATTTGAACTAACTGGATGTATTGGTGGATGGAAAAGATTTAAATTGGTATCGGATTTAAATGGGTCAGGTCAATAAGGGCTCCGGTCGAAAGGGTTTCCTGGCTGGCTTGCAGGTAAGTCCCTCATTCAGTTCACTCACGTTTTTGTTGTTGTTTTTCTCTCTCTCTCTCTCCCTCTCCCTCTCCCTCTCCCTCTCCCTCTCCCTCTCTCTCCCTCTCCTTCTCTCTCTCTCTCTCTCCCTCTCTCTCTCCCTCCCTCCCCCCCCCCCTCCCCCCCTCCCCCTCCCCCCCCCCCCCCCCCCCCCCCCCTCCCCCTCCCCCTCCCCCCCCCCCTCCCCCCCTCCCTCCCCCTCCCCCCCCCCTCCCCCTCCCCCTCCCCCTCTCCCTCCCCCTCCCCCTCCCCCTCCCCCTCCCCCTCCCCCTCCCTCTCCCCCTCCCTCACCCCCTCCCTCTCCCCCTCCCTCTCCCCCTCCCTCTCCCCATCCCTCTCCCACTCCCACTACCACTTCCTCTCCACCACCCTCTCCCCCTCCCTCTCCCCCTCCCTCTCCCCCTCTCTCTCCCCCTCTCTCTCCCCCTCTCTCTCTCCCTCTCTCTCCCTCTCTCTCTCTCTCCCTCCCTCTCCCCCTCTCTCTCCCTCTCTCTTTCCCTCTCCCTCTCTCCCTCTCCCTCTACATGATAACACTAACTACTCTGACCTCATTACCCATTTCACATAATCCATAAATACACCATACTCATTTCCCTTTTCAAAAAACATGTGTTCCGTAAAGCTTCAGCAGCAATAAATTCTGTATGAATGTCAGGAATAGATTCATCATTCTTTTTGTACCAGTCTACAGCTTTTCTCCTTTTTGTGATTATTAAATCTTACACAGATATTTCAAATATGAATTCGAATAGGAACTAACGATCTTTTCAAACTATGCTTATGATATTCACAACCAAGATCCCAGAGCTGAACCTCATACTTGCTTGCTGATTTCAGTCAGTCAAAATAGTTTCTCCTTTCAACTGGTGCCTCTCAACTCACCCCCAAAACTAGGTTACACCAAGCTTGAATACGTAGGAAGACCATGATGCATTACCAGCTCTGTCAGACGAAAACCATTACTCGACTCTGGACAGTAAGGCATCCAAACAAGAAACTAGCTAATCAATAGTTTATTGTGAAGCTAGAATAACCTTAAAACAAGTTCTTCAGAACTTTCAAAACATTTTCAAACCTGCCCCATTAGAAACAGAATGGTAAGAAATTAAGAGATGTTTGGTGACATTACATCAGATAAAAATCTCAAGCAAATATGATTTGTGGTACTTTTTTGAACACTAATTCTGCCAGTACTCAGTACAACAAGGCTCTCCCTCAACTCTTCAATGGCATATTATCGGAAGTGTTAATACCTACATGTCTGACTTCAATCCATTCTGAATGTGCATCAATGATCAATAGGATATAATCGGTCCCCTTTGGCAAAAATCAATGCGGACTAATTGGAATGATCAATTCAACGTTTCTATGTTTGTGATTGTACTTTGTGTGTTGTTCTTCAGTATTGCTGGCAAATTGTTCACATATGCACTGCCTCTCTCAATTCTTTATTAATATGTACCCTACTCACAAATTATCTGACAATGCCCTTAATGCCATTGTATTTACCATGTACTTTGCCCAGAATTATTTTCCTGATATAACACTTGTAATCGTTATTTAGTTCCCATTTAAAAATTCTTGGGTAATTGATAATTTTTCAGATGTCTGATTATAGAATGACTGCATAGCTTCACTGAGAACTTGCTCTGGCTGCAATATCTCTTCATACATACTGCAGTAATGAGTCTTGCTGAGTTGTATGGCTGGGACCAAGAAATATTCATCTATAAACTGCAATGTGAAAATTGAATTATTTCCTGGAGTTCTTGCTGTGTGCCTTTGACGAGCCATATGGACTTTCTCTGAAAAACAAGTACCCACTCCCCTGGTACTTCTAATTCAATGCAACCCCTATCTTCTCCAGTAAATCTTCTCTAGGTGGTTAGCCTTGACTCCTTGAAGGGAAGCTTTGTCCTTGCACTTCCTGATTCCCTGTTCTTTTTCACCATCTCTCACGGTTCTTTGAAATTTCATCTAATTCATATTCTATAATACCGGATCTTTGTCAAGTTCTGTTCTTTCCTTCATACTGTTATCAATCCTTCCCATCTTTGGCTGTCTGTCTGAGGGTGAGATGATAAAAACACCAGTTTAGTTTTCAAATTTTGAGGGACCGAACTACAGTTGGGTGGTACATTCACAATCCAATCAAGTGTAACAAATTACAATAATACATTACTGACAGGTATTCCAGCCAATTACAGAACCTTCTTACATTTTTGCAGGTGAAGCTTCCAGAAGAGGCTAACAGAACCTTGAATATGCAACATTTACCCTGGGATTCAAACAAACCAGACAGGGTTTAACATTTCAACCAATCAACACTTAACAGGGTAACTGTCTCGCAACATTATTTACAATATATACAAGGCTCTTGCAGAGAACCAATTAACCTCATGCATTTTACATTTCCTATGATGTTCCTTGCAGAAATCTCAGCCATCTGTCAACTGACAATGCAACATTGATCTGGGCCCCAGACTTGCTGGCACCATCAGAGGTTTGTCCCATTTCTACAGAGAGATGTATGTGACCAAAATGACCAAAATGGCCTAGCAATACATAAGTCCATATTAAAGTGTAGGTACTATTGGCTGCTCGATTTCAGCCAGGATTAACAAAAGTCTACAATCAATTCCACTGTTGTAAGAGCATTGAGCTCCAGGTTGATGCGATGGCACCAGGATGCCAGCTGTGTCACTTCCTTTCTGTAGGCAGATTCCTCCCCATCCTGCATCAGTCCAATCAGGGTTGTGTTGTCCGCAAACTTGAGAAGCTTGACAGAGGAATCTTTGGAGTTGCAGTCATCGGTGTAGAGAGAGTAAAGGAGAGGGGAGAGTATGCAGCCTTGCGGTGCTCCAATGCTGAGGGTCAGCGGGTCCAAGATGTACTTTCCCAGCCTCATATGCTGCTTCCTGTCTACTCGGAAGTTGGTGATCCACTGACAGAGGGGTTCAGGCACAGTCAACTGGGAGAGTTTGGAGTGTAGTAGCTCTGGCACAATGGTGTTGAATACCGAGCTAAAATCCACAAACGAAATCCTTGCGTAGGTCCCCTGGCGGTCTAAGTGCTTGAGGATGAAATGCAGGCCTAGGTTGACTGCGTCATCCACTGATCTATTGCAAACTGCAGGGGGCCCAGCATGGGGTTTGTGGTATTTTTCAGGTGTGCCAGCACAGGTCTTTCAAAGGTCTTCATGATTGCAGAGGTCAGTGCGACAGGCCTGTAGTCATTAAGACCAGTAATCCTTGGCTTTTTGGATACAGGAACAATAGTGGAGACTTTGAAACAGGTGGGGACGGTGCAGGTTTGCAGGGACTGGTTGAAAATGTTGTCAGAGCTTGAGGGTAGAGGGGGAGATTTCCGACTAGTCCGACATAGTCCCGGAGATTTCCGACTATGCTGTCTCCTGAATAGCTTTTCCACCTCCTCAATTTTTATTGTTAGTGATGGAGAAGTGGCCAGACTGATGTGAGGCAGTAAGGAGGGGGTGGGTAGTGGACAAGGGCCCAGTCTTTGCAGACTGGTGTCAGGTTGTAAGTGAGTGTGAAGTGATGATTGGGGAGGGGGGGTTGGGGGGTTGGGGAGTGGTCCATTCTTTGCAGACTGGAGTCAGGCTGTAAGTAGGTGTGGAGTGGTGATTGGGGAGGAGTGGGAGGGGGGGAGGGGGTTTTGTTTCTGTCTATCGAACCTGTAGAAGTACTCGTTCAGGTCGTTGGTCAGCTGATGATTGTCCAAGGAGCGATGGTTTTCCCTCTTGTAGCTGGTGATTTCTTGCAAGCCCTTCTGCACTGAAGATGTGCAAGCTCTTCCACACTGAAGAAGAGTCATTAGCTGAGAACTTGCTCCTCAACTTCTCAGAGTACCTTTCCTTGGCAGCTCTGATTCCTCTACTCAGCTTGTACTTCGCCTGCCTGTAGAGGTCTGCATCCCCACTCCTGTAGGCCTCATCTTTAGACTGGCGGAGCTGTCTGAGTTCTGCTGTAATCCAGGGCTACTCGTTGTTCAACCTGATCCACGTCCTAGTGGGAAAGCTGACATATGATGTCAGTATGGTGTCTGTATATTCATCGAGGCTTGTGGTTGCTTCCCTGAACACATTCCAATCAGTGCAGTCAAAGCAGGACTATAGGTTTTCAATGCCCTCGCTTGTCCACTTTTCATTATTCTGGCCACAGGCTCAGCAGATTTTAGTTTATGCCTGAAGGTCGGAATAAGGTGAACTAAACAATAATCAGAGAGTCCCAGAGCTGCATGGGGAACAGAACAATATGCGTTCTTGATTGTAGTATAACAATAATAATAATAATAAATTTTATATTTAATGGGCGCCTTTCATACAAAATCCCAAGGACACCTTACATAGTAAAACATATAATCGGAGTAAAACAAGTAATTAAAGACATCACAATGACACAAATTAAAAACAGAATTCAATCCAAAAACAGAAAATCAAAAACACAGTGTGAAGAGAGAGCAGCGGCAACCAATTCGTGCCAGCGTCCACTCTCTCTTCATGGCAGCCATCTTGGACACAGACCTACAAGACTATAGTTAGACAAAAAAAATCATCCCCCCACAGTGGATAGCACTGTGGGGGAAGGCACAATGTCCAGCCCCCACCCCATGTTCACCCCAAAGTCAGGCCTATTGGGGCCACCGCAATTGCCTCTATGTCCCTAAGACCACCCGATGTCCCTGGCCGTTCTCACCGGGTGGTCTCGCCCCGGCGTCGGGAGAGTCCTTTCGGCGGCTGGGCCACTTGGAACGGCCGCTTCTTGGTTGGAGCCCGCGGCTGCCGAAGCCGACAAGGCCGCGCCGGTTTGGCGCTCCTAGGCTCCAGATGAAAAAGTCGGCGACCGCTCTCCTCACTGCCGCCTTGCCGCCTCTACGCACGCCGTCTCTCCGCACGCCGCCTCTCCGCTCCGCAAGCCCGCAGCCCGGAGATGTTGCTCACGGCGGTCCAGCTCGCCAGAGCTCCAGCGCGGCGACCCAGGCAAGGCATCGCCCGCTCCGCTCCAGCGCTCCAGCGTTCCAATGCAGTGCCGCCACGCAGGCCGAGGTGCTGGGTGGTTCCCGCCAAGAAACGGCGCTCCAAGCCCGCTGGTAGGCCACGACGACGGGTCGACGGGCAGCCCGGAAAAAAGGCTGCCACACCGACCAGGTAGGGACCTATACATAAAGTAACACCTACCCCCCCACATTAAAAGACCATATCCCCTACAAACAAAAAAAACAGGACTCACTAAAAACTAGAAAAAAAACGAATTTAAGACGGACGGCTGCTGCTAGCAGCCGTTCACCAAGATGGCTCCTCCTCTGACCAATGATCGAGTGTTCTCTCCCCTCTGGTGAGGCAGGTAACGTGATGTCTGTATTTTGGAAGCTCTCGGTTAGCCTTGTTAAAATCCCCCTAAACAATGACCATGGAGTCCAGGAAGTCACTCTCTACTCTCATTACCTGGTCAGTGAGTTGCGTTTGCACCTCACGTACGCAGGCTTGGGGGGGATGTGAACTCCAACGAGAATAAAAGAGGCAAATTCCCTCGGAGAATAAAAGGGTTTGCAATTTTTTTGTAAAGAAATAGTCCAGATTAGGAGAACAGAAGTTAGACAGTAGAGTGATGTCTGCACCGGCCCTGATTAGTATAGAAGCATATTCCACCGCCTCTTGATTTCTCCGCTTCCTCCACTTCACGGTCCGCTCTATGTAGGTGAAAGCCAGCTAGATGCAGATCATTGTCCGGGTCGACTCACACAGCCAGGTCTCAGTGAAGCACAGGGCAGCGTCTCGAGAGAAGTCCTTGTTTGTTTTGCACAGGAGTTGCAGTTTGTCCACTTTGTTGTTGAGAGAATGTAGATTTGCAAGGAATTCACTCGGGAGCGGTGTGCGTAATCCTCGTCGCTGGAGTCGGGTGATTGCTCCAGAGTGCTTCCCTCGGGTCCTCCTCCGTCTCAAGACCTTGAACACAGCTATAGTCCTGCTGACAAGTATGTCCAAATGATCCAGCGAGTGAGAGAAATCCAGAACAATGTTGGCGATAACGTATATCTGATGTTAATGAGTACCTCTCTCATGAAAGTGATCTTCAAAAGACACAAACGAACAAACAGACAAAACAGCAAGGAGCAGTACACCGTGGCAGCCACCGTCAGCGCCAATGCAGCAGATCTACCGCTCACCACTCAATTGTTGCCAGTAGCTTTTCTCTTCCATGAAAGTAGGCACTAAAATATTTGTTTAACTTCTCTGCTATTTTATTAATTCCCCATATGAATTCTCCAGTACCAGTTTTTAAGTACTCACATTAACTAATGCTCTCCTGTTTCAATATTCTTAGGAACATTACAGCCTGTTTTATATTTTTCTTTTTATTTGACTTTTCCATACGAATTTCTTGATTCATGTTTCCTGTATTCTGAATATTTCCCACTTCAGGCTAATTGCTTTATCGTCCTTTGATCTCATGCTATTACTGACTTCTCCGACCAGCCACAAATGAACCACATTTGCAGTCTTAAATGTTAGCTATTGTATGTATGGAGTCACACCTATTAGTATGGTTTCCTGATCTATCGTAGACAACTCATACCTCATACCTTCATGGGTTTTCTTTGTTTTGGTTTAAGAAAAAGGTTTCAGATTGAACTAAATTTCTTGTAGGTTTTATGTATTCCCTAAACTATGAGATTACAAGTAACATTTTCCCATTGCACTATTCTTGAGCATACTGATTTATAAATCAACCCTTGTACACTTTATGAATGAATCCTTCATAATATTGATGTTACTTGAATCTTTATGCCCAAGTGTAGATTTGAGCCCTCCATGATTATTTTATAATTCTTATTTTATGTCTCTAATTTCCTGGTTTATACTATGTCCTACATTAGTAACACTATTGGGAAGTTTAAAGTTAACTCTACCAGTGTTTACTGTCCTTTTCAGTTTGTTACTTTCATTCAAACTAATTCTGCCTCTGATTTTCTGAGATGATCTTTTATCATAATCATATTATCAACAAGACTTATTTACAATGAAAATGGTGCGTTATGATCGAAGCCGCATTCTGAAGCGTTCCCATGTGGAGATCACAATATTACCCACTATTATTTGATGAATCGTTAACGTAAATCAAAGTTGATGTGGCAGAAACTATCTTCAACATTCAAGATTATTAATCAGCACCATAGCATTAACCATTGCTACTTGCAAGGGATATTTTGTACAAACAATAATTAAAGATATAAAGCTGCATAATCTATAAGGGATTGGAAAACAAAATAGATTTAAAAACTTCATTTCTTTTCAATAACTTTATCAATCTTCAGAAATTGGACAATTATTAGCTATTTTATCAGCATGTTTCCAAATCATTATTTCTCCGGGTATAAACATATTTTAAACTAAACTAAGTTTAGATTAACATCATATAACTATCGGCATGTGTTCACACCACTAAGATACACAGTACAAAAATAACTACAGCAATACATGTAATCATAAAGAGCAATACAATGTTCATCATGACCTGATTTAACAACCTGTGTCTTGCAGCTTGAATAAAATCCAATGGTCATTATCTCTGCTGTGCTTCACAATTAAATAATAAGGCCACCACAAACAGTTACTGGATGATTTTGATTGTATTTAAATCTTTTATTTGGAAATATCATCAAACAATATGTTACAGTAAGACGTTAAGTTGCATTTATTTTCATATGCACAAGTATGGTGAGGTACAGGTACAATGAAAATCTTGCAGCAGCATCACGGGGACATACAGTAGACACAGACAAAAACACATAACAATATACATTACATATAGGTTACACCATTTCTAAAAAAAAGACAGTCCAAAGAAACAAGACCTTAGTGCAAAAAACAATTAGAAAAAAAACAAGCCCGTGATACTGCAAGAGGTGGTCCATGGTGTTCTGTTGTCAAGGTAGGATTAGGGTTGTGCAGATTGATTCAAGAATCTGATAGTTGTAAGAAAATAGTTGTCCAGAACCTGTTGGTGTGTGACTTCAGACTTCTGTACCTCCTGGCCAATGGTAGCAATGAGAAGAGAGCATGGCTTAGATGGTGTGGACCCTTGACGATAGATGTCACCTTCTGGAGTCATCACTTCACTAAGGGGAGGCCGGTACCCATCTGGGCTGATACCACCATTCACTGCACTCCTATGTATTGGAATTACTGTACCAAGCCATGATCTAACCAATCTACATACTTTCAACAGTACATCTGTGGAGGTTTATTAGCATATTTGGTGACATGCTAAATCTCTTTAGGTTTCCACAATGGTAGAGGTGCAGCCATACCTTCATTCTGTTTACATCTATGACACTTGAATATGTGATCTAGAAATTTGAAGCTGCTAACCACTCTCCACCACCAACCCACCGATGAAAATTGACACGTGGTCTCCTAATCAACTCTTCCTGAAAAATATACTTTGGGACTAACTGTCATGATGCTTTATTTTTAAGGCAGTCATCCATATTAGAAGTTGTCAAGTCAAGAGTGTTTTATTGTCATATGTCCCAGATAGAACAATGAAATTCTTACTTGCAGCAGCACCACAGAATATGTAAACATAGTACACTGTGAACAATATAATAAATGTGGGGGGAAAATGTACAGACAAACAAAACACAGTGCAAGATACCGAAGGCTATCCTCTTCAGCCAACCCTCCAGACACCAGGTCAGTGTATTGCACCAACATTAGAACCATTTGCTATCTATGGGAATCTTAATGTGAAGGTCCAAATATCTTGGACACATCAGGGACTATCTGGTCACATTATCATCTGTAAAAATGATTAGCTACTCTAATAAACATGGAGCAGAGAGAGAGGAAGATGCTAAATCATAACAAAGATCAAACAAAATCTGGATGTGGAGCTGGAAACAATTTCCATTGAATCACCTTTGCAGACAAGATGATCAAAATGATTGACTAGACCATATTCAAAGTGCCTCCTATGGTAGTCCTCTGAAAATTGAGGTACTTGGCCTCTTTCTGTAGACGTCTTTGCTCTTCTGCACAGCGGTGATGAAGCTCTCCTTTAACTAACAGTGGCAGCATTTAATTGCTGTTTCCTGCCCTTCACTGATAGAAAACTGCTGCAGGCAGACCCAATCTAGGCCAGATACTTGCTATGAATAGCCAATGAAGCTGACCTCAGAATATCCAATGACATTGGCCCAGTTCCGCTAGTGCTAAGTTTGCAGCGCTATGGGTTTGCCAATTTAGGCTCCATATTGAAATGTCACCATTTTAGGTCTCTCTCAGCTTTGTAGATGGTTTGCGTTGCATGTTGTGGAATCTGGAAAAGAGTGAAAAATAAGGAAATTATAGAAAAAAAATCCAAAGGGGTAGAAAAACAAAGGAATTAACAAACTGATAAGGAACGCTAGTATTGGAGGGCTGGGAGATAATGAAGGAATTAAGCAGAAAACATGCAAAAGAAGAGAATTGGAAACAAATGAATTGGCATTAGTCTGTAGCAAACCAAACAGTGAAAATGTAAAACAATATAAGCAGTGGCAGCAATCTAAGCTCAGAATGACATTTCCTGCTGTCCACAGTTAGATTTATGAAGAACCCTGAAGCAAACCCTAGCTTTGACCTATCCAATTAAAAGCTAGTCTTCTGTTACAGCAACTTAGATCATTTTGTCTAAATCCTTTTTGAAAAATTGCTGAGCACTTTTGATTCAAATAGCTTTATTTCAAAGTCAGTTTAATTTTGTAATGTGACAGCAAAAAATTAATTGACATATCAAGATGTTAACACAACCACAGGCCAGATGGTACACACTCGTTATGGACCTTAATGAAGCTTCTTAAAGTGAGACTTGGGAGATACGATTTGGTGAGTAATGGACTACTGACGGAAAAATGGTAGAGATTTTTTTATTGTGATAGGATTAAGATGTATCAGAAGGGATGTGACATACATTTAAAGTTATTATCCTTAGCCTACTATTAAGTTCAAACAAGACCTTCTTCAAAAGCCTCTCCTTCAATCAGAATGCAGTCCCTTCTGGTTCCTGCAGTTTGGGTATTTCTTTGACTAGTATTTGATTTCATCCACTCAATATGCACTCTCTCATTTGCCATCGAGATGTTTCGAGTGATATCTCAATAGGTTTAAATCACACATGTTGGCAGTTCATCTAGCTAATGAGAGGTACATTTCAGTAAACTGTTGACAGAACTGACTGAAACCCTCTTTAATTCGCCAACATGCAGCAACACATCAAAAAGCATTATTCAATTAGACAAAGACAAATAAGCATCAAGATCTAGGGCACCTCATATTAACATTTGACAAACTGCAAGTGCTGCTGTCACCGAAACTAATCTGCCGAAGGCAATCTCTAAAATATTGTGGGCTGTCAAAGAAAAACATCTTAAATAAAGGCAGTCAATTTAGAATTCTCTAAATTGCTTCCGACCGAGATAATAACCTGTTTATCAGTGAAAATGAACCATTTTCAAGGTGTAGGAAGGAACTGCAGATGCTGGTTTAAATTGAAGATAGACACAAAAAGCTGAAGTAACTCAGCGGGACGGACAGCATCTCTGGAGAGAAGGAATGGGTAACGTTTCTTGAACCGAAACGTCACCCATTCCTTCTCTCCAGAGATCCTCCCTTTTGTCCTGCTGAGTTATTCCAGCATTTTGTGCCTACCATTTTGAAAGGCAGTGTTTCATTTGCATATTAGGCTGGATTGAAGGAGAGGCTGGCCTGATATTCGCACACTAGAAAATACTGCCAATGGTCCTCCCAACACCAGTTCCCCAGGGCAGGCAGGTGGGGACTTGGCGAAGCGTTAAAAAGGAACTAAAGTCAACTTCTTCTTCTTCTTCTTCTTCTTAAGCCCTTTGCTCCTCTAGGGAGCATAGGTCATTGACAAATGTCCTCCACCTCACTCGGAAGTTGGCAGTTCTTTCGAGCTCCCCAGTTGAGCCCACTCTCAGACATTTCTGTCTGGACACCTCTTCTCCAGCTGTTCCTGGAGCGACTTCTTTTCCTTTTTCCTTGGGGGTTCCATTTCAGGGCTTGCTGGGTGATGTTTGTGGCCGGTTTCCTGAGGGTGTGTCCAATCCAACTCCATTTTCTCCTTCGAATTTGAAAGTCAATGAGCTCCTGGCTTGTTCTTTTCCACAGGTCCACATTGCTTACTTTGCCTCTCCACCAGATGTTAAGTATTCTCCTAAGGCAGGTGTTAATGAATGTTTGCAGCCTGTTTGTCGTGTGTTTTGTTGTTTTCCATGTCTCTGATCCATACAGCATCACCTGTTTCACATTTGAGTTAAAGATGCGTATTTTGGTTTTGTTTGAGATGTGTTTTGAGCTCCAGACCTTCCTGAGCATGTTAAATACCACCCTCCTTACCGATTCTACTTTTAATCTCTGCCTCTGCCCCTCCGGTGATGTCCCAAACACTGCCTAGGTATGTGAATGTTTCTACCTCCTCTAGAGCAGTGCTGTGCATAAGGATAGGGTTACTAGTTTTGGAGTGGATCCTCATCACCTGTGTCTTTTCTGTATTGGGTGTAAGACCAAGTCACTTTCAAGTCAAGTCAAGTCACTTTTATTTCTATAGCACATTTATAACACAACTCTCGTTGACCAGAGTGCTTTACATTGGTGGAGGTACTAACGTTATACAACAGTGGTTCATAGATTTAGTACATACATAAATACATACATATAGCCCTCCCTCAGAGGACGTCAAGAAAGGCTTGAGAGTAAAGATGAGTTTTAAGTCTTGACTTAAAAGAGTCGAAGGAGGGGGCAGTTCTGATGGGAAGAGGGATGCTGTTCCATAGTCTAGGAGCTGCAACCGCAAAGGCCCGGTCGCCCAAGTTTTGTTGCAGCTTGTGAGAGTCTCTCCATCTTCTCCTGCATTTGTATCTGTGTGTGTGAAAGTCAACAGCAAACATATAAAAACATGGATGAATAATTAAAACCACTAACGTGAGGCAAAATAATTTTTAGAAACAAACTACCTTTCCCATTGCCTCAACATTGTCTGCCCTGTAATCTCCATCTAATCTGGCATGGAATCTGAAATGCGTGTCGCTGGGAGTTGTCAGCGTGGCAACGCTCTGTTGCTCCGTTTCATTGTCAGCTTTGGCCTTGTAAATTTGACAATAGGTCCAGGATTTCCTTGTCGGCTGGACACCAGCAATTCCAATATGAACCATGCAGCAGCAGTCAGCACGATCCAGCCCAAACTTATCATTAATTGTTTGACGTTTAAAGCAACCAAGTGTAGCTGTGTTTTTACATCTGTTTACGCAGCCTGAGATGAACATGTTTGATCAAAGTGTAACATAAGACTTGGCCTTGCAGCTTTATTTATCTGCTGACATGTGGTGCCAGATGGTGTGTGGTGAGCAGAATTACAGCTAACAGTGCCTCTCTGTCTTCAACATTGTTTTCTTGACATGAAGATTGATCACTGCTCAGCTAAAACTCACATTGCCAGCTTTGAGACCGTAGACTTGTTTGGAAAGTAATAGGAACCTGTGAAAACAGTTTTCGAGTTGCACCTCTCTATCAACTAAACACCAATTAATGCAAATTTCATAACTCGTATCCTGGAAGACATGGAAGTGGAAATCCTGCAATATTGTAAAAAACAGAACTAGATTATCAGAGGACAAGTTTGAAGACCACGGTATGTTCACAGTGTGCTTTGGTTCGTACCACGTCTGAACAAAGTTAAGGCAAAGAAGAAACTAAAATGCGAGATCATGTCAACTCTAGACTCTTGAATGTTCTACTGCAATTACCTTAAGCACGGGGCATGTTGCAAGCTGAGCTTTTTTGACCTTACAATTTTGAAGAAAGGATAAGAAAAAAAGTAACAGATATTCATCCTGAATCTAAAATTTTGTTGTATGGAATTTTAATTCATTCCCTCTATTTATCTATTTATTTATTTATCGTCAATGTTGAAAATCCTTCAAAGTAATTTAATGTCGATTAGGACATTAAAGGATGGCCACTGGCATGTCCAATGCCACGAATCAAGTGCCCGTAGATCTCAGCAGTCTATAGGAACAGTTGGGCAGAGACCCATGCTTATTCCTCAAAGAAAAACACAAGCTCTCCAAGCTTTCAGCAATATTATTCCGTCCTTGCCTGTGACAGTTTTGGCGAACATTTTTTTAAATGTTCATAGCAGACTGAGCAGTCCAGAGCAATGATGGGAAAGGGTCGTTGTAAAAGCTTGAGCACCCGTGCAAATTGGAAAGTTGGGAAAGATCTGCCTGCAATCTTATAATAAAATGAAGCGTTAGTTTGATTAACAGGGAATATTTCGCATGGGCAGCTTACACCCCATTGGTGTGCATATTGACTTCTCTAATTTCAAGTACCTTGCTTTCCGAGTGGTGGCACCATCGAGTGTGGTTGCCTAGTCTGCAGATGTCTGTCCTTTCATTCTTTTGGGGATTTTTTAGCCTGTTTTAAAGTTTGTTTTGGAGATATTTTAGTAATTTTTATGTGGGGGGGGGGGAAGGGGAGGGGGAGGGGGGAGGGGGGGAGAGAAAAACTGTTTTCTTGGTCACTTCCTGGTCGAGGATGCGACTATTCTCCAAGCCGCATCTTCGCCCCCCTCCTCGCGGCCTACCGCCTGGATTAGCGCAGCCTTTCCTGCCGGAGACCGGCCAGAGCCGCAGCTTCAGCAGCGGCGGCACAGCACTGGATTCCATCGTGGAGCGAGCGATGCCTTATCGGGGTTGCCGTGGTGGAGCTCCGGAATGCTGGGATTGCCGACTTTGACACCGTGGAGCTGTGGTCTGCGGAGCTACCAGCCGCTGGCGGCGCTGATTTTCCAGCCGCGGGCCGCGCTGACGCTGACTTTAACATTGTGGAGCCCTGGGATCTCTCGCCGAGGTCGCCAGCGTTGAATCTCCGCCCAGCTCGGCCTGTGGACTTTAGAAGCCGCAGTCTCCAGTAGGAAGCGGCCGATTCGGAGGCTCCGGGCCGCTGAGAATGTTCGAGGGCCTGAAATATCGGGCTGTAGCGGTAACTGCGGAGGCCCCAGTAGGTCCTGACCATGGCTGAACAAAGGAAGAGGACCGAACCTTGGTGCCTTCCCTCACAGAGGGAAACGTTGATTCCGCTGTGGAGGGATGTTTTTTTATGTTTTATGTTAAATTCTAAAGTGTTATGTTTATCTTATTTGTGTGCTGCATGGTAACTCAAATTTCACTGCACCAATTGGTGTATGTGACAATAAATGTCCTTTGTCCTTCCCTCTCTCTCCATCGCTCCCCCTTCCTAGTTCTCCGACCAACCCGACTGTCCCCCTGATTAATTTTATCTCTGTTTGCTTTGTTGTCACCTTCTCCTAGCCACCAATAATCTATTCTACATTTTCCTTAATCCCCATCCCCTTTTATGTCTCATTTCTCACATCTTACCCTTCCGTATCTCTGTGTCTCCCTCTCCCCTGACTATCAGTCTTGAAGAAGGGTCTTGACACGAAACATCACCCATTCCTTTTCTCCAGAGATGCTGCCTGTCCCCGCTGAGTTACCCCAGCACTTTGTGTCTATCTTGGGAGTGAATCCATCTTATACTCCCAACCTGGAATATCACCTATCCATGATTTTCTGAGATGCTGGCTGACCCATTGAGTTACTCCAGCACTTGCTCTCTTTTTTTTATGAGTAAATACATCTTCATTAGTTCATGCTAATGGTAGGTGTTCCATTACAAAAAAAACTTTCTTAGACTGGTGCCTCAGTAAAGTTAAGTCTACTAAACTTCTCACAGCAAAGCACAAATGCGAAAATCTATATCCATGTGGCACAATGACGTGATGGAGAGTTAGGGTTGCTCTTAGTTTGATATTAAAACACACCGTTGTGCAAAGTAAATCGAGCTTTACTTTCCCTCAGAATATTGTGACTGATGACCCAGCAGCACCTTACAGAGGTCAAACTCCAGAACACTCGAATTTCTCCTGAAGGTGAGCAGAAAAAAAAGGTCAGCAAAAGGTATTGCGAATGCAAAAGAAAGTAATTTGTGGATTGCAAATGGGGAACTGAATTCCAACTCTTTGATGCGCTTGTTAACAGGAGACTAAACAGGTGAAAGGCTGGAAGTTTTCTGCTCTGCTTTTGGAAGGCATGATTTAATGACACATTTCTGTGTCTCCCACCCAATTAGGCTTGGCTGATTTAACGATGAAATGCAGGAGTCAATTTCAGATCCATAATTTAAAGACCCATTGCTGGCATGAAATTTATGTGTTCTGGAGTTGGCTGTATAATCGAGGAGGAGGGAATGGGCGGCCTGCATGCCAAGGCTACCCAAGGTTGCAGGGATGTGTTCTTGGTGTCCTTATTTATTTATGTAGCACTTGGATGTATTTCTAAAACAAGCTATGATATTCTGCATGTCAAGAGGCCATTCAGATTTCTGCTCGACCACATGGAGACTGGACATTCTTGAAATGGTTGAGAAAGGTCAAGTGACAAAGTGGCAGAATGAGATGAGGTGACAAAAACTAAGGGTCTGCAACAAGGAAGGTGTTGCTGGTTCCGAACTGGCTCCAGTCTTCCCACAACTGAGTCTTCCATGTTCGGTCATAAGCACAAAGTATTTTGGGATACAAGAAAGATTAATAGTGGGATGAATCGATTGCTGAGGCACAGGGGATCTGAGGTACGTTGGTGAACTGGATCCAAAATTAAGTATTTTATCAGTATATTAAGAGTAAAAGGGTAGCAAGGAAGATAGTAGATCCCATTAAGGATTTGTGTAGTAATCTATGTGTGGAGTCACAGGAAAAGCGTGTTGTTTTAAATGAATACTTCATGTCTGTATTTACCATGGAGTAGGATGGAGACGCTAGTGAGTTCAGGGAAGCAAACTGATGTCCTGGAGCATATCAACAATACGAAGCAGAAGGTGCTTGAGATTTTGAAACGCATAAACATGGATAAATCCCCAGCACTTGATCAGGTATATCCTAACATTTTATGGGAAGAAAGGGAGGAGAATGCTGGAGCACTGGCAGAGATTTTTGCATTTTTGATAGTCACAGGGGAGGCACCAGAAGGCTAGAGGATAGTTAACGTTGTGCTTTTATTTAAGAAGGGCACCAGGGGTAGGTCAGGGAACTACAGGGCAATGAGCCTCACACCAGTGGTGGGAAAGTTTGCGGGGTTCGGTGAGCCGCGGGACTGTTGTGCCATCGCCCGGTGGGGAATCGCCTCAGCGCAGAGGGAGAAGAGGAGGGAAGAGACAGTAACCCTAAGATTTTTGCCTCCACCACAGTGAGGAGGTGCTTGGAGGATACACTGTGGTGGTGTTAATTTGTGTTTATTGTTGTTTATTATTGTATGATTGTATGTATGACTGCAGGCACGAAATTTCGTTCAGACCGTAAGGTCTGAATGACAATAAAGGTATTCAGTTCAATTCAATTCAATTGAAAGGGTTTCTGAGAGACAGGATTTATTTGCATTGGGAAAGATAAGCACTGATTAGGTATAGTCAGCATGGCATTGTTGTGGGAAATCATATCTCTCGAATTTCATTGATTTGTTTGACGAAGTGACCAAGATGATTAATGAGGGTAGATTGGTAGGCTTGTCTACATGGCCAACATCCCACATGGAATATGGTCTAGAAGTTTAGGACGCATGGGATCCATGGTGAGTTGGACACAAAATGGGCACGTTGATAGGATACGAAAGGTGGTGGTGGTGTAGGGTTGTTCTTCAGATTGGAGGCATGTGACCAGTGGTGTTCCACAGCGATCAGTTTGGGTCCCCTGTTATCTGTCATATATATTAATGATTTGATTAAGAACGTAGATTTGTGGCAGCATAGTGGACAATGAATAAGACTGTCTAAGGTTACAGCAGGATACAGACTAACTGGAAAACTGGAAGATGAGATTATAGTTGGAATTTAATCCAGCCCAGTGTGAGGTTAAAGCAATTTGGGAGGTCAAATTCAATTAGGGCATGTCGAGCAAATGGGAGGGACCTTAGGGGTGTTGACGTGCATAAAGACCTTTGGCTGCAAGTCAATAGTGATCTGAAAGTGGTGACACAGCTAATGAAAACAGCATTTGGTATACTTGCCTTCATGGGACGAGGGGATCCCACTACTGGCCACATCTTCCCATCTCCACCCTTTTCTGCTTTCCACACAGATCGTTCCCTCCACAACTCGTCCCTTCCCACCCAAACCACCCCCTCCCCAGGTACTTTGCCCTGCAAATGCAGGAGATGCAACACCTGTCCCTTTACCTCCCCCCTCAAATCCTTCCAAGGACCCCAATAGTCTTCTCAGGTGAAGCAGAGTTTCACTTGCACCTCCTCTAACCTCATCTATTGTACCCGCTGTTTCAGGTGTCAGCTTCTGTACATCGGCGAGACCAAGCGCAGGCTCGGCGATCGTTTCGCTGAACACCTCCGCTCAGTCCGCCTGAACCTACCTGATCTCCCGGTTGCTCAACACTTTAACTCCCCCTCCCATTCGCAATCTGACCTTTCTGTCCTGGGCCTCCTCCATTGTCAGAGTGAGGCCCAGCACAAATTGGAGGAACAGCACCTCATATTTTGCTTGGGCAGCTTAAACCCCAGCAGTATGAACATTGACTTCTCTAACTTCAAATAGGCCTTGCTTTCCCTCTCTCCATCCCCTCCCCTTCCCTATTCTCCCACCAGTATTACCCTCTCCGACTACTTTTCTATCTCTGTCCCGTCCACTCCCCTGATATCAGTGTGAAGAAGGGTCTCAACCCGGAACGGCACCCATTCCTTCTCTCCAGAGATGCTGCCTGTCACGCTGAGTTACTCCAGCAGTCTACCTTCATAGGCCGAGGATTGAGTGCAAGATTTGGGATGTCATGTTGTGGTAATGCAAAACATTGGTTAGACATCACCACTTAGAGTATTGTGTACAGTTGTGGTTGGCACATTACACAAAGGATATGATAGCAATAGAGAGGTGCAGAAGAATCCATCAGGAATGGAGGATCATAATTACAAGGTGACATTGGAGAGGCTTGGTTTATTTTCACTGGAATGTAGGATGCTGAAGGACCACATAGAGGTTTACAAAATCATGAGAGCATAGATTGCTCTCTATGCAATGGAGGCCGTGCATGACTGAAAGGTCCCAGGACGCCGTGACCTTTGAACACCCAAACTCAAAACCCAGACCAGTGGATCATGGCTTCAGGGGGAACCCGCCGAGCCGGTCCCCCACGTCCCAACGGAATCCCTGGCAGGTTGTGGATTCAGGGGGAGTATGCCGAGCCGGACACTGCTTGTTCCCCGAGGACCAAAGACCAGGAGGAGATGGCTGGTGACAACGAAGATGAGTGAGAAGCGAGGCCGGTTGGAGGGGAGAGAGAACCGAGGTCTGGCCTACTGCACCCACATGGTCGGCTGCGGGAGGAAGCCATGGGGAACAAAGGTGGACTGGGGAGGAGAGGGACATGGCGTCCAAGGAAGCTGATTACTGAATGCCTGCAGCAGCTTGGGATTTGCCTGGAACAAGCACCACTCGTAAGAACTGGAGCGTGGACTTTGAAAATGGTGCCAAAACATGGCGCCTCTAGCATACGGGTTCAGCAGACTATATCTGTCCACTTGCTAATGGAGGACTGCAGGTATGGCAATACTCTTCTAGACTGTTTGTAAGAAGAAGAATTTCACTATGTTAGCACATCGCACATGTGACAATGAAAGCACCATTGAACCATTGATAGATACGATAGCTAGTCAAATTGTTTTGCCCAAAGTAGGGAGTCCATAACTAGAGGGAACAGGGCTAAGGTGAGAGGGGAGACACATAATGGAGATCTGAAAGATAAGTTTTTCCCGCAGAGGGTGGTGAATATTTGGAACAAGCTGCTGGGGAGGCTGTGGAGAAAGATTATTTCATCTTTTAAAAGGTATTTCAACAGGTCCTTGGGTGCAAAAGGAGACGAGGGATAAGGGATTAATGCAGGCAAATAGGATAAGCATAGATAGGCATGGATTGGGTGGGACATAAGGGCCAGTTTCTGTACTTTTATGATTCTATGATAACACCCATGAGGCAATGGTATTCATTGCCTGATTTGATGTCAACTCCTCAGCCCTGTCCAGTAAGATTATCATCTTGGTTTTACTGGGGAATTGCAGGAAGATTGAACATTCATACATCATGAGTTAAGTTCCCAAACTGCTGTTAATTTAACTCACAATGAATAATTTACATATTTAAATTACCATCTCCGATTTCTTCCAGGCTTTTACTGTTCTTAGTGTGACACTTGCAGGCTAAATATCAGAAGTCAAGTTCTAATATTATGAGTGTAATCTGCTGTCCTCACAGAGGTTCAAAATTCCTCCTCGGAATCATCATGTTAATTCTGACACCATCTCCCAAGCCCTGCATTCATTCCTGGAACATCTGGATAACAAGGACACCTACAGTATGCCCTACTGCTATTTATTGACTATGCTCCGCTTTTAATGCCATAATTCCATCCAATATCATCTCCAAACTCCTGGATCCAGGAATCAACAACCACCCCCCCCCCCCCCCCTGCAAAAGAATCACTTGACTTCCTGACCCATAAACCACAATCATTAAGGATAGGTGACAAAATATCCTTCATGATAGCACACCAGTACCCCGCAAGATCCTCAGCTCATTATTATGCTCCCTATGCACTCACAACTGGGTGGCCAAATTCTGTGCTGACTCCATTGACAAGTTTGATATGGTGATGAGATGAAGTAATGGAAGGAGACAGAGAGCTTAAGTCAAGTCAAGTCAAGTTTTATTCGTCACTTGCACATAGAGTGCAGTGAAATGAATTTGCCAGCAGCGGTACAATAAAAAAAGAACACACAATACACAATAAAAATTTAACACAAACATCCACCACAGCATTCATCACTGTGGTGGAAGGCACAACATTTCGTCAGTCCTCCTACATTTTACCCCGTGGTCGGGACCTCAACACTCCGCAGTCGCCTCTGCGGCCATCCAGATATACAGACTAGGTAAGTCCAGGTAAGTCCTGATTCGGTGCCTCCCCACCGGAGACCATGGCTTCAAGTTGGTGTAGGCCACAGGCCGGCGGTCGAAGATCTAAAGTCCCCACCGTGCTGCAGCCAGAAGCACTGCAGACTGCAGGGCCGGCGGTCGGAGATCCTCTCCTCCAGGGTCTCCAACAAGGGATCCCAGGCTCTGGACGCCGCGCCAGCCAGAAACACCAAAGTCCGCGGCTTCTAGATGATGTAGGCTGCGGGCTGGCGGTCGGAGCTCCTCTCCAGGGATCCCCGGCGAGGGACCCCGCCCTGGATGGTAAGTCCCCGCCGCGCCCGCGGTAGAAGTAGGCCGCGGGCCGGCGGTCGGAGCTCTTCTCCTCCCGAGTGCCCTTAGTAACATGGTGTTAAGACAACAACCTCTTCCATAATGTCAACAAAACGAGGGAGCTGGTCATTGAAGCAGGGCAGAGTACATACCCCAGTCTGCATCAATGGTACTGAAGTGGAGATGATCAGGTGCTTCAAGTTCATAGGCCTAAATTGACCTGATCTATCTACATGAATGTCAAGAAAGCACACCAACGTCTCAACTTCCTAACAAAATTGGGCATTGTCTCCAATTAATCTTACCAATTTCTGCAGATGCATCATAGAAAGCTTGGAGTGATGACTTCTACTCCGGACTAAAATATCTGCAGAGACACAAGAAAGGAATCTTGAGCAAAACACAAATTGGTGGAGGAACTCAGGGGCAGAAAGCTAAATGAGAGATGGGAGCGGGACAAAGCCTGGTAAGTTGGTCAGCAATGTTAGAACCAAATAAACAGAATGATTTCCACATCAGCATTCTCTCAACCAACAAAGTGATGTCAAACGTCATCAAGTAGCACCACCAACTTTCTCACAAATGTCACCATTATTGATTTCCAGATTTCATCATAGATTCAATGGGTTTCAGAGATGGGTGTCATTGTTGCCCAAAACCTCAAAGCAGCTCTTAGCCGGTTGTGGCATTGACAACCCTGGAGACACTGGGAGAGAAACTATATGTTGGAGACAAATCTGATGAACAGGAAGAGTTAATTGGTATCAGAGGTGAATTAAACTACTCTTTTGACTTCAGTACAGGGCTGAAGCAGCATTAAATGCTTAGATAGAGTGACAAACTATACTTTTAGATGCTAGCCATCTATGAGATCAATTATTTTGAAGCTACATCATGAAGCTTTCAAAATTATGACATCTTCAACAGGACTAAAATAAATATATTACTTTAAAATTGATGATGGATTAGTTTAATTTAGAGATATAGCATCGAAATGGGCCCTTCGGCCCACACTGACCATTGATCACCAGTTCACTCGCTACACACTTGGGCAATTTACAGAGGCCAAATAACCAACAAACCCGTACATCTTCGGGATGTGGGAGGAAACTGGAGCACCCGGAGGAAACCCACGCTGTCACAGGGAGAAAGTCCAAACTTCACACAAAGAGAACAAGGTCAGGATCGAACTTGGATCTCTGGCGCCGTGAGGCCGCAGTTCTACCAGCTGCACCACTGTGCTGTACTCTTGGAAAACCTATTTACACGATCTGAAACCGAAGTACCTCAGAAAGTTAAACATTTATATGAAATAGAAAATACAACAAAATCCATTCGGTCAGACAGCGTCTGTGGAGAGAGGTGTGATTATTGTTTCAGGTTAATGCCTTTCCAAAAGAACAAGAAAAAGTTATAGAGGAAACTAATTTTTAGATCTAGAAAATGGGAAGTAAAAATGTAGTGAATGTAACTATGAGGATACATTTATAGTTAGAACTTTGTGCTCCACGTGATGTGACGATACATAATTGTATCAAATATTGTTGTTTGGTTAAGATCGCTTAGCTTTTAAAGGGGATTCCTCGTTGATGCTTCCACCTCTGTCATTTCTTGTGCAAGTATTGACAGCAAAGAGCCAACAGACATAAACGGAAAACAAACATAAAAGAAAAGGGAAGGCCCGCAATAAAGTGGAGTCAAAATACCACAGGGCTCAATGACAAAGAGATGCCAGTTCAAAGCAGGAGGGGACAATAAAGATACTAGGAAAGAAATGGATGATAGGTCTGGAGGGTTCAGCAGAATTATTCTCAGCTGCAGCTAACCGAAAAAAATGGAGTAATTGTTATGATGTGATATTTTTGAACGGTGTTGAATCCGTAAGGCTGTAAAATGAA